>NC_079348.1:11197438-11503438 GCF_029582105.1 Oenanthe melanoleuca | reverse complement strand
TTTGATTTTGTGGATTTATCCTTTGTCCTGGCTGTCAGAAGACACAGCACTTTAAGATCAAAGGGGAAGAGATTTGAAGATTAAACATCTTTGAACTGAGAATGTCCTGCAGCCCCATAAATTCCAGCAGAGATCACTAAATCCAGAGTGCAATCATCAGCTGATTTGTACTAATGATGCACTGATTGAAACCTTGGGCGTGCTGTGAGCTCTGTCCCTCTACAAAAGTGATGGATCCCTGTCAGGGATCCCATCCAGGGATCCTGGAGGGCTGGACCAGCCTTGCTGAGGCTCCTCATGCTGCTGGATGCCCTTTCAGGGGCACAGGGCTCGTGTAGCCAGGGAAGTACATGAATGGGACACAGCTGCATCAGCCCTTTAGCAACCTGGTCTGGAGGCAGGTGTCCCTGCAGGGCTGCTGGCACTAAAGGGTCTTTGAGGGGCTCAAAGGTGTTAAAGGTCCCTCCCCATCATTTCATGATTCCATGATCTGCAGTGACAAGGACCAACCAGCTCATAATTCCTATTGAGGCCTCGTTCTCTGCCCTGTTATCTTTGCTTGTTAAAGACATTGAGGGATGGAGACTCTGCCTCATCTCAAGAATTTCCAGAGGTTAATAATCCTAACAGTCCAAAATTGTTTATGTCTTGCTAATCAGCTTTCACCAGCTGAATCTCATGATGATGTATCCTGTTCAAGTGCCCTCCACCAAAGCTGTAGCTGCCAGCTCACAGCAGTGATGGATGTTTGGAAGCAGTTCTTAGGAAAAACTACTGTAAGGGGCAGACACAATGATTTGCCTTATTCTTTAATTCTTCAAAGATTTAAAAACATGAAAACAATGGGCTAGGGAAAAAAAAAAAAAAACTCTGGAAGGATTATTCTGCTATAATCCCTATTTATTTTTTTGTTTCTCCATGTAATATTAGTATTTGCATGCTAATTAGTGATTAGAACTGAATTTTTGGGAAGAAATTAGTTTTTCTCACGACACTTATTTTGGGAGGTGCACTTTCTACTACATTCATTTTTTATAGATAAGCAATCTACTTAAGCCTACATGCCAGAGGATAACATAAAGATGTTATTTGAAAATAAATTACTGCCTCAAGTAGCTTCTGTAGTGTATTTGCAAAATGCCAGTTCTAGAAGGGCAGTGGAATTATTAACTTAAGATAAATGGCTGGAGATGATATAATTATGAATTCTGTGAGAAGACCTTGTCAGAAGAAAGATATAGATTGAATTTTTTTTTTGCTTTGTTAGCATAATCCATATGAAAAAAAGAATTGAGACATCAGAATGACAATGATTCATACTTTCTGTGACTTTCAATTATTTGATTTTTTTTTTTTTTTTAATTTTCTTTCTAAGAGAGGCTTGGATATTTTTTCTAATTCACTAGATTTTAACAAATGCTGCCTTTGCTGAACTGCAGAACTCAACTACATTTTCTGAAGTGAAAACAAAAATTCATAAAATGGTTCTTCCTGCATTTAAAAGTGTGACAACCCTGGAGCAAATAGCAACTTTCCAGTGAAATCATCTTGGGATTTTGATAGAAGTAAAAATTAAAATCCTAATACCTGGGATAATGAAGCACAACTATGTAAAATATGGTTACAGAGCTGGAGGTCAGGTTTGGTGGCATTGCCCCATATGGATTTAAACAGTAGACACTTTAGGACTGTAAGCCAGATGGTTTTGAAATTACTGCATAAAATCCCTCTAACTCTGGCTAATTTGTAGTGATGGTTTCTGGAGACTGATTTCCTTGTTCAGATGGAAATTTTCTAAACTGTCTTTTAAAGTTAGCATTTTCTTTTTTTGCTGTTGTCTTCATATTCTGGCAGTTTCTAAAGAGTGAGCTCATGAGTCAGGGCCAGAGATGGCAGGTTCCTGAGAGTGAAGAAGAAGTTTGTTTCTGTTTCTGTAGCAAAGATTTAATAGACTAAACACTCTACATGAAAAACAGTGGCATTTAAGTCAAGCTCCTCTTATTTCTCTCCAGCTTTTTTTCTATCCTGCATTTTAGCATTGAATGATTGCAAAGAAATATAGCTGTGTTTGTGTGGGAAAGCTTTTATTCTTGCTCTTTGATTGTTGTTGTGCATTCAGAGCTCTCCCACTGATACTCATTTCATTAATAGGCATAAAAGCTGTCCAGGGCCCAAAGAAACATTAAAACATGTAGCTGTTACTACTCTCAGGAGACAGATAAATGTCAATGTCAGTCAGTGATTAAATATGCAAAAGATTTCTTGCATGTGCTAGAAACTTGATGTTACAATTAATTCAAAAAAGAGGAAATCTTATAGATGGAACAGAATAACAGTGTATTGAGATCACATCAAGCTCAGAAATTAACAAAGTAATTTTTAGGAGCCTCCCAGACTGTAATGAAAAGTCTGTGTGAAATTAGCACTGGTCAATGAGCATCTGAGTGCTCAGCACAGCTGAAATCTGTATGGTCTAAATGGTCCTGCAAACCTGTGTGGCTCTATGAACCTTGCCCATGGCACCCCAGTTCCATCAATGGGTTTTTTTGGTTTTTTGCCCTCTGCACACACTCTAAGTTCTGCCCTTGGCCCTGGTGGCACACAGGCAGTTTGGGGACGGGGATTTCAGCTGCTGAGGACTGGCAGAGAGGAGCTCAGGTGGCTTTGGGAGTGTGCTGTCCCAGCCATGCCCAGAGAGCAGAGGTGCTTCTGGCACAGCTCCTTGGGCCACTGCCAGGCACTAATACCTGCAGGTGATGCCTCAGGATTTGAGCTTTGATATTTTTCATTTGTCTCCATACAGAGTGTCAGCTCCTGCTTTCCCATTTTGGCCAGACACAACTATTCCTCTCCAGCCAGGGAATCAAGGACATTTCACTGTCTCAGGCCCTGAGAGATGGAAACTGAAGTGAGTTGGGGAGAGCAAACTTGGGGTAAATGACTTCATTACCTGAAGCTGTAATTTGAAAATTAATCTTCAATATGCAAATGGACCAAACTTATAAAAAAGTATGAAAAGCTGTGACCCTGTTGTCCATTTCTGGGTGTAGCCCCTGAGGGGGCTTCATCTGCCCTAAATATACCTGAAGGACCTTCAATAAATAGCACTGCTTTTTATTCCCTTCATTTTGTCTGGCCTCTGTCTTTAGGCAGTCCCAAAC
Source organism: Oenanthe melanoleuca (assembly GCF_029582105.1). NCBI lineage: Eukaryota > Metazoa > Chordata > Aves > Passeriformes > Muscicapidae > Oenanthe > Oenanthe melanoleuca. Next base: position 11,500,277 of record NC_079348.1, on the reverse strand, counting down.
ACATCACAGGAACAATCCCTTGGGTCCCCACAGCCCCTGGGGAAGCTGCCAGCAGAGACATCTGGTCCCTGGGCAGTGTCCCACTCCCTTCCCAGTGGCTGTGACTGCCCAGGGTTTCTGTTTCCTGGGAGGAAGGACTGGGGGAAAAGGAACAGACCTTCAGACCTTCCTTTCTTGGGGGAAAATACTGCTTTTACTGCACTGCAGCTCTTCAGCTATCACCTATATGTATGTTCTTCCACTCTGTAAGAAGAGAGAAAAATTTTCTAGGATTTATTTAAGAGCCCTTGAAAATCCTTAGGAAAATGAATGAGCAATTCCCATCCCAGTGGGACGGGAGTTTTCATTGGAATTGGCAGATTCTAAACATCAAATACACACAGGGACACCCAGAGTCACTCTTTGGAGTCTGGTGTGTTGGGATGGTGGAGGGGAATAAAGATTTGCTTACTCTTACTGCTGTATCCATTTCCTTCCCATTCAGGCAATGCTGGCATGGCCCTTCTGTGCCATTCTGTCAAGAGGCAAGAGAATATTTTTAATAGCACTGTCACTTTTCAACCAATCCAGTGACAGACACGAGTGAATAATATAAATTCTCTAGCCATTCCTTGGCATTTATTTCAATGTAAGTGTATTTTTTTTTTCAAGTAGAAAACCCAATAGTAATTTATCAAGGGACAAATCATTTTTTCTGGGCAGTGGAGTCTGCAAAATCCCCATTTTTAAAGCACTAAATCTCCCTCCTTTGACAGGAGTAAGAAAGCATTAAAAGCTTTGATTTAGCTGGATCATACAAAATAGTTTCTCATAATTATCCTTTTGGATGATATATGCTTGTCTTTTTTCCCCTTCTTATTAAACCTGAGGTTTCCATTTTTCATCCAGCTGTATTACTAAATTAAATTGCCTTTTGTTGTATTCAAGTTAAGCGCTTTGCCCAAAGCTTTCCTTGTTCAGGGAAATAACATTTACCCAACGTGCTCCCTGTTTTACTGTTTAAATTTACTGTTTACAATTGTTTGGTTTGCTAAGCAATTGGAGGTTATTGTTTGTTTTAACAGGAATAATGAATCAGTGGAATTTAGTGATGTATCTTAGAGTACAGTATCCAGGGCAAGGGAGGGGGGAAAAGCTCACAAGGAATTCTTATTTTGAATTAAAATGTAAATTGCTGAAATGACAGAAAAAGGTTCTTGCATGTCCAGCTTTAGAAACTTTTCATTTTTATTGCTGCATGAAAGGAACTCCAGTTAGCTATAGAAGAATTCCATGGGGAATATAGTCACACTCATTGACAAAATAATTGAAAACAGTTCAACATGCCACTTTTCTTGGACAGTTTGCATCTGCACATTAAAAAATTGCTGTGAAAGCCAGAGGCAGCTTCAGCCAGAGTTTTAATTCTGTTCTTGCAAGGAGAAAGCTGAAATTTGGACTAAAAGGGCTAAATCATTTAAAAATCTATACCAAAATTTAATAAAAGCCTACCCACTATCAGCATAACAAAATAAGTTGCTCATTGAAAGATTTATGAGATGCTGTTCAAGACACTACCCAAAGAATTAACTCAGAGGCCACTGTTTGTCTTGTACCTGTCTCAGGTGAGCTTTGCCAGGGTGAATTCTCAAAGGGCAAGGGATGTGTGGAATTATCACCAGTAAATTAAAGTGGCAGGAGATCAGCACAACACCCCAGTGGGTTGGGTGTGAGAGACTCTGACACCACCAGGCTCTCCTGGTGTGATCAGGTTAAGGAGGAACTGCCCTTCCATAGAGAGACTGGAGCAGAGCAATGAGAAGGATCAGAGAGCTGGAAAAGAAAGCACAGCAATCCATATAAATCCAGCAGTAGGATCTGGAACTGCACCTACAGAGATTTACTTTGGCACAGCAGGATGCCTGCAGGTACATGAAGGGTGTGGCACTTCTCTAATTTGGGGCTGTTTTAAAACAAGGATGCAGGTTACCCTGACTTGAATAAGAGGATGGAATAGGTAACTTCTGAAAGTCTTGTTCAACTTCCATGACACAAGGATGGGTGAGAGAACATGCTGGAGAGAGAAAACCCTGAGGGACAGGGTTACACACTTGTACACATGTACAGCCCCCAAAACACCATTAAGGCCCAGGTGCACTGCAGGAGAATGTCAAAGCAGATTTAGGCACTCTGAGGATGCAGGCACAGGCAGCAGAGCTGGGTCACACATTTATGCATTTGCAAGATTTTACTGAAGTGGAGCAGGAAATAAATGGGAAGACTGAAGAACTTTGAGGAGTGCCACAAGATTTGTGGGGTGTGTGAATGTGGAGCATGAGTTTTGGCTTGTTGAACAGGAAGTTATGGTTGTGGTGGCCTCTGCCAGCCCTGAAAATCTATGAATGTGTGATTTCCAAGAAAGCTTTGAAAATCTCATATAAAAGGCTCTTTTTGCCCTTTGTATCCTTCATAATAAATTGAAAAGACAGTCGTTTAGAGAGAGGCTTTTTCTTCTCTACAATATACTCTCATTTTTTTCCTGGTTCTCATTTAAACCCTGCTGCTATTAACAGATGCTGGTATAACTTCTTGTCTTGATAGTTTCAGGTACAGCATTACTTTGTTGCTGAACTGATCATGTTAATTATTTCTTTAATTAATAGTCCATAGTATATTGTCTTTTAATCTTTTTCTTCCCCTGCAGTGCTTCCTATAAAATGCCTTGGAAGGGAACGCAAGACTTTGTAATAAAACATTGCAGGAAACATTGTGCCTCCTGTATAAGTTAGCCAGCAGCTTTTCTGCACCATTTCTAATTTTCCTGTGATTTTAGTATTAATTATGTGGAAGTATCAGAAAGGTGGAGCTCCACCTCTGGGCAGCTAAATATTGTAAAATGCTTCTTAAGGCTTGTAAGGAAAACACAGACCTGTGAGTCAGGGAAAGATGAGAATTTCATAACACAGCATTTTGATTTTGATGCTTTGAAGTCACAAACTATTTCTTTCCCTCCCCCACCCTCAGGTTTTACAAATCATTTAGACCTTAATGTTGATAATAATTAGAAAATTGTGGGCACTGAATTTGTTTTAGAATTGCTGCCAGCACTGTGTGGATATTTGATGTGATGAAGGTGCACACATTGTTACAGGTAGTGAATGCTAAAATTTATCTCATCCATGCTCTAATTGTAATTAGTAATCTTTCCTTTTTCTACAGCTTTGGACCATAAAAGTTTTATGCATTCTTTCCCAAATTAACATTTTTTGGCCTTTCTTTTTGGGGAAAAAAAAACAAAACAAAACAAAACAAAACAAAAACTACAAAGACACCCCAGCTCAAATATTACCAAAATGGAATTTGTCAGCGCTGCTCTAGACATATGCTCCTGCACTACTGATTACTTCCTGTTACAAGATTAATCAAATATTAATAAACTAATAATGAGTGCTAGCTCTACATAACTGTCAAGTTTTCTTCTGGGTTAACAGTACTTGTCATTGAATTATCTCTGGATCTGCCTGACAGCCCAAAGTTGGTTATTAGCTTCTGAGTATTCTGAAATATCAGCAATAAGATAGCATAAAAGTAACAGTTTTTCTTATTGAAGTACACTACATGAAACATCTACCTGGTTTTCAGGCTCTTAAAATAAACACATTTTTGCTGGATTTGGGCTGTAATTTGCATCTGGCTTTCAGATGGAAAATTCTAACTTGTTTCTAAAAAGTACAGTGGTGATACTCCAGAGCTCTTGTATGATTCTATTAATTAGGTGGTCTGGCTTCAATTTAGTCCTATTAGTAAAAGCATTTAATTATTAATCAGAAATATGGGAAAATGCTTTACCCACCAGTTCTGCTACAGTATTTTGCTAAGCTTCCCAAAGTGTCCTTCAGTTTGGAAAGGGAAAAGAAATTGGGTGAGGCAAGAGGGGTATGAGACCTTTTCATTGCATGTGTTGAGGTTCCCAGCATGCCAATGTGTTGTGGGCAAAAAAAAAAAAAATAATTCCAAAATAACAAATGTCTCCAGAGTCCCTTGAGTGAAGTTCTACAAATGTAGCAACATTTAGATTATACATATGCATGTGGTGGACAGAATAGTTGAGAATGTCAGGCAAAGACTGAAGACTGCCATGCTCACTTTTATTTTTAATGTAATTATGCTCATCTGTGTTCTGCTAGGGAGTATGTAAATTGATTCAAATTCAGACTTTTTAAAGTGCAGCTAAGGGATGACCGAAAATCAATTCCAAACTCAGTAGAACTACAAGGCAATGCAGATATTTATTGTCATGAAAGCAATTTCTGGCTCCTTTGTATCCCCTAGGTATAAGTTAAGGGCTTCATTCATTGCCTGCTGGGATTTAAAGAGAGCCACAAATGTTTCTGTTATTCACTGGCCCTGTAATTTAAATAGAAAAATCACTATGCATTATCACTGCTTGGCAGTCTTTTATCTAATTATTCAGGCCAATTCTTTTCTGTAACAGAGGAGGTTGAACTGATAAAAAAAAAGGCAGGTCAAGTTGGAACTTCAAGAGGGATTAATAAAGTTATTTATTCTGGAGGCTCTTTATGCCAAAAGAGGCTGAGCAGTGTGGGGGGCAAGTCAGAAAATTACCACCCATTCTAGAGAGCCTGGAGCTGGTGGAAAGGGAATCCCAGGGTAGACTGAGACAAGAAAAGGCAAAGAAGGCACCTTGGATCCAGGGGGGAGACAGCATTTTCCCATGTGTTACCCCAGTGTGTCCTGGAGATTGCTTTATCAATGCAGTATCATATTTACCACAAATGTGGGGATTTAGTTGTGTGTTCAAGTCATGCTCAAGTTTCTGATCTGTATGAAGCTCCTCCAAAACAGGAGGTCTCTTCTTGGATGCTTTTCCAGGCAGAAGCTTCATGAGTGGCCACCCTTTACCTTTGGCACTCTCTGGCAGCTCTGGAAGGAACTCACCTTTCCACAGCACGGGTGCAAGCCTCATTTCCTTCTGGTAAATTAACTTTTCCCCCATGTTATGGCCTGAAGAGGATATTCTCATGATGGACAGTGTTAAACAAGTCCCAGAGAAGTGTCCCTGTGCTGTTCTGTGGAGTGTGGGGAGTGACAGGGATCACTGCCCCAGATTCAGTCAGAAACAATCTGGAAACTTCAGCCAGATTAAAAAAAAATCCTCCCTGCAACTACTGGTGCTTCCAAGGTGGTATGTGGGACAACCAAACAGATGTTAGCAGTTGTTGTTTTTGATGTTGGAATGGTTTCAGAGTGTTGATTACCTTTTGAATCAGTCTTTCCACAGTGTGACCAGACTTATGGCAACAAATATGAAAGGAGAGGAATTCTCAAGTTTATTTTGAAATCTGTTGTGAGCTGTGATGAAAAACTCATATATTGAGCCAATTACTTTATATCTATATCTATATATATTGATCTCTATATATCAGTGTCAAGGCTTTCATTTAGTCAAGCTTCTGAGGACATGCTTAAATTCATAACTAATCCTAAAGCACTTAATTCTAAGTCTTGCTATAGAGAAAAGTCACTAAAATCTGTTGAGTGCTTAAATGTTTTACTGATAAATTTGTGATTAAAAATTGAGATTAAACTGCTGTTCTTGAGGTGTTTTGGTGGTGGAGTCTCACTCCCTGCAGCCCACCTGCACAGCAGCATCCTCTCTCCACTGTCCAGCCCTCCCAGGGTCCAGCTGAGGTGTTTTTTCCAGCTGGTGCTGGAGATCCAAGTGAATGAGCTGGTGTGGCATGGTTTGAGGAGTCTGAGCAAACACCTCATAGTTAAACTTTGCTCAGTTAATACTTTAGTAGAAAATTGTTTCTAATGTCTGCAGGTGAGATAGCCAGAACCTGCCCCCTTAGAGCTGCTCTGATATTCATTTCAGAGTCATTTCAGAATGCAGAAATCAAGAACAAGAACTGAATATTAACAGTTGTCAGTTGACTGCCTTAGCACATGGTTTTATTATTGAATTAAAAATGCTCTGGCAGGTACAACTGGCTCCACCAAATGCCAAAAGGAGTTTTTAAGATGAATACTAAAGACTTTCAGATGATGTAAGGAACATTCATTTGAAAAAGAAAATCATATTCTTGTTAGAACTCAGGGCCAAGACTGAAAAGATGCTTTTTAAAAATAAATTCGTATAAGATGGACTCATTTAAAAGAGTCTTTGATGGACATCAACTTCCATGTTCTCACAAACATGGCAAGGTAATCAATTCTTCCTATATGCATTGACTTGATTCCTCATTTTCATGGCTGACAGGAAGAAATGGTTTTTATTGACATTGTTGTGGGGGAACTCATCTGAATAATAATAATAATAGTAACAATAACAATAACACTATCTGATAGCCAACTAAACACACAAAAAACACATTGTCTTTATAAGCACACTGAAATTCTGATAATGTGTGCATTTTTATACATACCTGCATACCTTGGAGGTGATTAAAGGGCATTTCCTTATTCAGAAACTCCCATTAAGACCAATGGGATTTTGATTATGCAAGTAATTATAGATGAAATTTTCATTAACAGAAAATAGGCTGTTATGTCTGGATTTCATTTCCATTGTGTGCACTTTTGGTGATTTGTGTGCATCCACAAAGGAACTTTTCCTCCCAGACTCGTTAGTGGTGAGGCACAGGATGGATAACATTGTGTGTCTCATTTCCAGCTGGTTTTGGTCTGGCTAAACAAGGGTTAAGTTTGAGCTGCAGTGTCACTGCCTGAATGGCTGAGCTAGTCTGGAGGTCAGGGAGGAACTTTACTGTTAATAATTGCAACATGATACAACAGAATCCTCCCTTCATCTCCCCTCTCAGAAGTTTCCCATTATCCATAATTTTTTTATTTTATTTTTGCATTCCTGCACAGGTACAGCCACTCCATCAGGCTGTGACTTCAGCTCTTTGGCCAAGGGCAGCTCTGGTAGTGAAGATGGATTCAGCCCATCTATTTTCCAAGTAAATTCTGGCTATCAAAGAACAGCTTTGCCATCTATCTACAAGGTAGATTTATCTATCTAAATTTCTGGTTTTCTCTTTTATAAGGAGCAGTATCTGAATCTATGGCTGCTACAATTCCTCATCTGGTTCATTCTGTGGGGTCACCTTTAGCCAGGAAGTGTTTAGTAAAACTGCAATACTCAAAGCAATTATTTATTGTTTAACTCAGATTATCTGGGGCTTTGCTCAAGCAGCAGAATGTTCAGTGGCTCTCACAGGACACTTGAAGACTAAACACTGTCTCAGGAGGCATCCTTCATGACAAGAAGTGTTGGTCTCCCAGGGTGAATCTTCACTGTGGAACAGGTATTTATTTATCTCTCAGGTGGGTCAGCAGAAGCATGCACTGAGCTCATCAGATTCACCAGCATTCTGTGCAATGAGAGAACAGCCTCTCATGTCTGAAATCAGGACACATAGTTTAAAAAATCCCAATGAAATTTCAAAATAATAATCAACAAGACCATTTGTACTTGAATCCAAGTCAGTGTATTCCACTGTGTATATACTGAAAATAGAAAACTTTTCATGTTGATGATTCTGTTCTGAAGGTGCATATTTTTTCTCATCATTTTTCCCTTTTAATTTAATAATGGTATCTAGGAGAAGGAAGGGAGCTGGGATTGTCTCTCTTAAAAAAAATTATAGTGAATTCTGATGTTAAAAGAAGTATCATAATTGTGATTATTTATTAGTAGACTTAAAAAATTCAAGAGGCTTTGTTTGTATAAATACTAAGACATTTCCTGGATCCTGTTAGGTTTATTAACATGACTGTAAGCATAGATTGCAATTTTTAAAAGAAAATTACTAAAAAAATATTTTAAAAATATTAAAAATATCAAGATGCTTTACATCTATAATCCTGTATTAACATTAAACAGACAAAAAGGATACTTGGGAATTTTTTGTGTCTCACTGTGTCTTCATATTTTCTCTGTAAAGCTGGATGCACATCAAGCTCCTCTATCCCAAATCTTTATGGGATAGGCTTATAATAAGGTGAGGGAGTTTTGACTGAGTTGCAATAATTGCAAGAGCCAAGTTCAAACTAGAGTTTGTGTAGTGTCTGATTTGCTTACCTTTCTTATCTATTTCAGCACAGGGAATATAAATTTTATACTCCTAACAAATGACCAAGACTGAAGGTACATTATAGTACTGTACTGGGTACAGCAGCTTGTGCATTCCTGTTGTTCAAAAATGTAAAATGTGCTTTTAGGAGACTCTTCTGGAAGCACAATACTTTGTTGTTGCTTTGTTTTCTTAATTTTTTTGGGCTTTATATTACTTTTAAATGTGAATAAGGTCCCTCTTCTTTTATTGTAGAAATAAATTTGTTCCAGTTATCTTCTGTGCCTTTTTTGTCACTAAAGACTTGATCCCTTGATATAGGACTTGTTTTTTCTCTGTTTTATCAGTGTCTGATATGAGAGGATGACAGATAATTAATGAACTCAAACTAACAGAAGTCACTGTGGCCTTGGGATTTTGAGCACCCTATAAAAATCAGTTCACAGCTATGTGTTTCAAAGATTTGGGTAGATACTTCTTTGGTAGCTACAGTAAAATGGAGAGCGTGTGTTTGGCCAGCAGAACTTTCTCCAGATTATATATCTCAGCAGTCAATGTTGCAAGAGCTATGGACAGGTAATTGATAGTTTTAGACCTTACCAAAATTCATCCTGTTGGCCTTTTTACAGAAGGCTGGAGAATCCAGCTGCTCTGCACCTTGGCTAGTAGATCTGTCTTCCTTCTGAAACTTCTGATTTTTTTTTTTTTCTTTTTTCTTTTTTTTTTTTTTTTTTTTTTTCTTTTCTGTATTCACTTCTTTAATCCAAAGGGGAAAAAACAAATCCAGTAAAGATGATGAAATAAAAGCCCTTCAGAACAGCCCCTGCTCAGTGGAATTAGAGCTAGTCAGCAATCAGTGTGCATCCAGAAGTGGAGGCAGCTTTTTTACAGGGCCAGGCTATTTACAAGTAAAGCCTGAAATGAGTTATAGGAGTCATTTCCTCATGTATAGAAGTGAATTTTATCACATCTCTCTCCAACTTTATGTCTTCTACTTTATCACTAGAGTTCCTGCTGGCTTATAGCCACTGTCCCATTTTAATAAAGAAAGGAGAGAAGGCCTAATCCAGAAAATGCTTGAAGCCCATATTTAATTTTAAGGCTGCTGAAAATTTGATGGCATTGGTGGAGATGTTCATGTTCACATAAAATGTTCCATGCATGTGTTTAAAGGCTTAGCTGGATTTTCCTAAAGGGGGTTGCTGAAGTCCTGTGCAAGTGTTTTGAGTCACACTTATGAACATAAATGAAGTTTCTCAAGGAGTTCAGAAACCTTGGGTAAAATACAGCATGATTCTCATTTGTGATTTAATTTGACAATATGTCCTAGAAAGGAGGTGATACTGCACAGGAGAGCTCTGTTGCATGTTTTGCTGCAAAAATTTTGTTAAGAAAAACATGATCTGTTGGATACTTCAGGAGATGGATGGGAACTCTGAATGAGGTGTACATTTTGAAGCAAATCAGAGTGAGGAAAATTGAAAATTTGAAATTGAAAATTGAAAATTTGAGGAAAATTGTCTCTTCTACTTTTCCAGCTTGATAAATCAGCATTTGGGAGTGTAAGCTGTGTTTTCTTTACTATTAACAACAATGCATCTCTAAAGAACAGAACAAATATTCCTTAGCAGCTTCTAGGATGCTTTTGTTTGGTCATTTTTGCCTTGCTGCCTGCACTATGGTTCAGGGGGAATGCCAGAAAATCACAAAGTAAACCTACTTTTTTATACGTTTCATCTATTGTATTCTGTATGTCCAATGATTTCTCATCCTGTTTTGCAGTAGAGTTCATGCATGAGGGATACTTGGATTTATCTTTTTGTTGGACTCATTTGTAAATTCATTGGAATAAGGCATAGTACATTGATGTTTTTGGGAGCAGAAAACCTTGCTGCTGCAGTCTCAGAAATACTCAGCTGATCCAGTTGTCCCCTGCTCTGCCCCTCATAATCTGCCAGAAATAATGTGGATTTCCATTTTACCTATGGTGGGTAACAAGCTAAAATATTTTGTAAAAGACATGAAAACTTTCTAGCAATGGAGCAAATACAATGTGACTGGTGTAACCCCATCTGACACAATTAATTTGAATTAAGTGGTGATTAAATCTAGTCAATATTACAAAATATGCCTTTTGAATTAGAATAGTAACTGCTGTCCTATTCTTAACATAGATAAGTGAATTGCTCTTTAAAACACCATGTAGACTTTTAATTCTTTATTAATACTGCTGGAACTCTGAATTCCTTTTAGAATATATGCTGCAGTGTTGTAAAATGTGATCATTCCATACCCTGTATTGAATTTCATAGCTATTTAAATCCACTGAGGATATTGCTGAAATAATTTGATGTAGATATTTTTTCCAGTATAAACTGTCAGATTGATCTTTGTTATGTTAAAATCTAAATAATCATTTGTAAATGGTTTAAAGTGACTGTGAGTACTAATAGTCAGAAGTCAAGGACTTAAATGAATGAATTTCTTGTTCCTCTTCTTTCTCCTCAGAATTGACTTTTTCCAGGAATGTGTGCCATCATGAGTTCTTTAAGGGAAATCCCAGAGAAAATTATATTTGAATGTTCACACAGGAACATTAATCCTATGAGTAAATGTCTTTTGAGGGAAAATTCTGATGGACATGGTGAGGGCAAGCATTTCAATTTGGCTCAATCCTATTTGTGCATCTGTACAATATTGAAATCTGGTTAATTTGGCTCTCTTTCATTTGGAAAGCTAAACACTTTACCCTTACCTACATCCAGTGCCTTTACATTTTGCAGCAGTTTTCCCAGCCATTTTCTCCCACATGTTTGGGCATATGTGAGGCTGTCTGAAGAGCAGTGACTGACCACCACTGACAGAGGCACCACTGGAGCAGCAGGAACAGGTCTTGAGAAAAATTATATCATTAAAGGCCATTTTAGTCCCTAGAGCTTTCTGAAGAGAGCAGGTATTTGACTTAAAAATTGTTTTCCCTGCTGCTGTGGAAGATTTATATTTATAAAAAATTTATTTAAGCGTTTTTTTATCTTCAGCAGTCTTTGCAAGGATGAGATTTAGAAGGTCACATGAGAGAAAATATATAGGAAAATTACAGATCCATTAGGGAGTGTAATGATTGTGGCCAGGGAAGGACCTGTGGACTCTTGGAACAGAGGTGAATTTCACCTGCTCTCAGGAAAGACTGATTTATCTAAAAGCTGCACTGCTGTCACTGGAGATTGGGGGTGTTTTACCCAGAACAGTTCCTCCTGCATATTTTGAGAAGCTGAAGAGCAATATGTTTTCAGACAAACCATAAAGATCAGTGTTTTTTCCTTCCCTCTAAATCTTCCCGAGATCCCAGTTTGATCTCAGCATGATTTTGAAAGCTTTGATCTTTTAAGGTTTAATTTAGTCCAATGACAACATGGCTCTCCAAGGCAATTCACCTTTCCCTGACTTGTTTAAAAGAAGAAGAAGAAAAAGGGTGAAAAAGAAAGGCAAAAAACACTTTGTAAGTGAGGAACAAAACCTTCATTAGAGAGAAAGCATCTGAAAATCTCCTCTCCAGCAAAATAACCCTTTGCAATCCCATTAGCCTGCCATCAAAAAATTGTTCTCTGTGGTGGCTATACTCTCTACACACCCTTCTTAATCCATTTTGAGATACTAAAACAAAATCCAAATAAATAGTTTATTTACTGTTTCAGTTCAAAGCTAATACATTTAAAAAGTGTAAAATTGCTTCACAGTTGTGTAGGACAACCTTTGCTAAACTCAAATGGAAATAAATAAGTTCATTGTACCCCGGCTGAATCTTTTTTTTTTTGTCAAACACTCAGATGCAGCCCTGTGTTAAAAATCTCATTATATCTCTTATCACATGGCTGCACGTTCAGTTTAAGTTGCAACAAGAATTGGCTGCAGTAGCCATGCCTGCTGTAAGCTATGACCTTAATAATGAGTGTTGCTTTGGAACATAATTCTCTTTGTGTTTTCCATCCCTGTGTGAGAAGGAAGGTGCTGGTAGGAATCCCCAAATGTGCCTTTCTCTCAGGTGTGCTGCTGGTTTGGGGGAGCACTGGGCTGTGTGATTGCAAACATGGGCTGCTCCATGGTCATTTGCCAATTGTCAAGGAGCACAGACAGAACACAGGGGCTAGGTTCTAATGGATGAAATTAAACAGAATGAGTAGCATGGCTGGAATGCTGCTAATATATTTATTTTGTACCATTCTGGTGGGTAATGGGCACTGGAACAGAGTCCCTTTGCACACCTACCCCAGCAGAATTTTTTGCAGGTTGCTTGGACCAAGGCTCAGAAAGAGCTAAGAAACCAAAATGTACTTAACTGATTATGTAATTCTGCTCCCTGGAGGGGAAAGGAGAGTTTCTCAACACAGTTTGTGATAAGCTTGTTCCCTAGAGCATGAAACATTAATCTACATTACTAAAGCCTCTTAGCTGAATATGAGTGAGTGGCCTGTGAGCCCACTAAGGTTCAGAGCAGGGTGAGTTGTTGGTGGGTGACTGGGGCTCAGTTTAGTGCTGCCTTGCAGTCCCCAGGATCTGTCTGTTTGTGCATTAATTGACAGCTGAACATGTTTTCTTAATTGTCAGTGAGCTGGTCCCTTTAATTTTCCTTTTGTCACTTTTCTCATTCTTTTCATTCTGAATTTGATGTGACAGAAAAACAAACAAACAGCATCACCTTGCCCCTGCCTTGGCAGTGTGCTGTGGTGGTTCATCCCACAGTCATTTTGGCAAGCAAGTAGAAAGGATTATATAGCACAAAATGTGTGCTTTTGGAAGGAGAAAATTGAGGGTGGGATAGGAATCTGGGCACTCAGCCTGCTGGTGTCTCCCATGAGGTTTAAATAAAATTCCATTTGTCTGCACTATATATACATTGCACTAAGCTTTTGAGGTTTGCTGCATACACTTGAATAAACAAGTAACAAACTGGTTTGCCTCTCAGAGTTCTTGGGCTGAGTTTTTTGTCCTTCTCCATCTAACTCTGAAATGCCAAACATTGTAGCAGAAGACAAATTAGGATCAAGAGAATGGTGTGGTGTCTCCCCATTTGCAGGGGTAGATGATGAGCTCAAGCTTACACCTGCACCTGAGAGGCACAGGAATTTTCCCTCCCTCAGAGCAGCAGGACCTGCTGCAGGATTTTTCCATTCATCTACAGAAAAGGGGTGCAACAGGACATGGTCTGGAAATTTTGTCTAATAAATCCCCTGCTGTTACAGGAACCTAAAATCCTGGGGGTAGCTTTGCTCCTACATCCACCCTTTGATATTTTATGATTTCTATACAATTTTAATTATTCTGTTTCTCCTTGTTGAATATTGGATATAGCATTGAGGATTTACTTCAGTGTTCTTAAGCAATACTTAATAACCAATTAACATCAATATTCTTCATCAAAGTCACAATTTTGTTTTAAGCCATTGTTTTTCTCATTATGTCTTAGCCATTGTGTTATCATGGATCTGTACTCGATATGACAGCTGGGAAAGTTTTTATTTTCTAATAATGAAAACTGAGGTTCTCATGTTATCACTAGCATCTGAAAGTGATACTTTTAGCCAGCAACAAGAATAATGAGACTTTCAGTTTGGTCACAAGAGATGGCAAAACTATTTGTTGTAGCATTTTCAATTTTTTGCCCAGGTGAGAAATAGAAAAAATATTCTGATGTGTTTTGACTGTCTGCTCTGTTCCCAAAAGGATTAGAAAAACCTCTTTCATATTAACTTAGAAGGAAAGGTTGGGGATGTTGTTTCCACTGATACATTTCATACATTTCAGTACTCCAGGTCTAAATAATTTGGAACTTCAGGGATACATAAAAACAGCCAGGATCAGTGATGGCACCTAAGACAAATGGATTCATACCTTTTTTTAATGCCATGTCTTGTCAAATTGGTAATGCATTTACATTAGCTGATTCTAGAAGATATACAGCTTTGTGTGCTCACATATCTAACATAAAAATCAAATCCTTTATCTTTTCCCATCATTTGCTTGATGTTTCTCTCTTGCTTTTTTTTCCTTTTATTATGGAATTATGATAACTTACTGCTTTATATAATAGCAGAATGCCAGGAGGACTCCACATAATTGAGATTTTAATTAATTTTGTGGCCCTAACTTTTTCATCGTGCCAATAATATCAAAGAGAAGGGAGAAATTCACAATCAAATGATAACAGTAAGTTTGACAAACTGTAAAGAAACCTTTAGTCTAAATCATTATTAGTGAAGAAGAGATTTTATTAGTCAAGAAAGAGTGCAGCCAGGCCAGTTTGTGAAACAATTGAGTCCCATGGCTGCTGTCTCATCCTGGAGTGATATTTGGTGTTTGAGGAGGAGCTGACAAGTGGCTGCCTGGGTGATCCCTCCCTCTCTGAGAGCTCTGCAGGGCTGGGGGGCTTCAGTTCAGACCCCAGCTGGGCTGAAGGTTCAGAGAAGTCTTGTAAAAAGGAAGAGGATTCAGAGATATTTTGAATAGTCAAGTGTGAGTTACTCCTAGGAATAGCCACTGTACAGTCTTAGCCCTGGACATCACCTAACTGCAGAACTACAAGTGAAAAAAAACCACAAAAAAAGCCACAAACCAAAACTGTTTTCACCATTTCTGTTAGAGGATTGGGTTTTTCTTCCTGAATGTGTGACCTTTCTCAGAATAAGGGTTCTGAAAAGGATCAGTGCAAACCCCACAGGAGTTGGAGGCAGTCCCTGCCTAGGTTTTTCTGTCTGGCATTGCCATCAGGTTTGGCTGCAGAGAGGGAGAAAAGGGAGCCTTAGGGAGAGGCTGAGCTTGCCAAGGCTCCATGAGAGCTGCTGTTTGCTCTCTGCACATCTGGGGATATCACCCTGGGCAGTGTGACCCCTCAGACCTCTCTGGCTGTGACTTTGCTGTCCCTGCAGCTGGCACACACAGAGGGTGGCACAGAGCTGTCCCTGCAGCTGGAGCACAAGGTGAGGTGGCACAGAGCTGTCCCTACAGCTGGCACACACTGAGGTGGCACAGAGCTGTCCCTGCAGCTGGAGCACAAGGAGAGGTGGCACAGAGCTGTCCCTGCAGCTGCCACACAGAGGGTGGCACAGAGCTGTCCCTGCAGCAGCACACACTGAGAGGTGGCACAGAGCTGTCCCTGCAGCTGGCACAGGCACACATGGAGAGGTGGCACAGAGCTGTCCCTGCAGCAGGGGCTGCACACACAGAGGGTGGCACAGAGCTGTCCCTGCAGCTGGCACACACAGAGAGGTGGCACAGAGCTGTCCCTGCAGCAGGGACAAACTGAGAGGTGGCACAGAGCTGTCCCTGCAGCTGGCACACACACAGAGGGTGGCACAGAGCTGTCCCTGCAGCTGCACACACTGAGAGGTGGCACAGAGCTGTCCCTGCAGCAGGGGCTGGCACACACAGAGAGGTGGCACAGAGCTGTCCCTGCAGCAGCACACACTGACAGAGAGGTGGCACAGAGCTGTCCCTGCAGCAGGGGCTGGCACACACAGAGCTGTCCCTGCAGCTGGCACAGGCACACATGGAGAGGTGGCACAGAGCTGTCCCTGCAGCTGGAGCACAAGGAGAGGTGGCACAGAGCTGTCCCTGCAGCAGCACACTCTGAGAGGTGGCATAGAGCTGTCCCTGCAGCTGGGGCTGGCACACACAGAGATGTCCCTGCAGCTGGCACAGCCCTAGGTGACTGCTGTGTGTTCCCATGGCCCTCAGGCTGCTGAGCTCTCCCCAGTGCCAAGTGCCAGTCTGGGATTTGCTGAGACAAATGCAGTCCACAGCTACTTCTGTTATTGGTGTTTATGGGGTTTTTCACTGTTCATATTGGTGGCATGGGTTTTTTTTTTCCTGGTGTGTCAGTTTTTCTTGTTAATCTCTTTTTAATTAAAAAACAAAACAAAGCAAAATGTTTTTTCTGCACATGCCTTCAAGCATGGAATTGAGTGTCATATGTCTCTGCACCTGTCAGGGCTATACAATAGGTGACAAAGAGCCAAAATGTGACACAATCATTACTGAGTTTGGGAATGTAAAAGGAATGGGATCTGTTCCCCTGGTTAATAGCTCTTTGTGGCATATAGGCATCTTAATAATGTTTTATTTTGGATTGAGATCATTTTCAGCATGAATTTTTGTTAGCACGGGCATGAAGTATTGGGATTTTGAGGATAAATGATGTGTCTTGAGTTAAACCATTCATGACATATTGTTAATAGATAACCATGGGGAAAAAATACTGGAATTTACAATTCTGGGGAAAGAAAGTGGAACAACCACTGCAAGCACATTATTAAAAAACACTACCTGCTCTCTCACTGTTCAGAAATGTGGTGAGGGCTAAGCTCTGCTTTTGTATTAATTCATGGCAAATCATTTGCCCAGTTCTGACACTAACAAGAGCCTGTTTCATATTTGCAGGCCCCCAAACCTCCCGTGGTGGCTGAGAACACTTCAGAACGATGGCTGATCAGGCCTGCACCCTGACACATCCTGCACTGGTCATTTATCACAGTCAGAGATGATTTATTTACTTCCGACCCTTCCTGAGCCGGCAGCCTGCCTTCAGGAGAGTGTGGCCACTGCTTTTGGGGGTGTTGTAAATTAATGGATTCATTTCACCTTGTGCTCGCAGATTGTGCTTGCCTGGGTTTCATTTTAATTAAAAATATAGTGGGAATTACTACTGCACCTCAGAACGCTGATTTTGACCAAATTACCTTGGTGTGTAACTCTGACTCTGGAAGAACTTGGATTTCTGCACCACTGGAGAATTTGGTGCTCCCTGTTGTTTTACTTCTCTGCTTTATGGAACCATTGCAACTGTTTGCCTCATTATAGTATGGAAAAAGTTTTGGCCCATGTGTCCTTTTGTGCAAGTCAGTCTGGTGGCATTTGGGATGAAAATGTCCAGAGGAGCTGAAGGCAATTTTTTGGTACCCCTCTAAAGTGGAGATAGCTTTACCAGCCCAGTAATGTTCCCATGATGAATTCCAGCATGGGGGTGCAAAGCCTGTTCCATGGCACACATTCTTCCTCCTGGGCTTCAGTACTGTGAGGCTCCAAACTGCAGATGAGAATTAAAGGTCTTTTCCCAACTACTCTATGATTCTCTATCCATGCTGGGCTTTTTTTTTTTTTTTTTTTTTTTTTTTCCTACAATGGAAGACTACTGACAAAGCATGGTTCAGCTGCATAAAGATATTTAATTTCGTCATTAAAAATTTTAGAAATATAGCAGCTAATTATGGGGAGATATTTTTTCTATCTGCTTTTTTAACATGCAAGAATATGTTAGCATTTAAACCTGATCAGAATTTGAAGGTACTGTGAGGCTGCTTTGCTTTAGCTCACACTGTATATGTGTGCATATTCCTGTAGGCATCTGTCATAAAATCCTTATGGGGTTATAAAGATTTCCATTCTGCTGAGACTCCAGGCAAAGCATCACAGGAAGGAGCTTCACTGGAACCCATTCCTGTGAAGTAAAAACTCTGCCAGTCCAGCATTAACATAACAGTATCAAAATAGATGACAAGTCTCTGGATCTTTGGCACACAGACTCTGCTTTATCTGTAACAGGGATGAGTTTAGCTCATCTTGCCTAAAAGGAGTGCAGCAGTAACACAGATCAGTAAATGTTGCAGTCAGTGCTGCAAATGGGAGAATTATAGATCGTCTGCATGTATGTGCTGTAACCTTTCAGAGTGAAAAAGCAAATTTATTTATATATCTTTCATAATTCTCCCCGTTTGCCCGATCACTGCCCTTGCTGTGCTGTGTTATAGCTTCTTATTAGCCTTCCCCTTTGTAATGGAATATTTTATGTTGGATACTCAAATATCTATAAAGACACTAGTAAAAAAGTCTGCATTTACAACATAAAGCAAAGAGGGCTGCTGGGATGTCTGTGATGCCCCTGTATTGGTATTGGGCATGGACTTAGTAGCAGAGAGATGCAACCAAGGTGTTCCAGCAAATAGATTTATTCCAGTTGGAGAGCAGAATGTTTGGGCCAGGCTGTAAGAAGCCTTCCCCAATAATCTCCCCACTAGATTTCTTAAGGCCAGGGAGCTCTGCAAATAGATGGGGTGAAAATTTCAAATGTAGAGAAAGGTAGGCTCATTAAATATTTATTTGGCTTTCAGCATTTTTCTTTTCCTTCTGTAGAACTGTCTTGTCCCTCATGACAGCAGGCTGAGGTTTGTCTGTTGTGGGTATCAGACTCTTGGACACAGCTCTTGTAACAATCCATTCATTTGCTCCTGGCAGCTCATGAGCCCTTCCATAATTTGTTGCTTTGAGGTATTTTTCCCCCCATATCCCTGCCTGAAATATTGTGCTGAGCTTCAATCTCTTGTTTGATTAAGCATAGTTCAAATTTACCTGCAGGCTTGGGAGGTTTTATATGACTTTTTCAAGTTCAAAATATGTGATCCTGTCTCGCTCCTACAGCTATGGCAACATGAGCATTAAAATCAACACTCTGTATTTTCTACACATTGACATAAAGTTCACAATCTACTATCCATGTGATCATCTTCAATAACATTAATTTGGGCTAATTATGCATCCTTATGTGAACTGATATGTCTAGTTCATCAGCTGTCCCTCACTATCTTTCCCTGGAGTTTTGGTCAAGAGCATAACAACTAAAATTGGATTAAAGAATCTCAATAAGTAGTCTGAAGTGAAAAAGCTGATCACAGAGTAGCTTTTGACTATTTGCTTTTTTAGTATTAATTGTTGTTGAAAATCCTATTTAGTAGCCCAAGTTTCTAGATGATGTTCTTGAATTGTGGTATCTCTCTTTCTTTTTAAGATCAGCAATTCCATTCACTCTTTTCACTAACTTCTTGTTATCCTAAACCACATCTGAGTTATTCAGAGTCCTTCTTGACCACAAATATCAGTGTCATAATTTATTGGTTCAGTGGTGGAAAAGCCAAATGAAGTTAAATGCTACAGATTCATTTCTTGAAAACTAAAATATTAAGCTTCTGACAGTTATAAAAATGTATTTGGAAAGACATGCTCTAATTAAACTCTAAGCAATTACAATAAATTATCACTTGAATAAGTTTAAAATGCTGAAGAACTTGCTAGAAAATGTGTTCCCATTAAATCATGGGGTAGTAAACAATTTTACCTATACCAGTATTTATTTTGAAATTCCTTTTTTTAACAGGGAATGAAAAGGAGGAAGGAAAAAACCCCACAAAATAGCTCAGCTATCTCTCTTAATCCTGATCTTTTTTACTCAGCCATTACTTTTGCAGTAATCAAGGTCTGTAGAACTGGTAATTATTTATCATTTGAGGCTTTGCCCCCTCTAGGCTCTGTCTGTTTGATTTATGTACCTGGCATCTCCTTTAGCAGCTGTCACCCTGGTATGTATTTATTTATCACAAAAGAGGGAAGAAAGTGCACTAAGTTCAAAACCTTTAAGCAAACTGAGCATTTCTTCATAGAAAATATTATGTATCAATAAAGTCTGGAAATGTAGCAAGACAAGCTTGGGAAAGTGAGAAATGCAGAAGAGCTTACCTCTCTGACCAGGAAAAATAATGTTCCAGTTACTAGGCCTAATTTTAAAATAGGAAGATAGTTCTTATTTAGTGAAAGTTTTAAACTAGGCTAGCTTGATTCTGAAATTTTTAAGGGACGATTCATGTAGGAAATTTTAAATTGTGAATCATTTGAAAGTGATAATGGTCATCAACAATAATCTCTCACACTTGCACAGTATCTAGCAAGCCAATCCTTAATCACCTTATACCATGATATATTCAGGGATGAGTTAAAATCTGTTTGTGACTGCGCTTCTAACTATATAGTGGAGATAAACTTATATTTTGTGTTGTGAGAAGCCTCTTGGGTTCATAGTACTAAAAAGCTTCTAAGCTGAAATACTGAGGGGTGGTCCACATCAAAAATGGGATTGAAAAGGGGCCTTTCATCCCAAAATCAAACTCCATTTCTCATCTGCTTAAAACAATTTGTTGAATATCATACATATTAATTCTGTGGTGTTTCTGAGGGTGGCCTATATTTATTTTTAACCTTTATTATTTTGTATAATTTTATATACATTATTAGGATGGGAGACCTTGATAGAACTATAATTTTAAAGCTTGCTGTACTCTTTGCTCCTTCCTTCCTGTTTAATGGTCCCTCTTTAGCAAAATGTTTAAATACACATTTAACCTGCAAAAGTCCATTCCTGTTTGGAAGTTCACTTAACAAGCACATTGGATAAAGTTTTGACTCTGCTTGAGCCTGATGGTGGCTGACCTTCCTAAATACATTTATTTTAATGGGATGTGAGTTTGTGTGTAGGTGAAAGAGAAAAAAAAAGAACAAAGTATTTAAAAATAAATACTTCATGGATGTGCTTAAAAATTACTACATGGATGTACTTAAAAGCAGATCTAAGTGCAGTTTGGTGAAAATTATGTCTATGATCCTTATGAAATTTAAAGAAATGTGGGAATAGCTGCATAACCTAGAGCGAGGGGGAAAAAAAAAAAAGGTAGTTTGTTGGGCATTTTTAATAATTTTAAATTTTCTTAGAAGTTAGTCTGGCATTTAATCCTCAGCACAATCAGCTAGTAAAACAATGAAGAAGCCTATCCAAATGAAAAATTTCACTGACTTTCACTTAATGACAAAGCTGTTGTCAAACTTGGGATGTCTTAGTTCTCTCTCACACAGACACATTTTCCTGAAAATGTTTTGAGAGCTCAGCATTTATTTATATCATCAGAGACCTCAAGTCAAAATCTTGTCTTTTTTTAATCAATACAATGAAGCAAAGACAACTGGAATGTTAAAGATGGCTTTCTATTATCCATTAAATGAGGTTTATAAGCTTTGCTTTCTCTCTTTCCACCATGCTAGCCTTTAACTCTTTTATCACATTAATGCCAGTGGCTCAATATTGTGAATTCTGTGTCCTGCAGCTCAAGCTACTTAACCAAATTAACAGAATGCACTTCCCTAAAGCTGTTTGGGCCCCAGTGACCGATGAGCTGAGTGACCCTGTCTGGACACCCTTAATATTCTTCAGAGTCTGAAACTGTGCTCCACTCTCAGCTCTGCCTGTGGGAAAGATTAGTATGTGCAATTTGTGAAAGGAGAAGTTTTCTGCCATCCCATCCCTCATAACAAAGGAGGGAAATACCAAGAAGATTAAAAGAATTACAGACAGGATCAAAACAGATGTTAGGTATAAAAGAGAACAGTTTGGGTTGTTTGTTTAGGCTTTTTTTTTTTGTGTGAGGACGAATTTAATTGATTTGTGGCCTGATCTCTGGAGCCTGATTTGGATTTGGAGCCCAGGTTCAACATCCTGGAGATGTGAAGGATGTCTCCTCCTGTGTCAGTAATATTCCTCTGTCATCACCCTTACCTGTCTTTTCCACTAAGGTTTTAAGAGGCATTTCAGGGGAATTAATTTGTTCAGTTAAGACATTACTACAGTGGCAAAAATACAAAGAGGCACTGCTGCATGGACTGTCCTTCCTCCACAGTGCTAAAAGTAGTAGTTTAGAATTAAAAAAAAAATGCAAGTCAGAACGTTGTTAAAATGTTCATCTGATATTGTTGCTAAGACTGTTATTTCCAGTGATCAAAAAGGCTGAATATTTCCATCTCAGAATTGGTCTAGGAATAGAGTTTCTTATAATTTAAAACAAAACAAAACAAACCTGTGTTTTTGCCTCAAGATAAAATTTCTCTATCCCTATGAGGTTATATTATTAAATAGATTATATAGATTTTTTTGTTGTTATTGTTGTGAAGCTTTTAGTCACTTACAGTGGTCAGTGTTTAATAACATGTATTCACATAAAAGTGTTGTGCTGAACTAACCTGATGATGATAAGGAACCCCTGGCTACATAAAGAGTGTTATTATTTGTGTGAACACAGTGCTGCAAAATTGATAGACAAATATACAGGTTAATCTCTGTTGAAAGCTGCTATAAGTATTACTTTTATTTGCAGGAAGAAAAGAAATAGAGAAATGAACTAATCTCAGAATGCACTTAGAACTTGGGCACTTTCATGTTTTCAGTCTGTGATGAATCCTCTGGATGATGCAGCAGTACTTTCTTGTAATAAATTCCTATTAAACTGTCAGAATATCCAACCATTCAGTCCTCCTCTCCTGATTTTGAGAGTCACGTTGCAATAGCATATCTGAAGAAAGGCAAACATTTCTCATGTTAATTAGGAGACTGGGAATTCTTTGTTATTTACTGCTTCCAGCATCAAAGGTAGCTGCAGTTCTCAAAGAACTGGTGGGTTTGCTCATGTTGTGATTTCTGCAGAGAAACTCACCAAATGTATTCTGTCAGCTCAGCTTCCTGCAGACCAGAAAGAAAAGGAACAAGCTTTTATTTTTATTTATGGCAGTAATCTGGAACAGACATCTCTGTGAACACTGCTTCCTCCTTTTGCTAAACAAAACGTGGTGAAAACATGAAAATATGCACTTTACTGGGACAGAGCAGAGAGAGCTGTCCTCTGCCTGTGTGTGCAGGTTCTCTGCTGACCCTCCTGAGACAGAGCTTGGAGGTGTTTGCCCTGTTCCTTCTCACTCTCCTGGCAAAGTAGCCTGAGCTTCAGAAACTGGGAAATCATGAGTTAAATTTAAAACATTTAGAAAAATGATCTTTGTTTGCCTCTCTGCTTCTTAACCTGCACTCCCTTATGTCCCTTCCTTCCCCATTTGTTTTCCAAAATACCACCAGAAGCTGGCTGAGATTTTCCTGCTCATAACTGATTACAGCTTGTAGATCCCTCAGTTCAGAGCCCCAAAGAACCCATGTTGCTTTCATTAGTACCTTGTCAGTATATGTGCCTAGATATTTCTTTTTTCTATGTTTCTTTTCCTTCCAGTCAGCTGAAAGTATAGCAGGAATTTGGCAAGCTTGTCTTCAGAAGTTGAGGTCATGAGTTAAGGACAAAACTTATTGATAATGTCATCATGTAGGCTTGGAATTAAATGTGTTTCAGCTAGAACTACTGCACAACTGTGTACCAAACCAACCTTGCAAGGTAGTAAATCATTGCTTGGGAGCTTTTACAAACTCATATTTATGTTACAGCAAAGAAGTTTACCTTGGGAACACTCTATTTAAACTGTTCTCCGAAAAATTGCTGTAATGGATTTTCACATGGTAAAATGTATGCTCCACAGATAGCATCTTGTTTGTGTCAGATGGTGCTGTGTAAATAATTGTAGGCAACATTTTTAAGGTAAAACATAAATAGGTGATATTGAAGAAGTTAGTAGCAATTTGTGTGTTTTGATCAAGAGATTTGACACAGCTGTTTTGAGGCAGAAAATACTACATGGCGATTAGGACAGAAGATCTTGTTTAAGATTAAGAGTTGGGCAAACTCTTAAAATAATGTTCACAGCTCTCAGAAAAGATATTTTTCAGTATCTGAGTAGCAAGGACAGTTGGAACAGTTTGGGAATATTTTAGGGATTTAAAATGAAGTTTGTAGAGTGGTGTTGGCACCAGCTGTGTCGGTGCTAATGTGGAAGTTCTGTATTTACAGACTTTACATCCTGACTGTGTATCACCACCCTTTCTCCAAGGTGTTTTACCCATGGTAACAGCAGAGTTGTTGAGTAAGAACTCAGACATGATCATCCTGGAAGTCTGCTGTGAATGAAATTGCCCAGAATTTAACTGGGCTATGTCCTCACTAATCAGAATTATGGACTAGAGTTAATTCATGACATGCACTTAGCTGGCCCCAGTCTGTAAATGTCCCCTTACTTCTTTCAGCTTTTTGTGCACCAGAAGCAGCTAAAAGTGCTACAAATACACCAGAAGAACATCAGGGATGTTTCAAACATCCAATTTTACAGAAGTGGCTGCAATTTGTAGCTTTGGGTGTGAAAAAACCAAACAGAGCCAATCTTCAACTGAGAAAACCTTAGGGTTGTCAGATAATATTTTATTTGGGTCAATTTTTCTCTCTTGGTACACTTTGCACCTTAATTCTTTTACTCATAGCTGTTGGCTATTCTGAAATAAAGATCTTATTCACTTTAAGTATCTCTGTATTAAAAATCAAACTTGTAGGAGTTATTTTAAGAAGCCACCATTTTGACCTCAGAAGTTTGACTGTTTATAGACTTGATTAGAAATAGGGAGACAAGAAATGAGGATTCAGCATTTGTATGATTTTTGAAATGATGTTTTCTGTCTTAGAGAGCACTTATTGTATCAGTTCTCTTTGTAATGGTTCCTTCCCTTTCTTACTTAATGAAACCTCCTTGTCTGCCCAGAGTGTTATTTTCAGTTGTGAAAGGGAAGCTTAGGAACCATGCAGAATGTTTGCATTGACAACAGGACTGACTGACCTTTGCATAAGGTTCAGCAGATGCTCTGGATTGATAGTTCACATTCCTCACTCTGAAATAAGTATAGCTATTTCCAAAGAATACCAATTCATAGTTGCACAATGATCTAAATCCATCTGAAATTGCTGTATTTTAATACTTAGAGGGTTTCTATAATGGGAGAGAGGGAGGCAGAAATCCTTGTTTAGAGTTCAAGGATAGAAAAGGTATGTCTGAAAGCTCTCTCAGTATATCACATTTATTGTGTTCTTATGCTTTGTTGCAAATGTCACAGCTCTACAGTTGCATGGAAAGTGAATCTTAGCTAATAAAAGGCTTCACCTTTCTTTTCTTTCTCTATACAGTACTTTGTAATAAATATCCAATACAACAGCATTTGTTATTTCCAAGTATACCTGATGCACAGAGATGGGGTTTCCTCACAGGGGAAAATCTGTGTTCTGCACAATGCTGTTCAACATTTGGAATGAACTTTCATAGCTATTTTTCTTATGTTAATGTGCCTTGCTTGCAGTTTTGATAATTTAAATTTTGCTGAATTTTTTTTTCTTTAACTAATTCATTTGACATTTGCTATAACTTAGCATTGATCAAGAGGAAGCAATGTAACCGTTTTCACAGATACTATCTAATGATTTGGAAAGCTTACATATAATTAATTTGGTCAATGAAATGGATTGTTGCCTGAATTCATGCAGTATATCTGTGTATGAATTGCTGCTATAGGTTGCATCCCGTGAAATGAAATTCTTTTAAAGGAGTAAATTGTGTTTCTCATCAGTTCCCTGAACATGGAGAATATAGTACAAAAATGAAGAGCAGCATAAAAAATGAGTGCTATTCCCCTTTATCTTTTTTTCAAGTATTTGTCTAAATATGAGCTTGTGTATCTGTGTGAAGTCAAAACACCTAAAAATTCTGCACCAAGCAAGCTAAAGATACATAAATAAAGGCATAAAATTATATTAAATTCTGTATCCTCCATGTCAGGATCATGGGACAGTGAACAAACAGTGTAGAGTCTTTGAGATGGCTTTGTACCAAAGAATGGTTTAAATGGAAAATTACAAAAAAGTGCTGACTTTCCTGATGAGCTGTCAATAGGAGATTTAGGGCTCCCCATGTGCCATCAGCATGCTGTAATTGATTAGAGTGTTACTATCCTGGAGTGTGCTAAAATAAAGGTTAGAGAAATCCTGAGGATATCAACTACCTTTATCAAACTGCACAATTAAGGGTACAGTACATAGAACAGAAACCATCATTCAGGAATATGTGATCTGCTTTGCTTGGAATGAGCCAGTTTTTTTCTAAAAGTCGTGAAGTAGTCTGAAAATGGCTGCTCAGAGGAGGGGACTTAAACTGGATCATTATCTGTTATAAAGCTGTGGATTATGCCCTGTATTGAACACAGAACTCTGAGAAAGATGCTTGATTTGGAATCCACAGAGTCCCAATGCAGAGTGGCTCTGTTGCTGTTGTTCCCTATTTCTGTGAGCAATTGTAAAGTCAATCTACTTTTAGCATCTCCCCAGGGGTTCAGAGAGGCACCTTCTGTCACCCAGAGGCTGGTTAGGGTTTTGTTTTGGAGTCCAAATGGTTTGAGAGTTGATTCTGGCAGCCCTGAACTTCTCCCTGCAATGGGAACAGAGGAAGGAGATGGTTGAATTATTTCTGTGGCTGTGCCTCAGGTGTGCAGGAGCAGCAGCAGACAGAATCAGTAAGGTTTGGGGACAGGGAGCCAGAGATGGACAGCACAGGGAGAGCCCCAGTCAGTTCTTGGTCACTGGGAGACAACTTTACCCACACTGTTGCCTGCTGGTCAGTTTTTAATTATTCAGTTAAGTCAGGAATCATTTAGGTGGAAAAAGCCCTGTAAGACCCTCGAGTCCAACCACTAATCCAACACTAAACCATGTTCCCAAATGCCACTTGTACATCTCTCCAGGAGTGGGGACTGCCCCACGTCCCTGGGCAGCTGCTGGACAGCCCTTTTGGTAAAGAATTATGTTCTGAATATCCATTCTAGACTTCCTCTGATGCAACTGAAGTTGTTTTCTCTTATCCTCTCATCCTGTCAATTACTTACTGAATTTCTTCAAGGCAGCCCTCAGAATATTGGGCAAGATACTATTTTCTGGAGATGAGAAATTATCCTTATGTTCCTTATTTGGCATAGATTACATTTAAAAATCTCACTGCTATTTTAAACTTTGGGGTTTGTTCAGCTACATTAGCCCAATAAAGATATTAAAGCAAAAAAAATTCTAACAATTTGCTCAAGGAAAACACCATGATATTGTAACACCTCCACAAATCAATGTAATAATTTAGATAAATATCTGCTTGATACAGTATTAAAGTACTTAACATTTTTAGAATGGATAATATTTTTTAAAAATGTTACCACATAGTCAGGTGCAACACTCCAAACAAGTAAAAAATTATTAAAACTATTTTTTCTAGGAATTTAAAAAATACTGGCTTTCATCTCTGAACAAATGAAACCAAAATTTTTGAAATGTTCTAGCAAACAAAAGTCCATTTTTCTTTATCAGCTCTAAATGCTGCTTGTTGAAAAATGTTTCAAGATATTGAGAACGACAGTAGAATATTGTGGCTTTCATGAACAGCTGCAAGCAAAATAGTGGTGTAATGCATTTACAGCTATAGTAAACCTAAATTGTTGCAGACTCTATGTTCTTCTCAGCCAATAATTAACATTTTTTAATGCTTAAGCATTGCACTTTATTATTATCATATATTCGTACAGATATATTAAAAGGAAAATTAAAGGAGCTAAGAAGACTTGATGCATAAAAGGGCATTTCAGAGTTTTGAATACAGAAAATGAAATTACTGTCTTTGTATCTGTTTCAGAAAGTATAAACAAGATGGAATCCCATGTTGTAGATGACTAAAAGCACTTTTGATCCAAACATTCTGTAGCAATCATTAAATATATCATGTGCAGTGACACTGGGGAAGGCACTGCTCTCCATTCTGCTCAATGGACCATGCTGCAACACTTGTTTCATATCTCAAAACCATTTATGATTGCTGTTAAAGAAGTCAGTGCTTTACAGTGCCAATGAATCAAGAAACGTCATCCCATTCATCTGTCAGCTAAAAACCAAAATGTTGGAGAGGAGGGACAAACACAGAATCTAACCACACAAAAAGTTTCATCAAAATTGTTCCTTTTTCTGTGTGTCAGTGGAATGTGCCAGATCAGAAAGGAAGCAATCTGTGTTTTGCCTCCACCTCAATCCTTACTGTTTAAGTAATTTTAATGAAACTAGAAGTTTTAAAGGATATACTGCTTGTCTTTTCAGCAACTGTCTGTGGCTTTTTGTGGTGGGATTTATGTGTGTTGTTTCACTTATTTATTCTTTAATGTGACCTTGCCTTCCTCCTTTGTAACAAGGACATAGAAAGGGGAAAAAAAAAAGTCTGTAATCTTAATTCCTGTGGACAATGTTAGTTCAAGGTGAAGCCTCTTGAGTGAACAGACTTGAGCAAACTTTTCTGAGCCTTATTTCCATGTAGGCAGGTCATTGTGAATTCAGCCCTCACAGGCAGAAAAGAACACGTTCTAGCCAAGAAGGACAGAGTATTTTACTTTGTGAGAAGAGGTTTGCCTAGAGGATTCTCTCATTAATGCCAGGAAGAGAAAACCACCAGGCAAGTTAAGCCTATCCACAGTCCAAGTGGATCACTTCTCACTGTTGAGCAAACCACATTTCCAAATGGGTCTCGAGCAAGCAGCTGCTTTTTCCCCAGGGGACACATGGGGACTCTTGGGGTGCTGGAAACACTGGGAAAATGAATAGCAGGGAATACCATGACTGATCTGAAGCCATCAGGATTGAAACTGCATCCAGAAAACTTTTGAAGTGTTGGGAGTGATGGGTGTAACTGAGAGTGAGTGGGGAGCAGGAATTTCATGTAGTTCAGATACAGTGTTAGCTGATGGTAAAGAATTCCATTTAGAAAGGAAGGATGCCTCAGAAGTGAGGGCAAATCTGACTTTTTTAACTCCAGATTTACAAACAAATGCAAGGAGTTGTGAGTTTAGCCATGTCTTTTCAGCTGTGCCTCTTATGCTAATGTCTGGTGGAGATGTAAATTTTCTTGAGGTACTTACCATGTGTTCATTATTATCTATTCCCACTGAAGCTACAATTCAGAGCTGCTTCTGATCAAGACTTGGTTATTTATGCTTCATTACAGTCCTGTGTTTGGACTGTGAGATTTTAGGGAGAAAAGACAATGTTGGGCTTCTTTTTCGTGTAGAACTGTAATTAGATTTTTATTACAGGCTAGAGTTTAAAAAAATTAATGATGGCTCTGAGCAGTGATATTGATGTTCACATTGAATGCAAATAGAAGAATAACAACAAGGGCTTTTTTACTTCTTGCTAATGAATAACACATATTGCTAAGGCAGACTGGAGGTGTGCTCCTCAGAAAGTCACTAAGAAAAGTCAGTCAGTAGGAAAAGGAGCTGCATGAAAATGTTGTGTGGATGTATTGTTTCCTATTGTATAATGAGATGTTGGACTAGGGAGAGAAGGGAGATCCCAGAATGGAATTACAGGTGGGATTTTCAGGATCACAACCTGGGACAGGACCTGATAATTGAAAAGGGCAAAATGAGTGGAGCATTTATCACTGTAACCCAGTGCCTAAACAAATATCCTTCTCCTTAGTCCTTGATGTCTATATGTGTGATTCCATTTCATTCTCAATGCCTGCCAGTCCTGCTGTAAGCAAAGATTTCTTACTCTTCATCTACTCCCTGAGTACACATTGAAATTATCATTTTACCAATTTGTCAAATATTGCATCTCCTGTAGTACTGCCATATTGTTAGAAATCCCAGACCATGGGAGTCCCAGATAAGGTGCTTGTGTAAAGTAGGTAATAAATGACCACTGTGGGAGCTCCCCAAAACTCTTTCTCTTCAGCTGGCATTATAAAGATACTTCTTATTGAGATTGTAGGTAAAATTGAAACTTTACAATTGTGCCAAAAATGTGTATTGCAAAATTGAATGTTGTGTCTATATTTCCTTAGAATTACAGGATTAGGTTCTGAAATGGCTGAAATTAAGACATACAATAAAACTGGCTCAGAATTTGCCTACTGCTCTCAGATTTTTAAAAGACAGTATTTTTAGACCTTAATTCCTTGTTGCTTCAAATTCTTGTGAAACAAGGAGCTCTTCTGCAGGAAGATTGTATTTGCTAAGGATTTGTGTGCACACATATGTATACACACAAATTCATTACTGAATATGTTACATGTGTGTTAGAACACATACCTGCCTGTAAAAAAAATTGAAAATAAAGTTCATTCCTGTTTTGCATATAACTGTCTTATTCTGTTATTCATGATTATGCTGTCACTGGAGACTTAAGAAACTATTTTCAAAGCAGGTGTCAAAACTGTAATACAGCATGTGTTTTATATGGGCAATACCTGTGTCTACTCATGTCAGTTGGATTCCTCCAATTACTTTCACAGACTTGGCAAATTAATCAGCAGGCAAAGTTTTATACTCCAAAGCCCCAAAGAATGACTGCTGCAGGAATAAATACAGATAACTGGGACCCAGATCATCTCTACAGCCACAACTCTTAATTTATGCCTGAATTTAGAGCTGTGTTCAACTCTCACTGATTCACAAGCCTCCAAAATGTAGGTTTTGTCTCACCACAAAACAAGTACAACACCAGAAAAAGACAATTCCCTCATAGGTGGCTGCTGTAAGCAAATCTCGAGGCTCACCAGGTGGTGTCAAAGATCTTTATGGCACAATTGACCCAAATCCACTGGGAGCAGACTGAAACCATCAATTGCAGCTTAGAGTAGGACACTGCCACCTCTATAATCAATTTTCAATATGTCAGTAAATCATTGGGTCTTAGAGTGGATCTTTGGATGTAAATAAATTATTCATACCAACCACTGCATATGAAAAATTAAAGGGACTACCTTAAAAATTATGTGAATATTACCTATAAAGGATTCTAGGTTTTAACTTAGACCTGTGTATGAAATATTAACACAATTTCATTATGGACCATAGTACCAGCTGGAAGAGGGCAGAAGAACCTGAAATTGCTGAGTTTCAACCACCTGTTTGCTGAGTTTCTGTAGCAGTAGGACTTCTAACTCATTGATTGCAGGCTCATGTTGTGTTTTTCAGCTTCCAAGGAGGATGTCTGAGCTCCTGGGGCCATGTGGCCCTTCCTGCTTCCCTTCTCCACAAAGTCTGCAGGCTGCACAACTGTGTCCTATTTATGCAGTTTGGAATAAATGCATCCATTCTCCCTTCAACTTTTTTTTGCCAGCTACTGAAAAAGTTTTGAATTAATTCAACAACCTCCCCTGCAGACAGGAAAAGATTTCTCAGAAGCCAATGTGCCTTTTGTTTCAGTTAGGGATAAAAGATTTAGTCAGAGATGGTTGGCTACTTATGTAAAATATTAAAGCTTTCCCAGCTATCATATCATACTAGGCTGAAGTCTGCTTGTTTTATGCTGTTAAACAGCCCATCTTTTGTCCTACTGGGGAATGATACCTGATTTAAGATAATATATTTCCTTTGCTGGGTCTGTTTATGCTTGGAAATGATCTTGCTGTATCCCTGTATTGAAAATTTATGAAAGGTACTAACATATTTCTTGCTATATATTTCTTGTGAGCACACTTTTGCAACTTTAGCATGGTTTGAAAACTACTTTTTTGCCCACAGCTAGCAAGAAACAATGATTTCATATTTCCCAAAATGGAAGCCAGTCAACAGCATTCCTCTTTATTGCAAAGAGGGGATACAATAATAAAAAGGCATTTGCTGGTGGAATATTGCCAATAAAGTACAATAATACATTAAAACAGATACTTAAAGTTGAAATTTATGAGTTTGTTTTTCTGTGCCAGTCAATGTATTTTCATATGTTAACATCAAAATGTAGACTCAACAAAACCTTTAATAATAAAAAACAGCAGCCATCAAAAGCAAGAGAATTTTAGCTTGTGATATGAAGAGTTTATCCTGTGATTTTGGGGGTGGACTTTTTTTTTCTGATTCTATCTTATTTCCCTTTTTCTTTCCTTCCTAATAAAGTATTTATCAGTTTGTTCCTTCATATATCCTTCAGTGTAGCTCTCAGACCAACAATGCTTCTGTTCTGTCCCTTGTCTTTGCAGAAGATTAATTTGGAAAATGAATGTTTCATTTAGAGAATAAAGAAATTAATCAAAGCTGGGGATAGGATTCTTGCTAATGAAGGCAAACACTTGTGTGTGCCATGTGTACACAGTGCTAAGACCACAGGTAGCTCTGCACACCTTCCAAGTCATCTCATATAATCTTTCCTTTTTTTTTTTTTTGTGGGATCTTTTGATATTTAATAAACCATTTTTGAACTGAATTGTTCTAGAGTTACTTAGAGAAATCCCAAGCAAGCAGTGCAGTAATTCCATGGGGTTCCTTCTTTATTTACCCTGTTGTTACCAAGATCTTTGCCAGTGTGTGTGCACATAGGCAGCAGAATATTTGGAAATGAAGGATGCTGCTTGGGACCAGGTTCAGGTTGTTAAAGTACTAAAGTAAGTGCCAAAAAATGCTGTGCACAGCCAAAGGCCCTGCACTGTCTCTAGCATTCTTTGTGGAAAGTAAGCTTATTTTCATCAGTGCATAATGTCATCTGGAGCCATGGCAAAGGTGTGATAAGGTCCCAGAAAAATTAGTTTCAGGTACCAAACTGGCAGAGTCTCATGACTAAAAGGATAATGAGTGTTTTTCAACCCTCAGACCTCTGATTATTGATGCTCAGATATCTAAACCAGATCTCCTGTTGACTTTCCTCTGAGCTCTGAGCAAGGTCTGGAGACAGCAGCAGCCTGAGGTTCATCAGGGGGAGCCCAGGCAACCACAGTGCACCTCAGTGGGCACTGCCTGGAGAGGTCAGGAGGGCAGATAAACAGGAAAATTAGGCTCCTGTTTTCTATTTTTAAGATTTTAATTTGATTTGAAGGCACAAGAGAATGCCTTCTACAGAAAAAAATTAATTAGTGACTTATGCTGTCTCTTACTATAGTTTTTAAGAGTGTATTGAGGCATTGTGAGAGCATTGAAGAGTTGTCATAAATATTGGAGAGCCAGAGGAGACAGAGGCAGAAAATCTGGTGGGCCTCTGGATCATGTAAGAACAAAGAGGAGAAGACAGTGTTTTTGAAACAGCAACTGGACTTCTGTTAATACATATCTGGAGGAGTAAATGAACATAGATTCAAGTTTTTACCTGGCTGGAGTATCCTGTGGTGCAAAATTCAGTGTTTTCAGCTCTGATTGTAGCAGCCCTTGAACTGACTCAGGACTAGGCAGACTGAAAAAATGATGTGTCACTGCAGCTGCTGTTACAGAGGTTCTATTTTTTCCCTGGCATAGTTAGGTGTGATAGCAGGGACAGATTCACATCTGTTTATGAGCAACAGTAAGGCTGCACTTACGTGCAATAAAAAAGTGAGGCAAAAAATATAGTGAATCATAACTTCAGGCAACTTAAGGTTATACTTCTGGTTTTTTCCCCACTTTTGAAACTGTTCAGATATACATCACAGCAAATAGATTAGTGAGAACCAAAATAACTAAATAGCTTAACTTTAAAACAGCAATTAATGCAAAATAGGTGTTTTATTAAATGTCTCCATAGCATCTACTATCTGAATCTGGCTGTGGTTTTTAACCAACAAGCAGTTTCATTTTAAGGACTTTTCCCCTCCTTATATCCCTTGTCTTTGACAAATGGGATCAGAGGAAACGTTACAGTTCTGCAGGAGATTGGCTGTTACTTTCCTCTTGCTGGTAAGCAGATATTGTGTGGGGTTTTGGTGTCCATCATCCACCTGTCATTTCCCCCAGCTACTTTTTCAGGCAGCCATCCTTTCCATAAAAATGGTTTGAGATTTCCTGCTGTCCAGTTGTGGGTGATACAGTCAAAAGTTTTCTGTCTCTCTTTTGGATACCCAATGAACAAAAGAATGGCTCTTGTCTGGCACAAACACCACGTAGAACAGACTCCCAATCCTGAGCAGAAATTTCCCTTTAGAAAGGAATTTCAGCAAGAAACCAGAACCTCCCTGTGCTCTCAGTCCCCTGGTTCTTTCTCTGTGCAAGGTTTTGTGCTGCAGATATTTCTGAGCCTCAGAACTCTAAATGGAAAATGAGTTTAACCCTGTATATTAATCATGTTTTTCACTGACTAGGAATTATTGTATAAAGCAAAGCTGTACCCTTACTACTATTTTACATTTAGCATTGTCTGTTCTAGGTCAATCTTAATTTTCCCTGCTCTAGCTGGGTTCCACATAGGTCATCTTTGAAAAATTATTGCATTACTTGCACATTTCTGAGGCTGTTTTTGTTTTGCACTTTGAAGCTTTGAATGAACCCAGGCAAGAAACCAAAATTGCTAAATACCATGAGGTGAAGGAATAGTAAGAAAACATAAAAATTTGCCTGAGGAGTGGTGAGAAGTGAAGATCAAGGTTATTTCTCAGTAGATGCTTCCAAGTAGGAGGCACATGAATTGCAGAAGCCAGAGGTAGTATCAGGATGTCATAAGGGGCAGAGGGGAATCCACCTGGGTCACTCAAGCTTGCCAGTTCTTGGAACCACATGGATGCTGGTTTATTTTCGAGCTGCTATTTTGATGCTCTCAGTACTGGGCTAGATGGAAGCTGCAAACAGATGAGGTGCACTGAGAGTGGCTGCACATCATGGGGGAAACATGAGCAGTATTTAATTCCTGAAGATGATGCATCCATGTAAACCTGTGAGGTCTGACACTGCCAGCTGCAGAGTCATGTTTGCCTTCAAACACGTATCTGGCACATCTGGATGTGACAAACAGCTGCAGGAACTTTGTCCCACCCTTCAGGGGTGCCCATCTCCCTGCCCAGAGCATGATTTGATTCCCACAGCTCTAGGGGGATGCTGAGAGACCAGGCAGGGTCCTGAGGAGGGTCATGTAGAATGAGGGACATGAGGGGGTTCAGCACAGCAAAATGGGGTAAATCTGGTAACCTTTAACTAGAGGCAAACACAGCAGAGCCAAACTCAGTGTTCCCAGTGGGCACAGCCAGGGGCAATGGCCATGTGTCAGGGCATGGTGTGGGGTTCATCACCTGGTTGTTTGGCAGGGATTATTCCATGCCCTTTGTGCTTCAAGGTCCTTGTTTGTGCTTAGCTGTCTATGTCATCTTCCCAAGTGCTAGAGGATGACAAAGACTATAGATCAAAGTTCCTGGATTTACAAGAGCTGCCTTGAAAACTGAGAGCCCCTGGAGCAGGACCTGTGGAACATCACCATCTGCTCTGCTGCAGATGTCACCAGCCTCTTGATTAGCAGCCATATCCCAGGATTGCTGTCTGCTGACTCTGGAATGCAAATCTGCTGTTAGAGCTCTGTCCTAGTCAGCCTGATAACAGACACTGCACTGGGAGAGCTGAAGTAGAGGCAAAGAAATGCCATGCTAGGTTACAGGTGTACAAATCTCAAGTAGAATTATATTTAAGACTATATATTATATTATATATTATATATATTATAATATATTATATTTACAAATCTGCCAAAATTTGGGAAACACATTTTGGATTAGAAGTCTCTTCTGGTGATTTTCATTCAGTGGTTGTTGGATCAGCAGCCCAAGATTAGGAAACAGTTTTGGTGGCTCTTATTCTCAGTTTAAAGTAGAGTTAACCAAGATTTTTAGCATCAATACCAGTTCTGCATGCTGGTCACCTCACTTTCCTCATGTTATTCCATAGAGCCCTGCTGGCCAGCCCTGATAATTCAGTTTTTATGTTGAAAAGGAAAACCATGTTCAGCCAGGTTGAGATATCCCAGAACAGCTCTTGGATTTTACCATGGTCTACCTAATCAAATGGCAGCCTTAAGGAACCACAAATTTCTGGTGTACTGGGATGAAAATTAATTCTGGGAAGTGATAGTGGGAAAGAAAATACTCTTTATCCAGTAAACAAGGTCCAAGAACTGGATTGTTTTGGTTTTGCTGAGGGTTCTTTGGTTTTTTGGGTTTTTTTTTTTTTTCTGTTTTTGAGTAAATATCTGCATTCTTCATTTATACCAAGCATAAATCAACCAACTAAAATGAGCAGCAGGTATTAAAGAACTGATTTACTCACACACAGAAATCATCACCATGTGATATTTTGCTGAGTAGGCTCATCTTGACCAATATGAGATTTGGACCACTGAGAACTGGAGACCTGAGTCCCATTTGGAATTCATCCCATCTCATTTCCTTTTTGAAGCAGGGTTTCTTTTTAAAATCCTTTTCATGGGAGGCTTGTCTTGCATCACAAAATCATGCCAGAGTAAATACAGATGGAATATCGAGCTGCTTCATTAAAATCCCTGTGATTTGTGTAAGGAGCTCCAATCTATTGGAACCTGACTTGTTAGTTTAAATTCCCTCACTGAGATATAGGTCAGGTTTAAATTAATAAGTGGTGATTGCAAAATCTTAATTAAAATGATATAGTTTTGTGGGTAGACAAGCACTCCTTAATTCATGTTGGGCTGGGAATATCTTTTTTCTGTTGGTAAAAACCTGCTTACAAAGGTGTCAGACCAACTTAATTCCTGTGGTTAGTGTGACTTAAATTACCGAAAATTGTAAATCCAACCCTTCAGTCACAGCTACCTTCAATTATTTATGAAAAATTACTTTTTTTTTTTTTTTTTTGTGGAGGGGGGGAGGAATGAAGGTGTGTTTGGTTTCTATTTTTCCATGAATAGTGAAAAGCTTAGTCATAATTTAAAGGGATCCATGATATTGTTAAATTATTTTCTTCGTGTGGGGCTTGATTCTACATTGCCCTGCAGTTTCTGTGGCACAATAGCAGGATGAATATCAAATGGCTCTGAATTCCATTTTTCAGCTGTGCTGTGCCTTTTCCTCCCCATTTGTCCACAGCACCAGCATAAAGTCTGAAATAGTGTGATGGCAGCGTGGGATGAGATCCTCAGGCAATGACCCCCTCACACCAGACTCCTGAGAAATCGTGCTGCAGATGTTGATGCAGAAATCCAGAGGTGCACCAGGCCTGCCTTGCACAGCTGGAATGGTCTGGCCAAACAACAGGCTGAGGGCAGGAGAGAAACAGCAGCACAGGTTTGGGGGTTTGCTTATACTCCACTAGAATTCTAGTTCACACAAGTTCTTGAGTCACCTTCAGAGGTACAGTGCTGAATATAAAAATTATTGCTAATCTCCCTACAGTTCTCCAGCAGGCAGAGGCAATAAAACTCAGGTTGATATTCCTCCCCGCCACCACCTTTTTCTCTCCTCCTTTTTTCTCTTTTGTCCTCTGCAAAGCTGCTTACAAGTGCAGCTGGGAAATAATATAATGTCTGGTCTAAGGATATATTGTGGAATCTGCTTTTTACCCCAAGAAGCCTTCTATATTTCTCTGCAGTACTTCCATGGTAGGCACAGCCTGGATTCATTATGGCAGCGTGGAGGAAGGGGATTGCATGAGCCTCTAGCATGGCTCTTGCTATTCTTTTGTCTCTTCCTCTAGCCCTAAATAAGTATAAACAACATGTAGACAAGACAAAACCTCAGCAGTGAACAAAAGCTGCCTGCATGTTATCCATCAGTATTATTTAAGTAGGACATGCTGGGCTGTTCATGATACACTCATACTGTAAGTGATAAGCTATAACGTATGGTATTCATTTACTTCTCCATTCCAACAGTAATATAGCAAAGACAATAAATTTTCCTGTTTGTTCTCTGACCCACTGTTCTTGGGTTAAGCAGCATGTTTGTCTACATTTGTCAGTTGTTACAAGCTTCTAGCTGCTGCAGACTAGGGTATTGATGAACCCTGGAAAATGGAGCCTTGAATAATGTATAAAGCATTAAACATGCAACCATTTCGCTGGGAAAAAAAGGGGGGAAAAGTGTATTATATGTTTTCTCTGTTGTAGTTCCTTCATTTACAAAACATATTTGTCAAGTCTTTTGCTAAGAATAATGCCAGGATGCAGTTTCCCATCATTCTTGTTAATGGGACTGTCTTAGTGTTACAGTAAACAACCATAAGTCTTGTGTCTCAGCCATTGTGCAGCACGCTTCGTTTTTTCAGCTTCCAATTAAGGGCATTTTAAATTTGTTGTCTACAGTCATAGGAGTGGTGGTGCAATTTCAGGGTGTGCATCAAGAGAGGGGCACTAAGGAAAAAGGTGTTTTCCAAAGCAAGAGCACCCTTGCCGAATTACTGAGTGACTCAAGTACATATATCGGGTTCTTTAAATGCTCAGAACTTATTCCTACCTCTTATAGCAATTTATTACTAAAAAAGCAGCACTGATTCATGCATTTTCCTGAACAAATTTACGTGATAAACCATCAGTATACATTTACATTAGCAAATGGAACTTTCTATCATATTTCTGAGACCAGAGTCCAAGACTTCAGTGGCTGTGAATCAATGCAGCTGCATTAGTTTCAGTGGAATGGTGCTGATTTATATCAACTGCAGCTCTGGTTTGTTAAATTCTTCCTCTTTTGGAAGCATGTATCAGAGCAGTGGAAAATTGCTGGATTTGATTTAGCCCCTTTTATTTGATGTGCCCCAGAACTCACCATTGCACTGGGAAACTTCAGTGAGCCCGTGATGATTTTGTTGACATGGAGTTTGAATTGCCCTCTTATCCTGGCCAAGGTTGAGAGGTTTTGGTGAGCTCTGTGGAGGACAGTCATAGTGCTTCCATCTGTCCTGTGTCACTTCTGTAGGTAAACAAGAAATGGGAGGTTTAGAACTGTTTCCACAAGGACTAAATTCATGTGAAAATACAAACACCTCATTTTTTAAAAAAGAAAATTGCTGCGTGTAGATGTGAGCTTTCTAATGCATGAGCTAACATGGTTACCTGCATAAACTAAGGAGAGTGTCTTATCCTGCCACATGTTGGTTTCTGCACATCAATCCCACAGAGGGAGATGTGGATGCACTGAGATGGGAATACAGCCCATCAGTTTCCAGAGCCTGACACTCCTGAAAGCCTAAAGCGCTGCACAGAAGAGTCTGTGCACAGAGACAGAGCTGCAAGGCTCCTATTAACATTAACAGCCAAATCCCTGATTACTGAAACAGGTATTTATCTCATGTGTGGTTTTCCTCAGCAAATTATTTGTGAAGAGAGTAGAACAGTGTATGACACAAGGAAGGGAGTGGGCACGTACTTGAAGTCAGAAATATAAAATGTATGAGATGTGAATCCTCTTTTCTTCCTTTCTTGGAGGTCTTTGCCATCCTACAGATATAATAAGGATACAGCCACTGGAGCAGAATATCTGCTTCACATGGATAGCTGGAGGGATTGGTATGGAACTTATTTTGGCAGGATTATTCACCAGCAAAACAGAAGGGGTTAGGAACATATTTATCCAATAAATTGATATGGGTGCCAAGTATCACTGATGAGTTATTTCAGTGAAACAGGATATGATTACTCTTACAGGTGAGTATTATGGCTTTGGAGTGACAGTTTTTAGAGGGATTTTTTAAAATATTCTAAAGATAAGGAATTTTTTTTTTCCATTGGTTGAGCACATAGCTTTGTGATGCTGGAGAATGTCCCCAGAGGTAACTTCCTAAAGCTCTTTGTGGATATTGGCATTTGGAGGGAGCAGCTCTGTGGCCTTTGCTGCATACAGGCTCTTCCTGTTAGAATGAGTTGTCTGAGATGTCCTCCTTCTCCATTTAAGCAGCAAGGTGATTTCACAGTTCCTAGGAGGGGAGTGAAGGATTCTGGCCCTTGAACAGGTGGGTATCTATGAAAGGCTGGTGTTTAACCTCATGACTTCATTACCAGGCTCCATCACAAGCAGCATCTCAGGATATTGTCAGTGTAGGATTTTGGATCTCTGACATTACTTTCAGTTTTTGATTTACTGACTATGTTCTTAACATGAACCTTGCTAGTTTAATTCTCATCAGTGCTGCTATCCACAATCCATCTTCTGAAGAAAATTATGGATCTACAGAAGAGCAGGAGGAAATATATAATTCAAGAAGTTTTCAAGATTCATTTTCAGGAAGATGAAGTGCCAACCACATTATGTGCTGAGTAGGGCTCTTTGAAAAGTAACAATGCCACCTGCAGCACTAAACATGTATTATGAATAAATGTTTCATTGCAAGCAAGCCAGGAAAAAAAATGGTGAATCACTCTTGCCATGCCTTTCCCAGCAGAAAAAGAATTCCTCTTCTGCAGCTCTAATGACTTCTGTAAAAAAGTACACACCAATATAGAACTGGGTTCCACTTTTGTGTGGTCCACATCCACTCTCCCATGGCATTAAATTAACACTGGCCCAGCTTTACATCTCTGAGGCTGTGCACTACAACAGAACATGCAGGAAGAAGTGCTGAGTATTTAATTTCAGGTGAGAAGTGCAGCTGGGTGGCAATTCTGGGTGGAGAAGCAGGAGCAGGCTGAATTCTGGGCTGGTTTCACATATTTGGCTACTGAAACTCTTCCCAGTGGAACCTGAAGAATTACAACACCTTGAAGACCTAATATTTATATTTCCTTCTTGCCACTTTATGTCTAAGTTACTCCAGTTTTGAAATACCTTACTGACATAAAGTGAGAGCCAAAAAATAATGAGTTCCTGAAGAGCAGGTGTCCTGATCCAGCCTCTTCAATGTTCTCAGGAACATTGCCAGTTTAATCCTGGTAGGATCAAGCAGAAAAAAAGCTGAAATTAGCATAGAGAGAGGCTTATATAAAAAGTTACCTGAATTTCTTTGTTCTGATCGTGAGATAAAATAAGAAGTTAAGAATTTCACAGTATATCATCAAAAATTCTGTTGTTTTCAACCCCTGATTTCTGAAAATGAGTGTCTTTCTGAGCTGCTGAATAATTTGTAACAGGTAGGATACCTCATCATCTTTTTCTCTCCCTTCACAAATTGTCTGGGAACACTTTTAGAGGCTTTCAGATGATCTGGATAAGAATTATTTTGCTGCTCTGCTTTTCCTGACCTGTGGCTTGTCTGTAAATTGTGTGTGAATAGTCAGTAGAATACTGAGTGGAGCTTGGAAGGGCTTTGGGAACAGGAACAAAATGTCTGCTCCAGAGGCAGAAGAGCCACTCTCCTGAAATTCAACAGTTCAGGCTAGGCATGCTAATCATTACACTGTTTATTAAATTATTAAAACCTTTGGAGTGTTGGTTTGGGTTTTTTTTGGGATGATCTTTTTTTGGTTTTTTTTTTTGTTTGTTTGTTTTTTGGGTTTTTTGGGGTTTTTTGTTTGTTTTTTTTGCTAGACAGTTACCTCCAGGTTTCAGGAATTTTGGACACCTTAACTGAAATACAGAATCTGACTCAGTCCAGCAAACTTGTTCATTCCTCCATTCCCATTTTCATAATTTTCCCCTTTGCATATATTTCCTTTCTCCCTATGAATATATTTTTGGAGTTAATGTAACTGTATGTCCTCCACAGAAAATGGAAACTTCTTTATTAGCTTCCTTTAGATACTGGAATTTCTTTCACTTTTTAATTTTGCTTCAAATAGGAATTTTGATTTTTTTTTTTTTGTTTTGTTTTGTTTTGTTTTGTTTTGTTTTGTTTTGTTTTGTTTTTTAAATTAAGCATTAACAACACTATTCCTTTATATTTATGTTGATGATGTGGTCAAGTGGATTGAGAAAAACATTTGATGGTTGGTGTATATTCCCTTTGGGATGCCTGTGAACACTGTACATACATGTAGTCTCTCCTTGTGCAGAGGAAGTCACAGAAAATTTTCTAAAAGTTTTCAAAATCTGATGGAATTATCATCTATCTGTAAAAATAGTAGGAAAGATAAATGAAAAGTGACTGAACAAAACAATAAATATAATACACAAGTGTTTGTGTTTTAATGTAGATGAAAACATTTCTTTTCATCAAGCTTCTGAAATTTCTCTAGAGTGCTTTTCCTTTCCTCTCATATTTATAAAATTAATCAACCCAGAACAAAAAAGATGACTTGTGGAAAAACTAACACTTGGTTTGTATAAAA
This sequence comes from Oenanthe melanoleuca, assembly GCF_029582105.1. NCBI lineage: Eukaryota > Metazoa > Chordata > Aves > Passeriformes > Muscicapidae > Oenanthe > Oenanthe melanoleuca. The sequence continues at coordinate 11,458,669 of NC_079348.1, read as the reverse complement.
AAGCAAATAGAGAAAAACATGATCTCCCCACATCTTTTTAAAAAAGCTGATTTTTGAAATAGCCATGATTGGTTACATCATTCCCTTGAGATCAAATAAAAATGTATTCATCCCTTGAATAACTCTTCCTTCATTGGGCACCTCCCTCCAAATTTCTCATTACTTCTAAGAAAACAAAATGCAATCCTTGATTCTTTCTCATTCAAAGCTGCTAGGTAAAAATGAACTTTTAGAAACAATCCAGAATCCATTTGTCAGGATAATAACAATTCTCTGTAACAATTCTTTCTGCCTCTTCTTTCTCCCCCTACCCACATTAATTATAATGCTCTAACAGAACAGAGCTTGATTCCCTTTTTTATTAAGGTTGTTTCACTCTATTATTGATTAAGCTTATTTCCCATGATAAATAACCTTCCTGTCAAAAAATGATTTATGAAAGCCAGTGGTCTTTCTTTTTCCAGTTTGCTTTTCCTGTGGTTACATATTATATATTATCTCCTGCTGACTGGTTTGGGCAGTCTTTGAATCTACAATTACTGATTCTCATTAAGAGAACTGAATTTCAGTGCTGTAAAAGACTTGGAGATCCATCAGGTGAATCATTTGATTTTAAGTTAGAAACAGAAGCATCTTTCTAATGTTAGTATATGGTTTTGTGATGTGCCTTTAAGTCTTTAAAAATGTTAATAAAATAACAGGCATTGTGCTTATGGAGACCAACTCCTTTGGAGAGGCATCCCTCATGAACATACTGAAACTTCTAGAGTGCCAGTAATTCCATTGGGATGGCAGTCTTGGTCCTCACCATATTTATAAATATATATAAATATATATGTGTATAGATATATATATATATATATATTAAATGGGAAACAGCTTCTTAGAAGACAGCAGCTCTGTTTATGCAACACTGGAGATGGACTGAGTGTGCTTTTGTCCAGGTGTGATTTGTTCTGTCAACAAACCTTTTGTCCTCAAATTTAAGATGAAACATGAGGTGTTCTGAGTTCCTTTTCCTTGGTGGAAAAACTGAAAACCATCCAGATTGCACCTAATGCAATGTTTACTGCACAGAACATACTAACCTGTTTATGGATGAAAACTGCTCTGGGGTTGTCTTGACTGTATCCACAGCTGAGCACCTTCCCAGGCAGTGCTGTGTCCAGAATTCCTGTCGAGTTCTTTCATGTTCTCACAACAAATCTTCATCTGTGTCTGGGCTTCTTCCACTGCATTACTTTTTTTCTGTTTTACTGCATCTGTGTTTTCTGTCTCCCATTCATACATTCCAAATAGCCAGTCCTCTATTTGAGATATGTTTCAGGTCCAGGGGGGATGCAGCCTGGGGTGGTGGGATGGTGTCTGTCTTTTGTTCTGTGCTTGGCACTGCAGAATTCTGATCCACAAGCAAGTTTTCTCTGCAAATGAGCAGTCTTCAAAAATGTCCATAGAGAAATGCCACTGCTTTTTCATAAACCCTGAAGAAGGCTGACTGCACAACCCCAGGTTTAGTAACTTTTTCACATAATTCACATTGCAGCTCTGTAGAGATGGATATTGCATTAGACAGACTTAAAAAAAAGGATTGTTCTTACATACCCTGGAATAGTCTCATGAAAATCCTAGTGCTTATAAGTGAAAAGGCATAAAGCAAAACCTAATATTATCATTGCTTTAATTCTTAGTCTTTGTTCCTTCGAGTCTGGGCTCTTTATAGAAACTAATGGGAACTCCGTATTTTTTTTCCCAAGTCAATAGCAGAATTAGAGCCCTGAAAAAACAGCAGGCTGACATTTAGTGTATTTAATACCTAAAATCAGCTTGTCAGTGTCAAAAACATAACAAATCAGCAGAGACAAGTACCTTTTTCTTGTATTATGTCTGCCCTCAGAATTAATGTTGATAAGGATTTCAGGTGCTAATCAATGTGATATTTTTGCTCCTGATATCCTGCTTACCTGGGGGGAAAAAAAAAGGGTAAAAGGTGATTTTCTTAGTCTAGTGTTGTGTGGCCATAATATTTCAAGTCTCACAAATTTTGAAAGGAGCACTTGATGCTGTGACAGGTGATAAAATCAAAGGGGCCAGTAAAGGACAGTGCTTCCTTGCTTTCTTTTAGAGTGGCTTCTCTTAACAGGATCCTCAGTGCCCGTGGTCAGCAGGTCCCTGGTTTCTGAGATCAGAGGTTGTCCTCAGTGTCAGTGATGTTTCTTTCATGTTTTCCACAGTAACTCAACTCCCCAGATCTGCTCACTGTATTATCCTGCCTGAATTACAGAGAGCCTTTAGAAACCAGTGAGCAGGAGCAGAGTCTCAGCTCTCATCCTGCTCCCTGGCACAGCTGCACTGCTGGGATCCTGGTGGGCTGGATGTGCTGTATCAAATCCCTGGTGGATGCTGAGCTTAAAAGTGGCTTCAGTCAGGTTAAACCACAACAACCTGCCACCTCAACAGTCATTTCCTGGGTAATTGATGATTTTTTTTTTTTTTTTTTTTTTTTTTTTTTTTTTTTTTTTTGCCTATTAAAGTAAATTAATTCATGACTGTTAAAAAGCTACATTGTTATCTGTAATAATTAACTACCATGAAATCCAAATATAGAACTTTGACTCTCTGAAATGAAAATCAAGGGTCTTACTATGCACTGAGGTGTTCTGTCACTGTTTCTGTTACAGAATACCTGGGAAAAGCCTGGATTATAAAGATGCACTCATTTGCCTATTTGTATTAGGTGACAGTGGAATTATTATTATGTAACCAAATCAGAGTGAGGGATATTTCAATACAGTAGGCCAATGAAGTTTTAAAATTATAAGTACATGGAACACATTTAATTTTACTTCCTTGCTCAGGTTTAACGACTAAAAAAGTGATTTTGCCTGGACTCACTTCATTTTCAGACTTTAGGTGCCTTTAAATCTATTTAGAAGTTGCAAGAATGACTTGCTAAAGTAAGTTTGTCTGGAGGGAGACATGAGTTAAACACTGAATTGTGAGCTGAGCAGGCCTGGCTCTGTCCTGTGCTGCCAGGACTGAAAGCCCAGAGGAAGAGAAGGTCCTGTATCTTTAAAATGCTTTGTCTCACTCCTGATTGCAAAGTGCTCTGGGGACTGGATCCTCCAGCACTACCCTGGGTGTTCCTGATGTCCTATTTGGGCACATTCCCTCCCTGGTGGCCCTGAGCTCATGCTGTCAGCATCCAGCCTGCCCTGAAACTTGGGCATTTGTTGCTCTGACTGGTTTTTGAGAAATCTTCTGGGAGCTGAAGAATTGTAAGTTCTGCACTTCCAAAACAGCAGCCTAAGGTTACACAGCACCAAACCATGCCTGTGACTCTGGACTGCTCCTACACATCTCTCACATTCACTGTTGCTAGCTGAGAATCTTATTCTCTCACATTTTTAGTCAAGATTGGCCTTTATCATGTAAGGGAATCTGTTCTTGCCCAATCCAGATCTTTGCTGGGTTTATTCATTGCCCATGTATTATGAGTCTCTTGACAATAAAAAGAGTTTATGCCTGTAGGCATTCACCACCCTTGAAATAATCCACTGTCCTTGGAATCACAGGGACTGATAAATCCTTGTTCATTTTTTGGAAGCATAGATTGGGAGAGGGAAGCACAGGGATTCAATTCCTTCTAAACTTTCAGTTTGAGGCAACTCTTAAATGATGACATTTATAGTCAGAATATTTCTCTCACACTAAGGCATCCATCTGGTGGGTTTCCCAGAATTTCAAGTCTAAAGAATTTCTTGGTTTACTGAGATTTTGTTTTCTTAAATGCTGCCAACAGCACAGAACCAAAAATCTGTATTATGCATGACATCTACTTTCTTAAAAAAAAATTAAAAAAAAAAAAACAGAAATAAGAAAAGGACACAGACTGTGTGGCTTTGTCTTTCCAAAATGGATTTTTGTTTTAAATCATGCTTTTAAATCTTTCTGGTTTTGCTGTGTGTGCTACATTTCAGTCATGTCTGCCATAAATATCTCTGTTTGTTTTAGTAGAAGGCATAACATCAGAGAGAGGAGCTTAGCATTTCAGAGGGAGAGAACTGTTCTGATTTCCAGAAATAGGCATGCTAGGAAGTAATGCTCTGATTAGTTGAAGTGTCTGGCACTAGGGATTCAACCACAAAAAACAGCCAAGGGGCAATCAAGAGGCTCAGGACATATCCCAGAAATCCCACAGATTTTGCAGGGAATGTATTGAATGCTCTATTCAAAAGGGACAGGCCTTTTCTAAAAAAAAACCTAGGAAGATATTGCCCAGAGTATCATATATTCTGACTCATCACCCAGTATACAATCTTTATTATTGTTGTGCTCACATTTGCTTTGCTTTTTATTTTTGCTGTCTGGGATTGGTTTCATATTCTTAATGTATTGTATCCAAAATCTTCTAGAATCTGGCAGTGTAAAAATAAACCCTGAACTAAATTATGTACAGATACCTTGAAAAATGGTTATCACCAAGTGGTTCCATTGGCAAATTAATAGTGTGTCCACTGAAGAGATTCAGGTATTTGAAATCTTTTGGTTTAGGATCTACAGAAAACTTTCCTCACTTTCCTTCCACAGCTCTGGGGAATCACTGCAGTAAGTCCAGAAGGCAGATGAGTAAGAGGTAAAGTTCAGCAGGAGTGACTTTGTGCAAAGTTGGATGGACTGACCTGAAAATTTGGTTATACAGGAAAGGGGAAAGTTGCTTTCCTATGCATTGGAAATCACTCAAAGACCACTCTTCTGTGTGGCAGATCACTAGCATTCTGTTTCTACAACCTTGTTTGGTTTCACTTTTAAATGCTTTGACTCAATGGTATTGAACAAAATAATGTTCAAAAGAAAATTCTCTGAGAGTAAATAAATGAGGCATCTCCCTGCTAGGGATATTTTTAGTTAAGATAATTTCATCACACTGAATCTCCAATCACCAGGCATTTAAATGACAAATGCATGGAATGGATGAAGAGAATTTGCCAGGAGAGTGGATGCAGCTCGCTGTAGGTGCAGCTGGCAGTGTCATTGTGCACATATTCCTTGGTGGCCATGCCGTTTTTCATGGTGAGGAGCACAGGGATGTTATGCTCAAGGTTTGAGCAGCACACTGGTCTCCAAAGAGATCAGAAAAGCCTCTCCTGAGCCTCCTGACACTCTTTAGGGAAGGGCAGTAGGTTGCTCCACTGCAGATCAGCTCAGCAGAGCTGGGAGGCAGTGAGAGGTAAAAGGAGAGATTCCACACAGAGGAGAAATCCCTCTCTTATGGGGGAGACAAATGTGCACCCAACACCTGGCAACAGGTCTGCTTTTTATGAAAGAGCTGCTGGAAAACTTCTGAGCACGTGGCTCCTGAAGGGTCTCTCTCCTCTTGGCTGCTCAAACACCAGGAAAAGTTGGACTGTGGCACTCTGAACCCATAGTCCCTGCAAAGTGGTTATCTTGCATGACATAGTGCCAGTAATCAATGCAGGATTTCACTTGCAGACATACACCATCCAATGCATGAAAAATCCTACTTTGACTGAGGAGATAAGTAAATAAATAACGTTAGTACAGCAGCACAAACATGTGAATACACAGGCTGAAGTTCAAGGAGCACAAGCTAATGATTTCTGGCTGTAGTTGTTACCACTGGTACATTTTGAGCACTCTTGAATTTACAAGTCCATTACCATCCTGGCTCATGGTCCATAACTGCAGAAACCATGTTTACCAACGAGGGGAACAGAGAAAGAGATGTTATTTTCAAACTGTTGAGAGGTTATTATACAACCAATGGAGAGTGAAACACCTACTTTAGAAACTGCATAAAAGCACTTGACAATGTCCTTTTACTAAGTCTCAATAAAATGTATTAATATGATCACTACACTACTTATGTTCTAAAGCATGAGGCCTTGTTTTAACCTCTAAGTGCAGATCTTTTTGAAAAACAGTGGTGAAAATGTTTTCACCCTCTTCTTTCAGCAATTTCTGTCATCCGGTTTCCATCCAGTTTGTGTATAGAAAGGAAATTTACAACTTTGTTTTTTTTATTTTCTCAAAGCCTTAGAAAGAGGTTTGCTGACTTTATTTTATATTTCCATTGACTCATCGGGTGTTTCTCTCTATGTGAGCCTTAGCATGTATAAATGATCAAGATGAATGAGGAATTGTGCTTCATCAGTTCTGTAGGCAGGTGGTTTGCAGTTTTTAGGGTGTAATTTGGTCTAGATTGAAGAGATACTTGCTTTATTAAGAAGGCAAAGAGGCTACATGCATGTTTTAAGTAAAACTTAAATTTATAGGCACTTTTCTCCTGGAGCTTGACTGTTCCCTCCCTACTTTCAGTCCAAAGAGCAAAATCTAATTAACATCACAATCTTTCTATGACTGTTTCCTTTAAAAAAAGTTTTTAGGAACTGCTCTAAAAAATTATCAAAAATGGAGGTCAAGCAATGGCTTTATAACACTCCATTGAGCCTTTCTGTATGCCAATATACATTTTTCATCCTTAGCTTAAGGTTGTATTAATAAAGAAGAGGTCTGCTGCACATTATGCACCTCCTGATCTCGGCTATTTCACAGGAACAGTAAGCTATGAAACTTCAGGGTGATTTTTTTTCTATAATAATCTGCTTCTGTTCCTACTGATGAGGATCCAGTGCTCCTCTTTCTGACCTTCCATGTTCACCAGCCAATCAAGCCTGAACAGTTTCAGCAGTGTTAAACTTCACAGCTATTTCTGTTACTCTGAGGTCTGTCCCCATCGATTTTTAAAAAGTCAGCATGCCAGGAATTCATGTCAGATGTCAGCAAGCTTCAGAGTCACCACTGATAACCTGCTGTCTCAGCACATGGCAGCAGAACAGAGCATTCATGTTGTTCTGCTCCTGATTGTCTGGTGAATTGGGAAAACATTGTGCAAAATACAGCAGCTTCACTGGTGGGAAAAATTGCTGAACAGCACCTGCATAGTAAAGAAAGACCATCTGCCTATTTTCCATAGCCCCTATTTCTGTGCCTTGGTATCTGTCTGGTTTTGTCAGGCAGGATCATGCAGCTGGCTCAATGAGAGTATATACATACCTATGTAAGGAAGAAAGAAAGAGAGGAATCAGGAGCAGGGATCTCTTTTCATACAACTCACAATTTCCCTGTGGGACTGACAGCTACAAGACACCAGCAAGGACAGGAATTCACCAGTGCTCATTAAGCTGACCTGGCTGTTTGTCAAGAAAATGTAGATAATTATGGTTTTGTGTAGTTTAAATCCACATACTTTAACCAAAAAGGCTTGATGGGGAGTAAACTCTTTCAGAGCATAAATCTTTTTGCTGAGAGAGATGGGAAGAGCTGCTTCCTATTATCTCTATTTATTCTTCCCATGTGTGAGGCAGGTATTTTATTTTCCTGTGCAGCACAGAGCAGTGATTGCTGTCGCAACCCCTGCATTAGATCAGATGAGTTAATTCCAGGTTAGTAATTTATACACTCTAATACAAGTACTGTCCTTGGACAGTGAGAACACCTGCATTTTCTTTTTGTTATATGACACCTTAGAAAGTTACACTACACTAAAATTTAGCAACTTCTGCTGTTGTGGGAGCAATTGTGCTCCACTTTACTGGAGGTTTCATAAACCTATTCACTGTAACATTCTGGTTAAACTGAAGACAGCTTGTATTGATTTTCTCTTCCTCTTCTCCTCCTCCTTTTATTTTTTTTTTTTTTTCTATTTCTTGTGCTTATCCATGTGGAGGACAAAGAGAGTCTAACTAAGTATTTTCCCCTTAATCAGGCTGAGAGAAAAGAAGGGTTTCAAGGTCAGTTACAGTGCAAGATGCTTTTTATAACCTCCATCATCTTGTCTGTTTCTTCTGCCTTGAAAAGAGAGGGTTTTTTCCATGACACCAATTACTACAGTCTCTCACACAGAATTCTTCCATTTGGGCTTGTATTTGCTCTCACAGGGAAGTCCCACATCTCCCCCACTACTGTTTTGGTGATGTGAGCTTCTGACCTTTGGGAAACTATCCTGAAACTCCACGAATTCCTTCATCCCTCACTTCACTTATTACAGCTGGTGGTTACTATTTGTCTTGTGCTGTGCTAGCAAAACCCTGTGCAGATGGGGAGTATAGATTTCTTCACTGAGGCTAAATTGGCAAAATATATAATGCAGTATCAATTGCCCTTGGTGCCCTGAATTCCTGCCTTCGTTAACTAGGCTGCAGCAAGTGGTGAAGTTAATCTGTGCACTGGCTGGGGAGAGAGTGTCAGAAGAAGTGAAGATGCCTGTCTCAGGTTTTGTCCAATTTATCCTTTATTTATTTGGTGTAGTTCCCTACTGCAGTGTTATTTGAGGTGCTTGTGCCTCACAAATCCCTTACCATGTGAAGCAGTCCTGTGTTCCTCATTCACACAGAAACATTGAGGATGGTCGAGTTGCATGGCTTGATAGATTTTCCATGACATTTATGACAGATGTAAGAGAGCCCAGACCTTTTAACCAATCTGGTGCTCTACTCATATTTTTCTAATTTGGGACAGAAACATGCATTCACTTTAAAAGCAGCTGAAATACTCCAGGACATTTCTGCTTTCTAAAGTTAATATACAGCTTGAACAGATCTTGATTTGCCTCTTTACTGGAGATAATAGCCTTGATTGCCTCAAGCTGTGGGGATGGCAATTTCCAGGTGAGGGGGTTGCATAGAGGAGGTGGGGTCTGTGAGTGTGTTTTAAACCCCCATCTTCATCTTTACAAGAGGGGAGATGTTAAAACATTCCTAGTTTGGTTATATGAATTGTTTTTTGGGGAAAAAAATGACACACAGTTTTCCTGATTTTGTGTTAAGCAAAGCAGTCCTCACTAGTCAGGAACATAAAGTATCATCAGGGATGTTTTGGAGACAGCAAAGGAGCTCCTGCTTCTTTGTATTTTTAGTGTTGTCATCTCCACCTGCACATTAATGAGCTGCTGTATCCAGTGGTTATCCTTGCCTTCCAAATTCAGCTTTGAGCTGGTATCTCTGTTTATCTTTGTGTTTCTGTTGTAGGAGTCTCTTTGCAGTAGGGTTGAACAGGTTCAAGGTTACTTCAGATGGGAAGTTTAATATTTTGGTGCATTCAAAAAAGGCAATATCACAGTCTTTACTTCCTTGTCCAGTGAACTGACATTTCAGCTACCTTATCAATATATAAAATATTACTTCTTTTGCATGTGTTTAAACTCCAGCTCTGAGTGAGAAGAACATTCTACATGATATGGGGTCAGTTCCCAGACCTCTGCTATATAGCACCTTGCTTGCTTTCCTCCTTGTCACCAATTTGATGACTGTGTGGTGTTTCACTCTGCTTCAGCTGTTAAAATGGCACCCAAAAAGCTGTGTTCCCTCTCCTCTCTCCCAGGAGCTGCAAGCTCTTTTTGAGGCCATTCTCTTGCTGCCTTAAGCACTGATTCAGAAATATCCACATCTTAATGAGGCATCCAGACACTATCTGGTTTTGGGTCCCATCCTGGAGACCAGCCCATGTTTCTCTTACAAGATGTGCCTGCTGATAATGAAATACACTTTATTTTCCTTTAGCTCTGGCTTGAAGAGCCATCCTTATCTCCTTTTACATGTCTCACTTAAAAACTGCTGCCCTTTATTAGAGCCCTGTGTAACAGCTGAAGCCTTACACACCTGAAGCCTTACACACCTGAAGCTGTAACACCTGAAGCTGTGCTTTATTCAGTGCAGCTGTGGGGAATTAGCAAGAAGATCTCTTAAGGAGGAGCTTCTAGCATAGGCAGTAGTAGTTGTTAGCACTGGTCTTGCATAGGTGCCCTGGACACTGGAAAAAGCCTCTCTAAGGTAAGAAAACTGATGTTGTGGTTTAATGTTTACAGAGTTGGGAATAAGCAAAGGCTCTGTGTGCAGAGGAAATTATGGAAGACCACTGCTGCAAGAGCAAATGATCAAAATGCCTGGTGAGAGGCAGCAGATGGGTGCCAGTCACTGGCAGCAGAGAGACCCTTCTGTTTGGTGTGATAAACAACATCTTGCCTTGGGTGCTGTTCATCTAGTTCACATCCAAGATGTGCTGTCTCGTTTCAGGAGCTGCCCAGGCTCCCTGGCCCACACCAGGCTGCTCCAGGAGGGTGTTTTTCCTTCTGTGCTGCCTCAGCAGTGAGTGCCTGTGCCCTGAGCCTGGGGTGCAGCTCTGGGTGCAGGCACTGCTCAGCTCCTGCACTTCCCAGGGCAGAACCTGCTCCCTGCCCGGTGCCAGCTGCCTCCAGAGCAGCTCTCTGCTGTCCTGTGGTGGCTCCATGGCCCTTGGGAGTGAGAATGGAGACCTGGGTTTTGGTTCCTTTGGGTTGTTTGTGCTTTGGGTCCCTGAGATGGCTGTGTGCACCATCCCAATCCTGAAACCTTGTCCAAAGAGAGGCTGAATTTACAGTCAGAGAGAGGAGGAGGGAAATGGTGGCAGGGCAGAGACAAACAGAGTAAACATGAGGCTAGAATAAAGGGTTTTTTTAAAGCTTTACAAAGAAAAAAACCAGTAGATTTATCCTAAAAAGAAAGTGAATTTAGACTTATGATCTTTCACCATGTGCAACTTTCTTCAACTATAATCCACACTCTATTTATATTAGTGCCATTATAATCAGAGTAAGACAGTGTTTGACACAATATAGCTCTGCTGCTTAGGCCAGCTGATGGGTATTTGTAATATTTACATTTTTTACAGCACTCAAGTCTAGATTCTGAAGTGAGTTTTAGAAGTTATAAGTTTTCCATTATTTCTGGTTTCATCAATAATAGCCAGTATTTTCTTTTATAGATCACTGCATTGCAGCAATGTTAACTATCCAGAGAAAACAAGGATCAGCATGTTCAGAATTAAGCATGGGATATTAAAGTAAATTTTTCTCTCAGGGCATATGTTGTTAAGGGGAATTTTACATGGTCATTGAAAGAACAGTCTCTGTTGTTCCAAAGTTTCAGAGTTAGCTCTGGTTACTGCAGTGTGCTCTGCAATGCACTGTGCAGAAGATTATGTCCTCTGGTGAGGTAAGAAAGAACCATTGCATTGTGTTGGTTATTAAGTATTTATTGTTGCTTTATTCCCCATAGTTTGCAGTCACAGCAATAGTTGAATGTTAGTTTACAAAGAGGCTGACTGCCCCAAAGCTCTCACTAGTTCAGCTCTGCAAAAGGAGAGAGAATAAAGCAGATTTGTTTTTCTTTTTTTTTTTTTTTTTTTTTTTTTTTCCAAAGGCATCCCATCCCAGAGCTGCTCAGAGTCAAAATCGTGGCTTCCAGATCTGGTGGGGTTTGTCCAAGGGCATGGGGCAGCCAAGGCAGGAGTGGCCTGTCCCTGCTGCTCTGAGTGTTTGCCCCTGGATTTTGCAGGAATTGCAGCAGGATGGAGCTGCAGGGTGTGTTACCCATCACAGCCTGAACTCTGAGAGGGTTTTGCAGGAATTGCAGCAGGATGGAGCTGCAGGGTGTGTTACCCACCCCAGCCTGAACTCTGGGAGGGTTTTGCAGGAATTGCAGCAGGATGGAGCTGCAGGCTGTGTTACCCATCACAGCCTGAACTCTGGGAGGGTTTTGCAGGAATTGCAGCAGGATGGAGCTGCAGGGTGTGTTACCCATCACAGCCTGAACTCTGGGAGGTTCCTGCAGGAATTGCAGCAGGATGGAGCTGCAGGGTGTGTTACCCACCACAGCCTGAACTCTGGGAGGTTCCTGCAGGAATTGCAGCAGGATGGAGCTGCAGGGTGTGTTACCCATCACAGCCTGAACTCTGGGAGGTTCCTGCAGGAATTGCAGCAGGATGGAGCTGCAGGGTGTGTTACCCATCACAGCCTGAACTCTGGGAGGTTCCTGCAGGAATTGCAGCAGGATGGAGCTGCAGGCTGTGTTACCCATCACAGCCTGAACTCTGGGAGGGTTTTGCAGGAATTGCAGCAGGATGGAGCTGCAGGGTGTGTTACCCATCCCAGCCTGAACTCTGGGAGGGTTTTGCAGGAATTGCAGCAGGATGGAGCTGCAGGGTGTGTTACCCATCACAGCCTGAACTCTGGGAGGGTTTTGCAGGAATTGCAGCAGGATGGAGCTGCAGGGTGTGTTACCCATCACAGCCTGAACTCTGGGAGGTTCCTGCAGGAATTGCAGCAGGATGGAGCTGCAGGGTGTGTTACCCATCCCAGCCTGAACTCTGGGAGGTTCCTGCAGGAATTGCAGCAGGATGGAGCTGCAGGGTGTGTTACCCATCACAGCCTGAACTCTGGGAGGTTCCTGCAGGAATTGCAGCAGGATGAAGCTGCAGGGTGTGTTACCCATCACAGCCTGAACTCTGGGAGGGTTTTGCAGGAATTGCAGCAGGATGGAGCTGCAGGGTGTGTTACCCATCCCAGCCTGAACTCTGGGAGGTTCCTGCAGGAATTGCAGCAGGATGGAGCTGCAGGCTGTGTTACCCATCACAGCCTGAACTCTGGGAGGGTTTTGCAGGAATTGCAGCAGGATGGAGCTGCAGGGTGTGTTACCCATCACAGCCTGAACTCTGGGAGGTTCCTGCAGGAATTGCAGCAGGATGGAGCTGCAGGGTGTGTTACCCATCACAGCCTGGCATTGGGATTTGCTGGCAGCATCTGTGGAGCCTGGGTGCCCCCAAACCCAGCCTTGCCCTTTCCCACAACTGCTTGTTGAGGGTTTCAGCAAAATCTGTGACTCCAAAGAGTGCAGGCAGGGTCTCTGTTGCTATTTGTAGACGGAGTTTCTTCTGTTGCTTGAAAGCTTTAAACTGTTTTTCTCACCCAAAAAAGTCCAGAGAGAAGGAAAAAAAGCTCCTTACCATCTGGCCATAACCTTGTACAATATGTTACATTTCAAACTGTAAGAAAATTTTTATGATCAGGTTATAATTTGTCAACTGCCTGCAGATCTTTAAGTTAAAAATGTACAGTGCAGAATAAAGTTGCTCTGTATATTGTTTTCTAAGATAAGTGGAAGGAGAATGGAGGGAAAAAAGACACTTGAAAGTGTTTTAATTGCACAGGGATGTCATTGCCTCTAGCAAGAGTTCTCCTGCTTCTGTCATAAATTTTTCATATTGCCTCGTGAGAGTGAAAACTGGAAACTTTACCCTCTAAGTGAAAGTCGATGAACCTCACAGCAGCCTCAGATCCCGGCGGCCTTGCACTCAGGAATATTAATTTAATTAAGATCGCTACAATAAATTCAGTGAGGGAACTCTCCTGGCACCCAAGGTAACTCGTGCAAAGGAGGAGGGGACAAACCAGACCTGGTGGAGGGAGGAGATGTGGAACAATCTCTTCAGAGCAGCTGCCTGTCCCTGGTGCAGGGCACAGCGCTGGGTGATGCTCTGGGGACGCGCGGTGTTCTCGCCTGGGGGACAAGGGGACAGAGCTGCAGGTTTGGGCATTTTAATGAGATTAGAGAGCTGGGATCCACTAGAGTGCTGTTACAGGGCTGACCTGTGGGGGAAATCCGGCAGCTGATACCACCTGACAATTACTGGTTTTTTATTTTTTTTTCCTCTTGAAAATGGAAGCTGGACCACAGAATCCGTGCTGATGCAAAGACAGAATGATGGAAAATTATAACCCAAAGTTAAACTATTTCACAATACTGGATATAAAAGAAAACAGAGCTCCCTGAGAAGTTCAGTGTGCAATGGAAGATTTAGAAATTGGGTTTATTGTGTGGATTCAAGGTTGAGATTCACTTAAGTGAGTCTCTGTTGCAAGGGCTGGGCAGAGTTTGTGTGTGACCACAGAGGGATGTATGACACTTCTGGTCTGTAATGCAAACTCCAGCACTGCCTGTTCATTTTTACATAATCATTAATGTGTGTAGCTAGTTTTATTTTCTCAGAAAGCTTAAAAGTATTTTAGTACAAAAATCGGATGTTTGATACTATGAGAAGAACAAACCAAGAACACATTTTTTTCTTTGCTCCCCAGGCTCTCATTTCCTTATAAAGCAGCTGCTATCTAAAGTTCTAGAGATGGCATCACTTGAGAGCACGTCCCATGCTCAGCACACTGCTCAGGCTGAGCTGTGCTTTACATCCTGCACTTTGGTCTGGCTGGTCCTTCTAGTCCTTGATGAGTTTTTAGTAGTTTTTCCTTTTCCAATGAGCTGCTGCTGCTGTGATGTGCTCTCTGCAAGAATTGAAGGTGTCAGAGTCAGGGCAGATTCTCCCCAGTGGGACCAGCCCCACAGCTGGCATGAGAAACTGAGTCTGGTGGGACAGGGGAATGTGCTTTCAAGCTGCCACCTGTGAGGGGAGAAAGGATTGTCAGATTTAATACATGAAGTCTACTTTTTTACTTCATAAAATGTTCCTTGAACATGATTTGTATTTTATTCATGAGATTTAAAAATTGAGTTGAGCAACTAAGCTGACAGAGACCACACAATGGCTAAAAGGGTACTAAAAATAAAACAACAAGAAGGAGAAAAGGGCCACTTGCATGTCTTGAATATTTAATTTTTTAAAAAATTATTATTTTATATTAAGCTTGGGTGTAGCATGAGGGTTTTTTTTTTTTTTTTTGGTCTGTTCCTCTCTCTGCCCTTTGCTAAATGGCACAGTTCAGTAAGGTGCACAGGCTGGTGTTACTGCAGGCATTGCAGAGCCCTTAACTGCAGCATCCTGTTCCTCATATTCCTGCAGGGTTTATTTGCAAAAGGGCAGCATAGCCAAATGTGATATTTAGGCTTTGGTTCCTGTTAAAAGAAAACAAATGCAGTGCTCCAGCAAGGCATGTTGGTTTCAAGGCAACTTGTGGCTACTTTAACAAGTAAAATAAAGGCACTTGCCTGGTTTTTAGGTTTTATGCATGAAGATTCTAGTCAGGAACTGCGGAGAGAAAAGATAAAAATGAATGTTCTCCTGGATAATCTTGCATCCCTGAGAATCAGCAATAAAAGGCAATGATTGCTGGCCAGTGAAGCAGCTGCCAGGTTCAAGTGAAATGGTCATTTTCCAAAATCCTGACTTTGTCCAGTAGATTCAATTCCCCTTTTTTGTGCATGGTTTCCTCAATTCAGCCCATTCATGGGTCAGGTCCATGTTCTTGATTCCTATTTCTTGCCTTCCCAGGTCATTCTTTCATAGGAATGTGTGCTGGAGTATTTTCTGAAAAAATAAAATGCAGTAAAATAATGAAGATTGAAGCTGTTATGGGAGAATAAGATGTTAATTTTATCTTGTAATATTTTGTTGCTGGTGTCAGTATTGCTAATAATAATGGTCAGTTTTAAAATGGATAAAGAGGATTATGCAAACATATTTAATATTCTGTTTCCAAAGCATCTCAATTGGGATAAACCTTTCTTTTCAAAAAATGAAGAGGTAGGGAAGAAGATTTCATCATGAGGGCAAACAAACTGTTTTGTTTGGGGAATTATTCCAGGAGGGACAGTCATTGGAGGTTTAGCTGCAGCTGGGTCATTCTAAGTAGCTATTTCATGCTAAAGGGCCACAGTGATTTCTCATCAAGAGTGTTTGCTTTGTGCATTCTTTGTGGCATTTTCTATTATTTTGAGCATCTTAAGAGCTCATGTTCAGGGTCAGGATCAGTTGGCATCCTTTTCTGTTAGGGCAGAAGCTGTTAACCATTCATGTAAGGTTTTTCAGGATTTTTCCTCTAGGCTTCTCAAGTTCAAAACTAACTTTAGTCTTTTGAAAGTGACTCTTCTCTCCATCTTCTTTCTGGCCCTTTCCAGTACTGCATTCTGAACAGGAGCTGCTTTTTGTGGGGTGGTTGGCAACTGCCCTGACCATGTGGGTAGGTTTGCCAGCTGAATTCTGCAGTGCTTGTGAGATGATAACGTTCTGGGCCTTCCATGTGTATTAAAATAAATTTCATGTATTACCATGTAATTTCTCTGCAGCACTTGTGTTCTTCAGTGTAACTACTAATGCCTACTTAACTTTTCCTTGTAGCTTTTTTTAACATACTCTGATAAGATTCTAGGACTTTTTTTAATAAGAGAAAAATTTCTGCCAAAGTACATTTCTTCCTTTATTTTTCACTTTGATCATAGGCCTTTATTTTTTTCTTTTCCTCACCCCTATGAACTGGTATCTGGTTTCATTTTAATATTTTTAGTTTCTTATCATGCAGCAAGATAGTATGAAAAATGCTGCTGTGATCCTGAGATAGCAGTACCATAAGGATTTTGCTTTCAAGAAGCAGCAATACAATTTGTAGAAAATATGAGAGAGGGCCCAAGGTCTCCAGATCATATTGGTTAATAGATTGATTCTGGTCCCAGGGGCCAATCTTATTATTCTTGCTCACTCGTGGGGTGTGAGCAGCCTGCTGACTCAGCACACACAGGTGCTGGGCTGGCTGCTCTGCCTTCCACACATCTGGTTCTCTGCAAGATTTGAAGCTTGGCTCACTGCAAACAAGAATCTGACTTTTTTTAATACAAATTTAGATAAATGCTCAAGACAGCTTTTCTAGAAAGATGCCCAAAAATGTATGCACTAGGGGTGAACTTTTGAGTGGACAAAATTGGCCATATCTTTCTTAATTATTTTCTTTATAACTGTATTATTTGGACCAGGAAGATGGAAAAATGTCTGAATCTGGGCCTTTAGCAAGGGATGAGCCTAAAAGATGAATTATTTAAGAAACAAAGCAAGGTGATTGGTTCCACTAAATGGGATAGATATATTTTTTTTTCAATTCTGCACTCATACTGAAGCTAAAGAACAGTGTCAGAGTGATGAGCTGCCTGCCCTGGGGGCTCTGAATGGCTCAGAACAGCCTCCCTGGGCTGTGCCTGTGCTCTGCTCCTGCCCAGGAGCCCCAGTGATGCCCAGCCTGGCCAGGGGGGTGGGGAACCTGTGGCCAGCCCTGCCTGGGGCTCTGGGAACACCCTGTGGCTCCTCTCTCTGCTCAGACAGAGCAGAGCCTGGCTCTGGGGACAGCACTGACACATGAGGGCACTTGGGGCATGGCAAGGATGTGTAAATTAGCTAGAAGTTTATGCCAGTTGTTAGAAAGGGATTTTGCCAATTAGAGTTGTAAAAGTCTGAAATAGATTTATTATTGGCAAGAAAAAATAGAACACTACAGAAACCCCCATGAACAAACTCCTGCCGCCCTGCTGGGACAGTGTGCACCCTCCTCTCTGAGCTGAGCTTTGCTTAGAGAAACACCCTCACAGTAAATGTTTGAGTGTTGAGGTTTTCCCAGCACTGCCCACCTCTGTAAGGAGATGAGACATAACACAAGGGAGCCAGCCCTTTCTGGAAGTCACCCTGTGCCAGCAGTGTGGCATGGGACAAGCCAGGAGGGAAAACATCCATCCCTTCAACTTGCCCTTTTGTCACATTTCCCATGGATTCCTGGCTCTTCAGGACAGCCACAGCCACATTTTGGGTGGGTTTCCCTTTCTGCTGGTGGCTATGGGAGGGTCATGGGGCTGCCTGCCTGCCAGGAGCTCTCAGGGCTCCTTTATCCTGGATGGGGAGATTTCCCTTCCCTAGGAGACAACCTGCCCATTGTGGGGCCCAGGACAGGGCCTGGTTCCTCCTGCAGCACTAGTATGAGCTGACTCAGCCTTTAAAGTGAATTCAGACATTTTGGTTAACTGCAGTTTGGAAGGAAGTTTCACTTTTCTGGCTCTGTGGCTCTGCCTGCCCCCTCCCATTTTGCTCTTCCCCAAATGCCCCTAGAGCACTAACAGAGCATCTTCCTCTCAGGTAGTCTTTATTTTTCCACTCATGTTGCTATTGTTGGCAATTCCAGCTGCAAATGTTGTGTTTGACCTTCAGTAAGGGAGCCTGGTGATTTGAATTCATTTCAAGCAGTTTTCTGACAGCATGCCTTAGCCAAAGCCCTTAAGGTTTCCCCTACAAAAGCCTCATGACAGCTTTGCTTGAGGCTTACAGTGGTCAATGCAAGTGGAGGTAGTTTGTAAACTCTAAGTGGCCTTATTAACTTGCTTGCAGTGCTGAAGTGAAGCCCAAGCCTGTGCTAGGCTCAGTCCCAGGAGCTGAGCCCCTCACACTCCTCCTCATAGCAAACCAGGCTGTGGGGGATGAGTGTGCTGCAGAGCCTCTGCAGACAGAGCCAAGTGATGGGACGTGGGGATTTTGGAGAATGCTAATCAGGGTTTCAGCCTTTGGCTTGTCCATTTACCATGGTCAGAGCCAGCCTGGTGTCAGTGTTTCTGGTAACACCAGGTGGTTGCACTCTGGATTCACTGCTGTGCTCAGCTGTGCTTGGTGCCAGAGAGAACTCAGGGGCAGCCCTGTGCCCTGTGCTGCCTCTGGCTGATGGGCTGCCTCTGCTTTGTTAACTCCTGCTCTGCAGCCACACCATTAGCACAGATTCCTTGGGAGGTCCAGGGGAAATAAACAGTGCCCAGACTCATTCCTGGGTCAGTTCAGCTCTGGCATCTCAAAAGGCCATTGGGTGAGATCCTTATTCTTCTTCTTGATAGCTCCCACCTCCCTTCCCTTTGTTTTTATTTCAGCTCAGATGCCCATAAATACTGTGTATGACTGCTAAAATTCTGTCTTTGTAGCAATAAATTAACATCTATGCCTCCTGTCATGTTTATTACTCCCCACAACCAAATACACAACAACTACAAAATATCATTTTGTCCTAAAAAAAAAAAAACAGAACTCTTTATGAAAGCCAGAATTTTGATCTTTGCTGCTTGAGTAGGCAGCCACAGACATGAATCCTGGTTCTGAGATGAATTACAGAGAATCTGGAACATGTGGCTGGAGAGGCTGGGTCTGGTCCTGTGCCCCTCTCAGTAGTGCACACTGTCCCAGCAGGGTGGCAGGAGTTTGTTCATGGCGGTTTCCGTTGGGTTTTTGTGTGTCTTTTTTTTTTTTTTTTTTTTTTTTTTTTTTTTTTTTTTTTTTTTTTTTTTTTTTTTTTTTTTTTGTTGCCAATAATAAAGCTATTTCAGACTGTTAAAACTCTTATTTGAGAAATCCCTTTCTAATAATTGGCATAGACTTCTAGCTAATCTACACATCCTTGTCATACTCTAAGTGACTTCACATGCCAGTTTTTCCCTTCTCAGTTTTTCCCTTCTCAGTTTTTTTATTCCAGTTTAGGGACCATTCTTTAAACGATTAATTTTTCTCCCTTCAGAACCTGTTGGATTTACCAGCTTGCAATTGCCCAACTTGCTTTTATTTTTTGCTTTTTAGAGTCAACGTTTGCTATTCTCCAGTTATACAGCACCAATTCCAGCTTCAAAAGCTTATTTAAAATGCCCTGAAGCCAAATGAGTGACTTTGGAGGGAGCAGGCTGATCCAGCAGTTTGCAACTAATATGAAGTCAGCATTAGATCTTTTTGTCTACTGAATTTTGCATATCCTCAGTCTTTTTGGGCTCCCTGCAAGCTGTAGCTCTCTTCTAACAGAACTTGTACTCCTTATGATTCCATTTATTTTATTTTACACTGTTTGAAATAGAGGAATCAGGCTGGACATCTCTCTACAACATCTGAGAATATACTTCTATAGTATTTTCAATTTTGAGTTGGAAATTCATTTCCTAGTTTACCTAGTGTGGGAAATTAATGCTAGGGATTCTTGGGAAACAGCAGAAGGATTGGCATCATGTAGTTTCATTATATAAAGTAATAGAAAAGTTTTCACAGGCAGGTGTTCTTGCCTCAGGAATAAGAAACAGATGAAATTTCAACTTTGACTTTGGATATATTTTATATAATATGTTATAAAGGTCTTTATAATATAATAGCATATTGAGAGTTCCTGACTTAGTTTTAGTTCAGGTTCTGGATTTAAACCAAACCTGTAAACATTCCAAATGCTTTTCTAAACCTGACCTAGAGCACATTATATATAATATGATTATTTTCAGTAAGTAGAGTTGCTCTCTCTCCTGGAGAGTTTGCAGCAGTGAGGCTCTGAGCTGTCCTAAAAGCTGGAGCCTGAGTTTTCTTAGCTGTTCTTGCTTGCACATGGAGAAGGAATTGAACAAACCTCAGAGTTTTCCAAAGAACCATCAGCACACCCAGGTGTGGTATTTTGTTTTTACGTGGGTAGATAAGATGCACTATGCTCTGTACATTCTAGTTAACCCCTAATGTTTTAAATCCATTAAAAATTAACATATTCTTAAAGAAATTCAGGAGTAGAAGCAGATAGTGAAACTGCACCAAGACAAGAGCCAAGAACAGTTTTTCACGATACCAAGGTATTGGTTGTAATGTTCCCTTCTGTACCACCAGTGCCAAAGGGCTTCCTGCTGTTTGCTGCTGACCACTCCCCTCCTTTCCAATGTGGCTCATACAGCTCCACCTGCTTGACATGTTTTGCAGGCAGGCCTAGAATTATTTTGATATTAATAGGTGATATTTCACACAATCTTTAAGCAAGTCTCTGGAGCCCCTCCTGGGCTGCCTGGTCACTGAGCTGTATTTTGCTCTTCCCCACAGCCAGCTCCTGACCTTTCAGAAGCAGCTCCAGGGAGATCTGAATGCTCCTTCCCCTCAGCATTTCCCTTTGTGCCTACTACTATCAAATCCAGTATGGCTTTGGGGGAAAAAAAATATCTTTTCCAGCTTTTGTTCTATGACAAAAAGAAAAGTCTCTTCTGAGAAGATCTGACAGTTCTGAGTTGCTGCCTTCTAAGCAGCTTGGAAGCACCTAGCTGGATATTTTATTGACAGTGCAGGTATTCTGAATTATGTTTGCAAGAGATCTAATATAAATTTATATACCTGGAGAACTACTTTCATGGGAAAACATTGGAAGTCATGTTGATATGAGCACCATATCTTTCACAGAAACTGTTTTCTTTCAGTAATTCAGAAATAGGTGTAGAAATCTCTGGAGAAGGACAGGATCTCAGAGTGTCTCTGCACATGCTGTGCACAATGCACTTGTGATCACCATTTCCTAAATATTTGACTTTGTACAGGAAGTTATTTCTATTTAAACACCTTGCAACCATCACTCTGACTCAGATCTGTGTGAGCTGGATGACAGGAGCCATGGAAACCTCATAGGTGCTCTAGAAATGTCAAACTAGGAGTGTCAGATGCAAATTTTTATTCAATTGACATGAAACAATCCCTCACCTGACTGTTACAGATGGACAGGACTAGGGGTGATGGATGCAACCTGACTGTGGCAGGGTTAGAGGGGATTTTGGGAAGAAATTCTTCCCTGGTGATTTTTTTTTTCTTCTTCTTTTTGTTTGTTTTGTTTTTTTTTTTTGTTTTGTTTTGTTTTTTGGGGTTTTTTTTTTTTTTGTTTTTTTTGGTAGTTCATGTGCTGTCATGCAACTGCAGCAAAAAGTGTTGTATAAAACTGTTAAATTATGAAGCCCAAGTTTGGTCTGTGCACTCCAAAGTAATGGTTCTGCCACCTATAATAACAAATTGGAGACTGCAAATTAACATGATAAAATATTTACTATTCAAAACTTTAAGCAAGTTAACACTGCTTTAATGCTCTCAAAGAAATACTTTTGTTGTTGCAACTAAGTGGATAAATTGCTAAAGGCACCACATGCTTAGAGACTCAAGGCTAATGGAATAACTTCAGTTTGTAGTGTTTCTCTAGCTGGTGGAATTAATTTAGAAAAAGATTTTAAGAGGCACACTTTGTGTATTGTGGCTCCCTCAGCTTTGGAGGATTTTGGGTTTGCTTTATGGGCTGGATGTGCTGTGGGGTTTTTGTGAAAAATTGAAATGTTTTCAGAGTTCTTTTAAAGCTCTTATAAAGAGTTTACTATAAAATTGCATTCATTTCTGAGAAGGAAATTACTTACCACTATACTAGATTGTAGAAGCTTTCAGTGGAGGAAGGAAATGCTTACTGGTGCTCTCTGTAGAAAAAAAAAAAAAAAGAAACTCTAAGTTAATTTAATTAGGACTTGAGTATTTTGAGCTGATGCATGTGTGTGACAAAATCATGACCTGTATATGTGAATATTTATTTCTTTATTTTGGGTGACTGAGTCTGGAACCGACTCTGAGCTTGTGACATAATTAGTACAATAGTGCAAATCAGCCATTTTTGAAAAGAGTAATTTACTCCATATGCAGCTTCTCAGCAAGAGCCCTCATTAATCAAAGAAGGCCATGTACATCAAAGTGTTCCTTGCTTGCTACAACAACATCCATCATACAGCTAGTAAATGTGCTGTAGCAGGGTTTGATAAATATAATGCCTTTGATGTGCTGATAATTCTGTGTATTGGCATGCTGCTGCCTGGAACTCCCTGGGTATGCACAGAACTCTCAACCAGCCCAACTTTCTGCTCCAAAATCCTTCCTGGGCTCACCCAAACTCTCTCAGAAGCCAGCTGTGTGCAGTGGAGGACTTGAGTGTATTTTCTCTGTTGCTCCTGATTCAGTGGGGCCAATTTTTCTAATCTCTTTATTTTTAATCTAGGTTCCCAGATGCTACAAAATTCCTTTGTGAATATATTTATGTATAGATGCAGCTTTATCTGACAAGAGCCTTTGTTTGTTGAGGCACTTGTGTTTAACACAGTTTATTCCTTCTTTTGTAAGAATGTACAGTAGAGATTTAGTGTAGGACTTGTAAGAGATCTACGATATGAGAAGATAAAGCACAAGGTGGTAGAGGTTGGAGGAGGCATGGTCTTCTGGTAAAATAGCAGAAATTATCTTTGTTAGATGAAAGGGAAGTTTGCTTTAGGAGCTCAGTCCTAGCACACAGAATGTGATCCATATTAATTCTCTGCAGTTTCTCTGCTGCCAGAGTGAGTGACTAAAAACTCATCTTCAGCAAATAACAAAAATGATTACATATGAAGATTTGACATGTCAGAGAGGGGAGCTCCCATTTTTGCTCTGTTTAATGCAAATAGTGGTGTTTCAGCTCTGAATCCATAAAGAACAGCAGCTGTGCACTGAAAAGCAATACTGGTGCATTTCAGTTCCACTGTTTACTGAATTGTACTTTAATTGATTTATTGAATTACAGTTTACTGAAAAGACAAATTACAAACTGGGAAATTTTGCCCTAACTGTGTTATAGATAGAATATGCCAAGTCTTTGTTTCTTTTGCTTCCTCCAAAGCTGCTGAAGCTTGCCTTCAGCTGCTGCTCACGTTTTTTCCCAAGAGTGGGGCATGAAAGCAGGGCAGGGAAGGGACTTGGAGAGAAATCTTTGCCCCCTGGGTGCAGCAGAGCCCCTCAGCAGCTGCCACTCCAGCCTGTGCTCAGGAGGACATCTGCCACCCCAGCACACGACAAGTGGGGGTTATAGGGCCAGTGTAAGTGCAGATCCCAAAGCCCTCTGCTGTCCCTCTGGGGCTGCCTGGGGCTGGGGTGGCCCTTCAGGGGCAAAGCAGGGGCACACCTGGTTCCATTTTCTTGGGAAGTGTCTGAGTAGAAAGGGAGGTGGGGGAAGGAGTGGAAGGGTGTTTCAATACACGACCCCAGCTGGCTGCTCTTCTGAGATGTTTGATGAAGTTCTCCTGGCACCTCTGGGTGCTTTGGGCAGAGTTCATCAGGGCCTGTAGTGGTGCCTGGTGGGGAGCAGGGGAAATGAGACCAATTGATAAAGAGGACTTGGTGTTATCAGTGAGCCCTGTGGAGCCTGCCTGGGGGATCCTGCAGTGAGAGAACTCTCACTCCATGGCTGTGTCATAGTGAGGGGAGAGAAATCCCAAACCAAGCCTTGTGCTCTCCTCCTTCTCTGCTTGGCTCACAGGCACAGCCCTGCTGTGGGAGGGTGAGGCTGGGCAGCACCAGGAGCCTCCCAGTGCCTCCCAGTGCATCCCAGTGGCTGTGCTGAGCATCTGAGGGCTCTGCCATTCCAAACGTCTGGGGAGAGCTCAGCATCCTCTAAACATCTCCTTTATCTCAGAGCTTGCAGAAGGGAAGCATGGAAAGACCTGGAGAAAACAGTGCATGTGGTACATAAGTACCTAGAAACTACCTAGTACCTTGAGTAGTCTGCTTCTTCTGAAATTGAGTGATTTTTGTTTTTTTTTCTTTAAAGTGGTAGTTGAGATATATTTGTTTGTGTAGCCTGTAGCACAACAATTGCTTCCTAGGAAAGTAAAACTTGGAGCAAACAGATCTTCTAAAGAATTCTCTGGAACATACCCAAGTTAAACTCCAGGCAAGCCAAGAAATGGATTTTGAAGGAAGGAGATGCATTGATGGAGCAGGATAATCTGAGTTAGTTTGTTGGCTGTGTGCTGACTGCTTGCTATGGCTGGAATGCTGCTTGCAAAGCACCACCATTGATGCTGTGAATCCTGCATTTTGTAAGGTTGAATATGCATTTTTGATGTGCAGAGTAAGAAAAACTGAGCAATGTGCTGTTTGCATTATTGCTTCTCTGTAAGCCAGCTCTGCAATTAAAGAGATTATTAAAGTAATTAAAATAGTCAGAATGGAAGTTCTCTGGATTTTTCTCTTGTTTCTCTTTCTTGGTGTGTGGTGATCTTGGATATTAACCATGATACTGAACTTTTACTGGCAACTGAGTGCACTCTGAGATAGTTGGCTTCTCCTGGACAATGTCTATATAGATAATTGACTAAAAGCACCTCTCCTGTACCACTATGTGAAAGAAATTAGTCACTGTAGTTGTAGCCTATGTGAAAATGCTAAATGCTGCAGTAATAGCTAGTTTGGATAGAAAAAAGGAATGAAATTCTATCTACAAGGTGAGTAAAACCCAGGCCTCCCAGACATGCAAATCAGCTGAATAGTCTCAGTTTCATGTGAACAGGATCAAAGGAACATGAAGCTACTTCTATAATGTGTATAAAGTTATAGCTTTAGCTACTCATATAATCACAAATGAAATTAAATGTGCTTTTATCAGCTCTGTTCTGAGAGCTTGGATGCTGAGGTTTTTTTTATGATGACAGAGTGGCTTAAAAATCATCCAAGAAACACCTCTCTTTCCTTTTCCCATCCATCCCCTCCCAAATGCTTGTAAGTACCTTCCTGAGTGGCATCCTAATTTTGAATGAAACAGAGAAAAGCCTTTTTTCCTAAGGCAGAGTATCTGAAGCTGTAACTTGGTTTTTGTCCTTCCAGATAAAGCTACTGAATGACATAACAATTGCCCTAAAGCCAGTAATTTATACATTACAAAGGTATTGTTTGGAGGCTGTGTAAGGTCTGGAGAAAGCTAAGTTATTCCATTCAAGTGGTTATCTAAACCATGAGAAAGAATTAATTAGAAAAAAAAGGTAACTTGGAACATTTTTCCTAAGTTTATGGAAATTTGATTTTATTCTGTCAATCATCCAATTTAAACAAAGCCCAAAGACTTAGATTTTGAAACTCTGAGAAGCCACAAAATTGTAACCATCTAAATAGTTTGATACTGTCAGTGCCTCTGCCTTACCCAAGCCCTTTTGTTAAATCATAAAAGTCAGGAGAGCAAGTGGATTCAGTTAAGTGAAGATGTCACAAACTTGCACATTGGCCCTAAGGTTTTCAAAGGGGACAGGTGTTTTTCTTATCCAGCATCAGATTTACAATAGATTGATGAGCAAAGGCAGCCAGGTGTCTCTACAGCATGAACACAAGGGATGAATCCTTCTGAACCAGTTATTTATTTTTGATAATCCTTGTTTGCCTGTCTCACCCTGTGCTGCAATATTCCTGCTAGGGACTGTGCCCTTGTTTCTTTAGAGAGCAAAGTGCATTTCACAAGTTGGAAAAGTGGCCTTTATCCTGCATTTTCCCAGCCTGAGAGAGAATAAATTGTTTGTGATGAAGAACCAACCAGCTTTGGGAAATTTTGGGATTTTCAGGGAATCTTCAGTGTGACAGGTCTTACAGTGCTAACCATGTTCCTTGTATTGCAATAGCACAGGGTGAAAGATCCACTTACAATTAATTGTATTGGATTTGAGCCTCAAGTATCCCACACATATAGTGACAGCAATGGAAAAATACAATTTGAATTTCTATATCAATGTAGACAATATGGTTGCTCTTTACTCATTTCAATCTGTCAGTAGAACTTGAAACAAAGAAAATACTGATCAAAACTTTTCCTTTGAGTGACATGGTGGCATCCTGATTTTTTTTCTTTTTTTAAGATGATGAATATTTTATCATGGTCTGTGTATAACAGAACAATCTCTATTAACATTCATCAGTGTATTGAGTCTGGCTGTTCAGTGCCAGGTTCTGGAGATGCCAGACAATTCCAAACTCTTGCTGTAGGAGGAACATAGATTGTTATTGTTATTTGCTTACTTAATGGGCAGAATGCAATGAATTTTGATACTTCCAATGAATTTTTATTCTCTTTATTGGTATGACGTTTCTTCTCCACAGCATGTATTTCCCAAGAGGGTCTGTCAGGAAAATACAACAACCTTTACTTTGTGAAGTGGGTATTCCCAGTTGAAAGGCCCTGGAGAGCATGAACTCCAAGTGAAAAATCATTTATCAGACTCATCAGCTTTCTGTGATTTTTTTTTTTTTGTTTTGTTTTGGTTTTTTTGTTTTTTTTTTTGTCTGGGTGTCAGCAGTGCTTCCTTCTTCGCTCTTCTCCTGCTGACCTCCCACTTGCTCATGTAAACAAAGTCTAAATCCATGAGCTGCAAAAAGCTAGGATTGTGTTTAATTAGTCCTTTAGTATCTCTGAAGAGATAAGGCAAAGCTGGGTGTAGGTGAAAGTGTCATAAATTCTTTTTTAGTCCAGCTACTGTGCAACTGAGCAGGGAGAATTCAGTGCTGTTCAGATCTTGCTTGCATCACTCACAATGTATTTTTTAGAAATAGGATGGTGTTTTAAAATATAGTGGAAAAATAAGTGGTATGAAACGTGCTAGAGGATAATAATCTCAGAAAATATTAAAATACAACACTATTTGTCCAACTGTAACTGTCAACTTATTTTGCCAAATTGCTTTGCACTGGCATGAATTTACAGAGCAGGAGACTAAAGTTTATGGCTCATTAACAATAACTGTTGTACACCTACACTGTAATTCCTCAGAATGTATTCTCTCCTTTAGTACTGCATATACTGTGTGGAATGACAGTAATTACAGAAACTAATTGAATGAGATAGTCATAACTCTAAAAGTCATATTACTCATTTCAAAATGGTTTATTTCCTGAAATAAACAATCTTTATGGAGTGAACAGATATAACATCCCTTTAAGTTTATTAAACTCATTAAATATCCTTAAATATGTTGAAAAGTGTATGCTGTGCATTTAATAGAGGATATAGATACATGCAAGTATGACATCCATAAAAATTATAATCCTTAAAATGAAATTCCAGTGAAGCAGTTTGTCTCAAAAGTTTCTTTCCACAACTAGTCAAAAACAGGCTAAGTTTTCAGAATTTAATAGCAAAAGTTTGCTGCAAAATTAAATCTCTGGTTTCATCCTTGTGGTATCCCTCACCCAGTGGAAGTTTCAATGATTACATGGTCAAACTAATCAATCCTTCCTCTTTAATGCAGAGCTGACCTTGCCCATTGCAGGTTGGAGGGGAAGCTCCAAATTCTGGAAATTCTTGTGGATACACGTGTGAGCAGTGGGGTCAGACCCTCTCCCTGGTCCCACAGTAACCCATGGAAATACCCACAGCGTGGGATGTTTGAGATTGGAAGGTGGAGGAGTCAGCTGAGCTTGGGGCAGAGCTGGGCCCTTCTGATCACACTGTGACTTTGGGAGAAATTATTCTGAGTGTTTAATTTTATTGTCATGCTGTGGAGTCCCTTTCAGACAGATAGTGGGTGTTGGGGGGTAGAGTTGTTGGATGGTCGCTGGACAGACTCAGGAGCTCTCTATTTTCTGTTCTTCACATTTGTGTTTTATTATAAGAGCGTGGGTGTAAGAGTGTAGGGATAAGAGCAAGGGGGTAAGAGAGCTTAGAGAGATTAGAGAGTGATTTCCCATTTGCAATAAGTATTCTTCTATGACGAATATTCTAATTTCCATTAACCAATCTAATACAATATACTAATTTCCTAATATTTGCATGCAACCTACAGGAACCTCTAAATTACCATGTTTTATGGCTTTCTTATCTGTAACCCTTATCTTCAGACCTTTCCTGCCAGGCTTGGGACAAAATGTCTGTTGGTTCTTTGGTATTTGTGGCATTTGGTATCATCTAAACAAAGGAAGAGGCCTCAAACCTTCACATGGTTGTTTTCAGCATCTATGTCAAAGTATGCCAACATCTCTATTTCAGAACTATTTGCTAGGCACTCATAAGATATTTCCATTCCCTCCCCAACAGGGTGTGTCCACCTTCACCCCTGAGTATGTTCAAAAATTTGGTGTCCAAGTGGTTTTTCTACTGAAGAAATTTGGGAGTACTTTGGTTTGGGGGTTTTGTTTTGTTTTTTTTTTTTGTTTGTTTGTTTTTCCCCAATTTCCAATGCATCTTCTATTGTCTGGCTTGTTTTTGTTGTTTTAATGGACAGCGATGGGTTATTTGTGGGATTCATTAATGATTTCAAAAATTCAGGTTTTTAGGAGGTATTTGCTATATCATTTCAAGAGGCTATATACAAATTAAAATTTTAGTTAGTTTATGAGGTGTGGTTCAATGACAATGGGTTACTGTAGAACAGTGTAATGAATACATTGCACATCAACAGAATATGTAAGCAATGTAAACATAACACTTAGATGAAGTGCAGTCCTTTTCATTGCTGCTGTAGTGTGCTCAGTGGCTTTTTTAAAACCTTTGTTATTTCCAAGGTTTCAGCCTGGTTGCTCTGTGCTTGCCACAAGAGCACTGGCTTCAGTAAACAGAATCCCACATTCAAAACAAAATGGAAAAAAATTATCTTTACCTGCAGTTATCTGCTTTGCTCCATTTTGTAGGTTGTTTATTTATTAAAGTAATCATGTGAATTTCCTCCTGGTGGAGAGTCTTTTTACACAAACTCTTTTATTCATGGAATTGCTTTCCCTGACATTGATGCTGACAATCTTCATCAACATTCATCCAGTGTGTCACATAAAACAAGGTGATAAATGTACCCTTGCACCCCAGGGTGTTGCACGTGCAACCATTTTTCTCCACTTTCCTTTCTTTTAGCAGTCACTGTTTCACTGGACTGCAAAAACCTAATTGTGGTATCTTCTGCTCTCCTAAACAAGCTCATTTTTCTCCAACCTAACCCATCAGAGATGCTGTCAATCAATGAGAAGCCTGTCACACAGAGATCAGGGTGGCAAAGGGCTCCTGTGTTTGGGCTCTTCACAGGAAATGCTTTAAACCATTTTGTGCTAAAACCTAGATTTTTTTCTATTTGCAGTCTTATCAAATGAATCCTAAATTATCTTCTGTGTCTTCGACAACAAATTGTAAACACCACAGATAAGTGCTAAGAATAGGTCTGTATAATACAAGAATAAAATCCAGGGCTAAGATGGTATTTCCTCCTAAAAATTGTGAATATGGGCGATTTCCCTGTCGTCTCACAAGTGACTATAATGGAATCTAATAACCATTGGAAATTATATTACTCTGCACTCTCCCTGTATCTAAGGGAGACAGAAACCTGAAAGCAAGTGGATGGGTCAAAAAAGGGTGACTTTGACTCAAACTCATTGGCTACAAGTATTCATTATAAACAAAATCTGTCAAAACTTTTCACTAATAAGGGTGTAGATCTTATTACAGCCTCAGGACAGTAATAACTTATTCTCTGACATATTATGTGAATTTTATGTGCCTACTCTATAAAAAGTGCACAGTTTCCATAGCAATTTTGATACTTCTATGATACATGATGTGACAGCATGTACCATTTTTCCTTCTTCCATGATAAATTGTCCCCACCACTCACCCACTAGATTGCTGCTAGAAATCAGAATATCATTTTGATGTCGCTGAAAACTAATATTAATAATTAGGCTTAGATGTTTGCTCTGGCAAGAATAACTTCTTTATTATTGTTTTACTGCCTCATTACTTAGGTTAACAATTTTGAAACCATAAATCAAGGATGATAAGGTGAAGTCTATGAATTTCAAGTCTGTGAATTGGTTTAGAAAATATCAGGGATAATCCCTAACTTACAGGAGGATGACATCCCATGGTTTTGGTTCAGTTTTAAACAGGCTCCTTAAAATATTTTTTTCATTGTTTTTCCTGTCCTGAAGTTCATGAAAACTGGTTTAGTTTTTGGTTTGGGAAAAGCACAAAGCTCACATGGGCTTATTGAGATCTTGGGAAGGTTAATTTAGTTTCCCATGTCTCAATTTACCCATTTGAAAATTTTCTGCTTGCAGTTATCCTCCTTGGAAGGGACTCTGTTTTTCACTAAAGCTTTTTACTGTGAGAAATGAACATTTTTTAAATTTGAGGTTGCTTTGTGTGGTGACTTTAGGTACAGCACTTTTGTAGCTGTTTCATTTCCAGCAGAATGGAAAGTCAATTACCAGAGAGAGTTCAGGGGATAGCTAACCCAAAGGGCATCTGCATCCCAAAATAACGTGTAGGACTGCAGGAAGGTGCCAAAGGTGGTCAGGAATCATGCACCTACCATGGGTAGGGCTCAATTTCTTCTGCTGTACAGCAGATTTTAACACGTGCTCAGTGCTGTCCCTGTTAGTACCTGATGGTGCTCTGGAGAGATCAATGTTTGCTTATAATAGATCAACTTAAGGGTGAGCTTAAAATCTCATTATTTGATGTTATTAAATGATACAGTATAGGAGGTACATTGATTTACAGGTGTAACATACTGTTGTGTCAGAGAGTTCTATTGGTTTCTGTTAAATATATTTTCAGTGAAAGTTACTCATTCTGCATCAATATGTGGATTAATTCGCAGGGCACTTTAGATTTATGTTGATTTTTATGTGCCAAAAAGTGTTGTTCCAGAGTGCATGCCAGTAATACTCGTTTACATTTGGGTTTTGCATTAAAAAGAAAATAGTTGATGATCTCTCATTTACTGATTCAGCTGTTAATTCCATTGCTTTTATGAAAAAGTCACAAAATAGAATTGAGTTTTATTCTGATAGGCTTACACAAGCTCTCATTTATGAGAAGTGGAACAGGTGGAACTTGTCACCATTATTATTGCTTTCATTATAGTTGCAAATACTGTCTTTATTATTTTTCTGTAGAATAAATGCTCCTAGCAAAACCAATTTAAGGTGACCTTGTTATTGCACAGTCCTAAATAGCTAAATGTATTTTGGGGTTTCAACTACTGAAATTTCAGGTTTCTGGCAGCCTGGAGAAAGCTGTTGGAAAGCTTGGCAATTCTCCATTAAACAGAAGAAGGTAAAATTGAGCTTTGGAAAGGCAGTTTACACGTAATTTTTGAAAACATCCCTCAGTTCCTGCTCAGTTACACTGAGTATCTTTTATGGAGATGGTGGGGTGGCATTATAATGTGGATTAGCTCTGCTGGTGGTGTGGGGCCAAGCTCCTGAAGGCTTTTCCATGGGCACAGGGCAAGCCCAGAGCAGAGGCCAGGCCAAGGACAGTGCAGAGGAATGCAGCTCCTGGCTCCCTTCATAAAGCTGGCACAGCACACACAGCCCCTGGGCTGGTCTGGGCTGTGCTGGCCCTCCAGGGAAGGTCTGGGAGAACACTGGGAGCAGCTAGAGAGCACAGGAATTTGGGGAGGAGGGCATGACTGCAGAACAGGCTGTCTGGCTTATTCCCTGGCAGGACTTGAAACTCCTGGAGCTGATATCCAGCTCGTTCAATTGATTCATTTGACTTGGTTCTGGCTGGCACCATAACAATATAAATCCTGAGAAAAGACCTGGCTTCTGTTTGCTGTTCCTTCATTTATGGCTTTTGGTTTTGCTGGGATGCTGACCAATGTTATTTTTACTAAAATTTAATCTGTCATGCCTTGCTAGCAAAAGCTGCCTTAAGCTTCCCCTTGCCCTGCTTACACTGTTCTCTCTCCCAGCACACCTGCTCTGGGGACCAGTTTGTTCCTCCACACCCTTTGCAAATGCAGCACAAAAGAACAAGAAACTGTGACAACAGCTCCTGTATCTGAGGAAAAACTCAGCCAGGCAGCCAGGCAGGGGAATTTGGCAGAGCCATGCTGATGCCAAATGTGAATTCCCCAGCACTGATTTGTTAAATGGGAGGGCAACACGACTGGGGTTGATTTTTACCATTTTCTTTTTCTGATTTTTGCTGAATCCTTTGGCTTCCTGCTGCCTGCAAGCATCTGCCCCAGCACTGTAATAGCTGCTGGTGCACAGAGCTGTATAAACCAGGTGGTTATTTAGCAGACTTATTAGAGGTCTCATTTATTGTTAAATAGAGGCTGATTTGCACATTTATCAGGGTTTTTCTGTATGTAAAATTCTAGTTTGCCATGATCTTTCAAGTTCAGTCAGGTGTTTGGCTTAAGTGGGAAGTTGCTGAAAAGTTCTGAAGGAAAAGTCGTTTGAACAAAAGAAGAGCAATTTCGTAGAAGTCAAACTGTTTTCTTCATTCATTAGATTCTGTTTTGTTTTAATATTGTAATTTCTATCTTTAAAGGGTTAGAAACCCGAGAATTCATTTTGTTTATAGAACTTTTATGGATTAGATACATCCACTTAATTATCTTGGTATTCTACAGTTGTGTGTTACAATGAATTTTATCTGCAACTATTATGAAATGACAAATCAGGAGTGACAAGTATTGATCAAATATTTTCAGCAATCAAATTTTTTCAAGCTAAACTGAAATCTGAAAACCAAAGTGTTTTTCTGGATCCCATCTTTTTTCAATAAGTTTTTCTATGGAGGAAACTAAAGATTGCATTAAGTCTCTTTTTGTTATGATTAATTGCTTTTTGAGTTTTTTTATAAAGTGAAATCAATACAAATACCTTACAAATCATTATAATATCATTGAGTGTGCTACACATAAACCAAATTATATACATGTAGATCAGGGAACTGCAGAGCAATAACAAACCCAAACAAATAACTGTAAAGTAACAGCCTGGTAGAGATCTCACATAAACCAGCATGTTTCATTGACAAAGCAATATATTTGGTAGACAAAATAATATGTAACTCTAATGAGGTGTTTAAATTTCAGTCCATGTTTCACCTTGTAGTATTTCTATTTTATGAATGAACAGAACCATTAAATTAAAAATGAAATGAGGTGGTAAATCATTGATTCTGTTGTATGGGAAGTTGTCGTATGCCTCTGGATTTTTCTAAAAGGAAAAAAAAAAAAACTCACAAAGCTCTTTCTACAAGTGTTGCCTTCTGCTTGGCTATTTTCCATTTATTTAACTAAAGCCTCAATCCATCCTTAAGTTCTGCTCTCTTGGTAATTAATGCCAAGAAGTTAGGCAGGTTTAGTTCAGTGGTCAGGCAGCTCAAACTGCTGGAGCATTGCTTGTCTCGTGGCTTTCTTAATGCTGGCCCTTGCTGGTATTCCAGAAATCTCTTGTAACTGTCCCTCCTTTTCCAAGTGTTCTGGCTGCTTTAGGGCTATCAGAATTTCAATTTCACAGTAGTAGGCAGATGTTGATTTGCAATTAGCCCATAGCACGGCGCTGCCCTTGCACGATCCTGGTTGATGCTGGCAGTTTGCATTGCTGAGCAGCACTGGTGGCTTGGCCCCTGTCTTCAGGCTGCTCATTTCCCTGCCAGGGCTGGTTCTCAAACCATCCCAGCCTCAGGGCCTCCCTGCAAACCTGGGTGCTGTGATACTGAGCCCTTCAGGGCTTTAAGGACACAGTGACATGGGCCTGGTGTTAGGAAGAGTCTGTGGCCTTGCTCCTGCTGTGTCTATTCAGGAAGAGCACTAAAATAGAAAATCCACCCAGTTCTATTCATAGCTGTTGTATTGAAACCTTTAGGCTGCATGATGATCAGAATTTCAGGTGAGGAATAGCATGGCAGAAGAAAAATCTTAAGGCCCAGGTTTAATAACTCTCTGTACCTATTTCCTCAGATACCCACTGTTAAATGCTTCAGTTTCAACACTTTAAAGATAATGTGCAGGATCCTGTTAGAGCAGGTGACACTGACAGGAAAAGGCAGCATGACATCTCTTTGGGTGACTGATGGTTTCTCTGGGCAAGTTGCCATAACTCTTTAGGAGTTCCCCTCCAACCCTCAGTGTGTTGCAGGAATCCACGCCTTCAAAACATCTCTTAAATCAAACATTCTGTCAAAGAACCAAGAAGTTAAATCAAGAAACACCTACTTCCTCCCTGAAAAGTGATCATGCTCTTCATCTTTGCAGTGGCCCCAGGTGAAAATCATTGTGAGAGAAGTGTGAGTCCTAACAAGATTGTTATTGCACCTGCCTTAGTTCTGTCTTCCAGTTTAGCTCAGAGCTCTCAGTGGCCTCCAACAGATCACACAAATCATTCCATCCAGGTAATTGCTCTTTTCCTGCTCTTAGAATAAAGACACAACAGTTCAGTACAGTTCTTGCTTTCATGACATTTAAAGACTTCTTTAGGGTCAGCAGCCACGTTGAGAGTATTCCTATGAATTGTGATGGCCTCAAAGTCTCAAACTGATACCTTTAAGTGAAACTGAAATAAATGCTCCTGTGTGTCTTGGGAAAAAATTTTATGGGCA
This sequence comes from Oenanthe melanoleuca, assembly GCF_029582105.1. NCBI lineage: Eukaryota > Metazoa > Chordata > Aves > Passeriformes > Muscicapidae > Oenanthe > Oenanthe melanoleuca. Next base: position 11,424,117 of record NC_079348.1, on the reverse strand, counting down.
TCAGGCATGAAAAATAAACTCTTTCTACCATCCAACTCTAGCAGTCCAGTCTTCTCAAAGCAGCTTCTGTAGCTGGGTCAGTCTGTGGAAGAATTTACATTTGAAATATCAGTTACATGGTAAACCTCAGACTTCATGGGGAGGCTCAGAACTTCCAAGTTTTTCTTTTTTTTTTTTTTTTCTTAGATCAACTGACCTGATAGAAGATATTACCTTTCTCCAGGCTCTTGAGCAGTAAGGGTTATTTTGTCACTGATACATGAAACTATTGGAAATAGGCTTGATGAAACATGTGATAAGGATTTCCATGATGTGATTTTTACATTTGTGGGTGTGTGCTTACATTTCAGTTTTCCAAACCTCATGATGCATTTGTGCTCCCTTTCTCTGAGCATCAAGGCCTGAGTTTTCATATTCAATATTCTGATATTGATGTCCAAATTCTCAGGTCCCAAGTTGTGGAAGAGAACTGACTTTGCCTTTGAAAATCAGGTCCTCTTAAATGCCTGCAACACTCTGGGAAACTTGAGCCTGAATCAATAAATCTTTCCTGAAAAAAGTGATCTGTAAGTTAGTGCTGTGTATGTGCTTGTAAAAATGTAAAAATGTTGGGCACATAAGGCTTGGGAGTTTTGTTCTTTCTTTTCCTGATTGCATGATCTTTGCACTTTGCTGTCACACAAAGAAATTCAAATATGCACATGCTAAAGGATATATTTTATTTCAAGGTGTTGCAGAGAGAATTGTGTAATTTATTTGCACTTTGTAACTAAGCAGTCCATGGAGAGAGAATAATTTGCTTTGGAGGAAGAACAGGTAATTGTGAGTGACAAAGTCAGGAAAGGCTCTTTTGCAAGAGTGCTTATGAACAGAAAATGACAAGATCTGTTGGAAAAATCTTTGCTTTTAATATGGAAAAGTGTTGGTTGTCCTGAGTTGGTAAACCAAACTGATTTCTGACAGCTTTATACCTTTGGCATGTTACACAAAGGCTTAGAAATATAAAAATAATAAAAAGCAGAGACAATATTTTAGGGTTCTTAGTTTTTAGCATATACATTCTTCTCCTAGGAGCACACTGCCAATGTGACACTGAGGTTTGTGTACATAAAAACCTTAAATTGTGTGGCACCCAGTGCAGCAGTGGCTCCTCTGTGGAAGGGGCACAACTGTCTCCTGCACCTCCAAGCCTCACCAGTGATAAGAAGTGGCCTGGGATTGCCAAAAGGGGATCCTGAGTTACCCTTTCCTGGTCATTTTTTCCCACTGGAAGAAGTCACTTCGATGTTTTTCCTCCACTGGTTGAAAAATGCTTTGTGAACCTTTGAAGAACCTCTGAAGTGCATAATGATGAGATTAGAAAAAAAGAAAATGAGCTTGTTACTATGATGGTTGTTGAAAATTTATGACACCCACTTTGTACCAGCAAAACAAACCCAGCTGCCTCCTGCCTGTCTGCAAGAAAAATGTCCTTTATTAAAAAAAAAAAAAACCCAAACAACAAAACAACCCAAAGAAATTTTACATTGCTTAAGTAAAAGGTGTGGGAACTTCTCAGCTGGAGCAGCCATTGCATTCTTCATGCTTTGGTCTTCATTTTTTCTCAGCATTAAGGATTTATTTCTGACATTGAGTCCTCTTTTTAAGGAGGCCCATTAAAAAACCAAGCAGAATCCATTCACTTATTTAAAAGGAGGGGTGGGGGCTAAAGATAATTATTTTACATTGATTAATAACATCATAACCACATATCCTGTGATTATCTAACCTCATGCTCAGCAATAAACTTGGAGGGAAGGGCAGTGAGCTCTGACTGGCACTTTATGGTGTCATCCTCAGCTCCTCTGCTCTGTTGGTTTGTGTCTTATCCCCACTGGTTTTGGTCACAAGTGCAAGGTGCTGCACTAGCAGCATGCAGTTGGAAATGTAGGATCAGGTGGGGAAAAGAAAAAAGAAAAAAACCAACAAAAACCACCCCAAAAATGAACAAAAAATTGAACAATGAAGCGTTCTTTAACTTAAGTGTCCTAAAACTCAGTTTGTGAGGCACATGGGGCTTTCTGGGTCAATTACTCTTATTCTATCTCCTAGCTTAAACACAGTTCTTTATTTACTGAGACTCCTTGCAGAAAAGAATTAGAGAGAAGGATGAAAGAGAATTGGGATTTGAGCTATAAAACAGATAATTTATGATCTGGGTCTTTTTTGTTGTTCTGTGTCATTCTCTTCCACTCATAATGTGACCAGATTTCTATCTCAGCAGCTGATGAATCCAATTTCATTAGAAACTCAGCTGTCCAAAACCTCTGCCTCTTTCTTCTCACCTTTGATGCTTTCTGAATCTCATTCATTCACACATCTGACTGTGCATTTCCTTCATGGTCCTTTTTTATCTGCCTGCATTTTGTTCCCTTGCTGAATCCTTGCAGGACCCATTTTTCCCCACAAGGTCTATATCAGTGCAGTGCCACCAGTGCAAGACATTCCAGTGATGTATTGCACCTATACATCATCAGAGCAACAGGGTTTTGATAAACAGCTTTCTAATACATCATTAGATCATCACTGATGGCACTTTGATGATGTATTATATTAGTACATCATCAGAGCACTGTCATTCCAGTGATGTATTTATAAACAGATGGTGCTGTCATGCAAGAAAGAAGGGAAGGCAGGAGAGAACATTTCACTCTGTTACAGCACAAAATGCATCCCCACCTGTGATTGAAGGAGATTAAAGGCAAGGACCCTGTGAGGGCATAATTGTCTCATTAGGTGCTTGGCTCTAAGTCCATGGACTTCCCTATGCAGCACCTGGCAAGAAGGCACAAAACCCTTCTTGGCCAGGAGCACACACAGCTCTTTGGTACAGATTTTTGTGTGCATTGTCACTCAGTCATACAGCCAGGGTTATTTATAATTTTTCATAGCTGCATGCCTGCAGGTGTAATTCATTTCTATTTAATATAGGAATAACTAGAATGGTATTTGTGACATAGGTTGTTGTGCTCAACCACTTGAGCTGGGAGACTCCAGCAGCAGTGGATGCCCTGCTGCACACTCAGTGTCCACTCCAGAGGTGCCTTCCCCTGCTCCAAGGGAAAAATCCTTTGCATGCCAGAAAAAGAAGGTGAATTATTTTTAAAAGATGCAGATCTTGTTCCATGTAGTATCATAACTGCTAAGATAATGATCGAATTTACAGTCAATATCAAACATTTTGAGAGCCAGCTCTGTAAATTGCTAGATCAAGTATGTTGTTATTATTTCCCCTAAATTATTAGGATCATCAACACCTTCATTTTCTGGGTTTGTGCATCTGTTGCTCGTGTTGCTGAACTGTATTACTGAACTACTTTTGCTGAGGAAGCTTTTTCATTTTTCTTTTTCAGGTGAGGAAGCTAAGAAAGATAAAGACCAGGTGAACTGTCCAGATCAAGCAGGCATTTGCCCAGGGGAGCAAACTCCAAACACTTTTAACCCTGGTCCTACACACAAGTGGTGCAGCAGATAGGTCAGTCTTATTCTGTGATTCATTTACAAGGCTGTGATTTGGGATGACTGTGGTGAAATATGCCCAAAGTTTTTCTGATGTTGTTGTTGGATGTCTGGTTTGCATTTGGATTTTTTGACAGAAGATATTTTTCAGGGTTCCTTGTGAGATCAGTCATCAAAATTAAAATTGTGCCCCACTAAAGATTCACTTGCAAATACAGTGTGCGTATACAAATATGAACAATTATCACAAAACATATTTAAAATAGCTATCTGTATTTTCACATGTCAAGCAGCCCAATGGAGAGAGATTTGCTTTCCCAGTTCTCTGAATCCCATATCTTCAGACTCAGAACTTATTGTGTGAGGGACTTTGAGGTCAAACAGATTCATTTTGCACTTAAGGAAATTTCCCATGTTGAATTCTCAATGAATTGTAGATGAATGGAGGTGAATTCGTCCTTCCTGAGAAAGGACATTCCACCAAAATTGCACACCAGGCAGTGGAAATACATAGGGAAAAAAGTTCATATTTGCTTCTGCAAAGATTTGTCAAAAGGAACACAAGAAAGTATGTGCCTAATCAAACTAGAGCCTGCTAAAACTTTATAAATGTCACTTTATAAATGTCACTATAGGGCTAATTCCCTTTTTTGCATTGTTTGCCTCAAGTAGGTATTGTTCTAATTCTTATATTTCACATGACTAGTAAAGTCACAGATTCAAGATAATTTCAAGACTAAATTTTGTAATTTAAATACATGAGACAAAAATTAAGAAATAAGAGGATACTGTAATATTAATTCTAAAGATGGAAAACTGAACACAGAGAAATAGAATGTTTTCCTGGGGGTCCCTGTGTCTCAAATAGAGATTAGGCTTAGAGATGGGAATATCTGATCTGCAGATCTTCAGTGTTTGTTTCTGGGGTGTCTGTTATAATTTCATTTTGCTGCTTGGCACAGACAGTGAAAGTGCTGTGTGTATATAGGGGGAAGAAAAAACAAGTTAAGTGTTCTGCCACTGTACTGAATATGAGAGTCAGACCTGGGAAATGCTAAAACATTTCCAGATTCACAGGGCCCCTTCAAAAACTGGTTTCTTAAACTCAAAAGCTGGGATGAGCTCGGGACAAACTGAATATGTGCTGAAATTCTGCCAGACCCTCAGGGAGCATTTCTTGGGTGGGGCTTTGGGGACAAGAGAGGCACTGACCCACTGGAGGGGCCAGCTGGGGCTATGAGATATTGGACAGATGCAGCACACAGCATGCAAGGGGAGGCCAAGAACTTCCCTCTTCTGAGGAACACACTGATCCTCCCAAGATGTGCTGTTCTGTGCTGTTTTGGGACTCATTGTGATGTGAAAAAGGGAAAATAGTGTTCAGTGGAGGTGTGGGTCTCATACCATGGAGATGTGCTGGCCAAACAGAAAATGGGGGAAATATGAGGTCTCATGAAATTCTCTGAAGCTTGGCATTTGGAGAAGGATAATTTTGTCCTTTGGAGGCAATGAAGAATTCTGCTTGGCAGTCACTCTTCAGCAGTATTTCCTAGTCAGACAAGGAACAAATCCAGTGTCAGAAGTGTTCATATTAATTTAAGCATTCATTAAAATGGAGAGTAATGGGGTATTCTCATACTCACAGTACTTTCAAATGTGGGGCTGCCAACAACTTCTCTTAACACTGGTGGGCATTTTGCACTGCCAGGGTCTCCCAGGCTGAACTCCAGCCCATGAGCCACTGTATGATTATTCAGAGTGCAGCAGGGTCTGAATTTTTCTCAGCTCTGTCTGTGCAACACGCTGTGGCATTTCTGAGAGGAGCAGGCAGGGTCATCTGAGTCAGAGTAGCAACCTGATTAGGTGGTTTTGATCACACAAACGTTTTTAGCTCAGTAAGGAGTCGGGGGGTGCTGTCTGTGAATCTTGCAGAAGTCAAGCCTGGGAGACTGCTGTGACAGTTATTGGAACAAAGGGGAAGAACATGATGTAGTAGAAACAGGTTCCTTTCAGGAAAAAATGGTCTTGATGCTAACAAAAGGGTCCACAGGTCATTCAAGTTTTCTTTTTTACCCCAATTACAGGCTGAGTGGTTATCCATTTTAATGTATGCACTAATATATTTAAAACCAATATTTGCTCAGCCAAAGTAGAAATCCCTGTCAGATAGGAATTTCTGATTTGTTAAATTTATGTATTTTTTTTACAAAACTGGAAACAATTAATCATTTCTCTTATTATATACAACAGGTAGATGAATATTCTATTCATGCTTAAAAAGTTACTTTTGTTGGTCGTCTTTAGGATATAATCTAAAAAATTGCCTCCAAGGAGATGATGAGTGTAGGAGCATGAAGCAGTGCTTGATATTTTGTTCCAAAGACAAAATTTTAAAACACAGTGAGGATTTCTTAAGTGGAAGGAGAAACTGTTCTTTGGTGTACAGAAGTGGACCTGATCACACAGTTAGAAGGGAGTAGACCATGAGGTACAAATATTTCCCTTTATCTGGCTCTTTAAACTCAGATTTGTGATGCTGTGTACAGTTCTGCACCTCCAGTCAAGGATGTTGATAGACTGAATCCAAGAGGAAATGGGCTCCAAATAGTCCAGGGGCTGGAAGAGAGAGAAGCCAAAGGAAAGAAGCTCCACTGAGAACAGTTAAAGGTGACTTCACATTTATAGCCCTTCTCTGGAGTTTTCTTCTTGGATAAATCAGTCATAATCCACTTTAAAAAATATTCTTTCCTGGTATTACATTGATTGATATGACCTAACATTTTCTCCTCCTTTGAAATGTGAAGCTTTCCTTTTTGAAACTGTGAGATTTAAATGTGAAAGACCAAAAGTTTTTGGCATGTGGGCAATAGGGAAATGGCTCCAAAATGGATATCTGAGATCATATGTGAAAAGATTGAAAAGATATTTCCATCTCAAGTATGCAGGAAAGAATTCTTGGCTATTTGGGACCAACACTAGTTAAGAGTAAAATGAAAGAATTCTCAGCTTTGTCTCATTTGGGTTTTACTCAACATAAAATATAACTTGATTCCTCCAGCTTTCAGCAATTATTTTTCTGTATTGATCCAGGCCAATGAAATAAATTCTGGTGTTTTATTTTAAAAGCCAAATAAAAGTTTTGGAGGCCCTAAGTGCTTTTTCAGATATTAAATAACATTTATATCAATGTAAGAATAAAGGAATAGATCTGAAATGCTGGCCAGCCAACTGTGTGTGTTGAAATTATTAGTGCAAATGGAAATCATGCAGTTTGTTATTGCAAATGGGACAGACAAAGGGAAATCATGCTTTCTGTCAGGAATGTGAAATGAGATTGATACTAGGTAGTATTCCATTATTTCAAGATGTCAACAGTTTTGACAGTCCAATTGCAATTACTGGAGATAGTGGCTCAGCAAATTGAGAAGGAAATTAGGTTTGATTGCATGAGAGTGAGTGCCATACAGAGCCCTCCCTCCTCCCTTTCACAGGTGTGCAGATTCACCAGGCAGCTTTTTCCCCAGCAAAAGGCAGGGAGGGGGAATTAAAAAAAAAAAATAAAAAATAAAAAAAAATAAAAAAAAAGCCACCCAACAATCAAAAAAACCACAACACAAAATCAGAATTCTCAGGCATTACGGAAATTGAGGCAAGTTCATCCCCTCCCCACAAATAATGTCACAAACTTTCATTAACCTGTTCTGCTGTTCTATGCCACATCCAGTTTTCATCTGGGGCCAGGTTCAGGCTTGCTCCTTGTGTCTTGCCAATGCTCTGTGCTCTGTCAACTCAAACTGCAACACAGAAGTTTTGATTCTACTGGAGAAACCATCATCTTGATGGATCACTTTCCATTTTTGACTTCAAGGGGTTCATTCAGTTCCTATGAAGATCTTTAACTGGAAATTTTATTTTTTTCAGGAATTTCTTTGAGGGGAGAGATGGGAACTTGGGTTCCATGGCTGGAATCAGGGCAAATAAAATTAAATATGTGCATACATTATGCAATTCCAAGTATTTAGGAATCTTAACTGAACCTAGTTTTTTGCACTAGGTCTGCACAACTTCTGTAAAGAATAAAAGAAATCATCTTGACGTTTCTCATGTCATATCTTAAATGATATTTTAATTATTTTGATACCAGCATTGGTAAAAATAAAATGTGGAGATAGGATTCTATGACATAAAGAGTGGGAAACACCCTATAAGCCAAGTATTAAAGCTGAAGCAGATGCCTTTTTTTCTGGGCCAGTTGAATTTAATACTCATTGCTATGTACTTAGGGAGGTTATTTACTCAGATTCACAAAAGTCTGCCACAGTGCCAACCAAAATAATAATCATTCACTAGTCCAAACAGAGAAAAACACAGTATTAGAAACATAAAAGCATGTTGTTGCATAGTTGCATCTGAACTGGTGGTGTTGTGGTTCTGTAACTCAATTTTCTGGACAGCTTCTATACAAGCAGGTTTTTGTGTGGTATTTTAAAGTGTGAATTTAATGTTGTCTTTTGAACAAAAGTGTTGATGGTCAGCATCTACTGTGTCTGTGTGATTAGATGGACATGATTAACAAACAGTTTTGTGACTTTATTTCAAGCCAGGATTTATAGATGGGGCTTGATTTCTCTCAGAAGAGGGTCCAAACCCTGTAAAACTGTTTGAATTCCCCTGCCTCAGATCACTGCTGTACCCTGTGCAGCTGCCAGAACTTCCTGGAGTGGGGTGAACTTCTCCTGAGAGTCAGGTTTGTAATGGCCAAAATTAATCTCATTTTGCTTTTACCATGCACTGTTAATTCTGGCTTCACAAGCACAGCCTTTTCTCAGTGTGACAGAGGATTTTAAAAGCTTATGCAATTCAGTGACCATACAGCAATTAGCAGTTTAAGAGAATAATATTTATTAACTTGGAAAAAGTACAGTGACTATAATCCAAGTAATTGTTACAGGAAACATGGAAAGCCTCAGTGGTGAGGAGCTCCTGTGTCCCTGCCATCAAAGAGATGGGCCTGGTTAGCTTAGGGCAAGCTTATTTTCCAAAATATTCTCTCTGAGAAGTAAAAAAAACCCTAAAAAAACCCAGAAAACAACAACAAAAAATTAAACAAATGGAAAACAGCCACCAAAAAGCCAGTGCTGTGCCTCATCCCCAGGGTGGCAGCAGCAGATGGGCTCAGGCTATAAAGAGAGATGGAGCAGCCCCTGCAGTGATGCTGATGGTGGGTGCAGCACAGCCCATCTCCTCTCCAATATCCTGGGCATTCATGGAAATGTGGGAATCTGATCACTCCCCAGGGCTGCAGGAATAACTGTCCAAGGAAAGAAGAGGGTTTGAAATGTCATTAGGTTGTAATTGCACCAGAGTGCTCGGGGGTCATGCAGGATGTGGAAGTCTGCAGTGGCTTTGCTGTCACACTGCTGTAGCCTCCAGGGACCATTGGTCTTTAGGAATATTCTAATTCAGTTAAGCCCTCTTGTCACCTTGGTGGTGGTGGAACCTCTCAGGTACTTGAGAACCAAGGACTGTGTGCAGTTTTTACATCAGGGTTTTTGGGATGACTCTGTGGTCAGTGTCCTGCTTTGTTCTTCCCTGCAAGGAGTTAAACTCTGGTTTCTGAGGCAGCTGTGACTGGAGGTGGAAACAGAAATTTCCTGTGCTGCAGTAGTGAAGCAGACAGTGCAATTCCCCAAATGGAGCAATAGCAGGGTTTTGTCAGACCAGGCTGAGAGAGGGCTTTATTTGTCTTGGGGAGGAATTATGCTCAGAAGAGACTGTGCAGTGTGCTCTGACAGTCTGAACCTACACCACTGCAAAAGGTGCTTCCCTGGTCACTGAAATTAAGTTAATTCCTAAGATCCCAAAAAGCAGTGTAGCTGACCAACAATAATAACAGAGGAAACAATTCTGAGACATGCACACGCTTTCCAATACAACAGGTACTCTGGTTTTTGCCTGTCTTCCCTGGATATCATATTCTGCCCAAAGGCTTGAGTAGTAGTTGGAGTATCAACCAAAAATTGCTGTAATTTTTGGTCCCAGCACAATCCAAAAACTGCAGGGGATGATCCATTACATGTATGTATATAAAGACACAGCTCTTGATGCTGTGTCAGGCTAACATCTGCTTGTTGACCTTTATTGACTTTTCTGTGTCGGGGAGTTCCCTTTATAACCTTTCTCACTATCTGCCTGTCCACTGCAGTGCTTGTTCTGAAGGATCAAGGGAAGGAGGATTAAATGCCTCCAAAAAGCCATGGATAATCAGAATACAGGTGATAAAACAGAGGTAGATTTTCACCAGGTTTAGGTAAACTATGAGAGACTTGCAAGTGTATATTTTTAGATTTTTAATTTGTTGATGTGAGGGCTACTTTTTTTAAAGTAGATTATGAAAATTTTCTTCAGTAAGATTTGCATATGTCAGTGGGAGGTTTGATTTAATGACCTCAAAAGGTCCCTTTTGGAGATGTTTCAGTCATATCTGACAATCTGCTCTAAAAATGACCAAATGAGTACTTTGACTGTCAGCATAGTACAGCTGTGGGTTTCTGCAACAAGTCTATTTTAGGCTAGGAGGATTTATCAATAACTCTTGAGAAAAATATTACTGACAGATAGTGGTAGGTATTTTTGCACCACAGTCCTACCAAATGTTGGGTTCATCAGAGAAGATGAAACATACAGGGGTTTTTTTTTTCCATAAATAAATAGTTTTAAATGTGGCATTTAATTTTTGTCATAGTCTCTTAGCCTTACCTTGCTAGTAAACCTTGGAACAAGAGTGACTAAATTGGCCATTTATTAAAAGAAAAAAAAAAATAAGACTCAGGATTATCTCTTTATGAGGGAGTTAATTTTTCTGGAGGAAAAAAAAAAAATCATTGGTGCATAAATCCCAAATGCAAAAAATGCATTTTAGATACAAGCCATAGCTGTCACCTATACACATAAATTTAAGAGATTATTTGCAGCAGGTGATTAAGAGACATGAGAATTTATATTCAGAATATCATGGGTTATAATTTTTTTCAGATTTGCTTAGCACTCATGTTAGCACCCAGCCAAAATTACAATTTTGGGAGCTACAGGTCAGTCAGCTCCACCTTGGTCTTTCTGATACACATGAAAAAAATCATTATGAGTGAGAGCAGCCATGTGAATTTACCAGGTAAAGTATTCCTGGCCACACCGATTGATTTCTGAAAAAAAAAAAAAACCATGACTGTATTATGGATGAGGGAGAGCAGAGAGATCATTTGTCTTGACATCAGCAAGGCACTGACACTGCTTTTCATGGCAGTCTTGTATCCAACCAGGATCTTCCAGTCTGGATGGATGGACACCAGAGGGGTAAATGCTGGTTTTGTTGTTGAGGTCACAGGGCTCATGCTCTGCCTGGAGCTGCTCACACAGGGAGCACTGCAGGGTGTGTGTAGAACATCTGTTTCACACCTGGATTAGCAGGGATACAGGTGAGGGATTGCTCAGGTCAGCCTCTGAGGGGACATGGAACTGGAGGTTCCAGCTGATAGAGCAGGGCAGGGCAACCATCCCAAGAGACCTGGATGGGCTGCAGGAGTCAGCTGACCAAAACCTCCCAAAATCCAACCAGGAAAACATCAGCCATCACACCAAAACCTCCCAAATTCCAACCAGGAAAACATCAGCCTTCCTACCAAAACCTCCCAAATTCCAAACAGAAAAACATCAGCCATTGTGACACCCTGTAACTGCCATCACACCAAAACCTCCCAAATTCCAACCAGGAAAACATCAGCCTTCCTACCAAAACCTCCCAAATTCCAAACAGAAAATACATCAGCCATCACACCAAAACCTCCCAAATTCCAACCAGTAAAACATCAGCCATTGTGACACCCTGTAACTGCCATCGCACCAAAACCTCCCAAATTCCAACCAGGAAAACATCAGCCTTCCTACCAAAACCTCCCAAATTCCAAACAGGAAAACATCAGCCTTCCTACCAAAACCTCCCAAATTCCAACCAGGAAAACATCAGCCATCACACCGAAACCTCCCAAATTCCAACAGAAAAACATCAGCCATCACACCAAAACCTCCCAAATTCCAACCAGGAAAACATCAGCCATCACACCAAAACCTCCCAAAATCCAACAGAAAAACATCAGCCATCACACCAAAACCTCCCAAATTCCAAACAGAAAAACATCAGCCATCACACCAAAACCTCCCAAATTCCAACCAGGAAAACATCAGCCATCACACCAAAACCTCCCAAATTCCAACCAGGAAAACATCAGCCATCACACCAAAACCTCCCAAAATCCAACCAGGAAAACATCAGCCATAGCACCAAAACCTCCCAAATTCCAACCAGGAAAACATCAGCCATCACACCAAAACCTCCCAAATTCCAACCAGGAAAACATCAGCCATAGCACCAAAACCTCCCAAATTCCAAACAGAAAAACATCAGCCATAGCACCAAAACCTCCCAAATTCCAAACAGAAAAACATCAGCCATCGCACCAAAACCTCCCAAATTCCCGCCAGGAAAACATCAGCCATCACACCAAAACCTAGATTTACCTCATTTTCTCAGGTGATCTTTTGTTTATTTAGCAGAAAAAATTATATAAGTGCTCCCAAAACACTCAGGCCATGGAAAGAAATATATATCGATTTATTATGAAATTGAATGAACAATGTACAGCTAATAAACAGGGAGAAGAAAATTGTAATTCCTCAGCATTCTGGTTGGCTGCTGATGATGTAATGGTGCATTATTAAGTGATAATTATTTTATTTCAGTGTTTACAAGGAGACTAATGGTTTGTGAATCAATGCACAGGGAGGCCACAAAACAAGTTGCTTATTGATTCACAAGCTGTTTGTATCAAAGTTTGCTGCTCAGAAGAGAAAAACCAATGTACTCCATGGTGTATTCATAAGGATAATAGTCTTGGAAGGATGGAGTCTGTATTTGCTTTTAAAATTGGCTCATCTCTGAAATATACTTTTTCTCTTTAAAATATTGAGTGGAATCACACCTCCTGGGCCATGCAGAACAGTTCCTAGAACATGTTCTTTTCCATGGTCTTTCATCAGCCCTCAGGTTGTGTGTGGGGTTCAGTAAACTGAAGTCATCTCAGAAGGATACTTTGTCAGTAGTTCTAAAATTCATTAAAGTTCCAAACACTTTGCTAAATTATCTGCCTTTTTGGAGATTAAAGTCCTCTAAATGTAGGAACCAGATTAGTAGATGTGTTCCTATCCTTCCAAATGGTGGAATATTGAAGAGCACAGAATTGCTGGCTAGGTGAACACAGAGTGCTGGCTCAGCCCTCCTGTCTCACACACAGCTTTCACTAATTTCAGGAGCACTGTGCTGGGGTATTCACCAATGTAACCTACCACTGGGTTTCTGATTTTGCAGATCAGTGTCTCTAAGAATTCATATCCATAGACAAGTCACTGAAGCTTAATCAATCGCTGTCCATCTGCTGAACAGACAAAACCCCATTTACAAGGCACTGCAATTTAGCTTGTGTGTGGGAAACCCTCAGGAAAGAGCTTCAGCAATGTCAGTTTAACTTGCAACTAAGATTAAAATAGGCAACACAGAAATAGATATTGAGCTTAAGCAGGGCAGTGTAGTGAATCACCTTAACTCAGCAAAATGTTTGATTCTTCATGGCTTAATAACACACTGAAAAATCCCAAATCCCTCTTCTCTCTAAAGTCACATCACATTCCACGTTGAAGAAAAAGTTTCTGTAAAATTAAGCCACCTGCAAGAGGAAAAGTGTTGAATAACATTTTGTACCTGAGCAATTCTGGTCGAATGAAAGTATTTTTATTCGAGGCTCAGGACTGGTTGTGTTCCTCTGATGTCTGTGTTTTTCTTTTCATAAGAACTGCTCACACATTTGAGGACCTTCACAGAGAGATGCTTGTGCTCAGTGGCTTGATCTTTTACACACATTGTTTAGGGACTATTGCAAAAAATATGGCTTTATTGAAATGTGATATTCTGTTTCCTTTAGAGGTGTCTTTAATCTAAGCAGTTTCAAGGAAAGCATTAGCAGGTGAAATAAAGTCTTCTAGCACTGAGGGCTAAGTGTGTTGGGTTTGGCTGTACCTAAACACAAGCTGGGACTTGGTAAGATGCAGATATTCTCACAAATAAAGGATTCCATAACCAAAACAGGCAGGATTTGAATGGCATCATCATCTACTGATCAACTTCTCCTGCAAACTCCTCATTGCAATCAGCAGGAATTTTAGGAAGATCAAATGGACAGAATAAAACTGTAATTTTCAGTGTAACATGATAACTTGTGGTTTTTTGCATCCTGATACTTGTGCATGAACTCCAGAGCAGGAATAATTCCACTCTAAAGTATTTTAATTATTCATGTGCAGAAGCATTTTGGGGATTAAAACCATTGCTTTCATTCTTATAGTGCCTATATTGGTTTGGGGTTTTATTGGGTTTATTTGCACACAGTCAAACCCAGAAGAATAATTCCAACTTTTTGCTTCCTCATGAAAAATCAAATGTTATTTATTTCTTCATTTTGGTTTACTTTACTGCAGCATTCTATTTACTTTTGTTTTATTTAAATCTCCATAAGCAGTGCCACTACTAAAGATTTTTGATATGTTTAGACCAATTTGCAGAAAAAAATCACCCAATTAGGGAAACTTTTCTAATGGTCTAAGGAATCTAAATTTTAGCTCATAAATTCAGTCATCCAATAACTGGTCTTAAGAAAATTACAGTTTTCATAGAAACAAAGGGAGTAAAAATGAATTATATTGGACTAGAAGCTATGGGATTAAATATTTAGTCATAGAAAGGAGGCAACAAAATTCTCCAGTGTTCCATCTTTTGTAAGAGTAGTCTCAATCAGATTTCCTCTAGTCTGTTGTCCATCAAATCCAGTATTCCCTCCACAACATAACACACAGCCTGCCTCTTCCTCTCCTCCTTTGAATTTCAGACGTGTTGGAAGTCTTGACTGTCTGTGACAGCAAAGCTTCTCCTTGTCTCCCCTGGTGCTTTTTTGTCTCCCTGCAATGCTGATTTAGAATCTCTCTAGAAGAAGACATATATAACAACACCTTGATCAAGGCCTTAAATTTAACTCCGTTCTTTGTGTGTTTGTAGAAAGAGAATTGAGCTTGGCATATTGTCAGTTGTTTCCCTAATCCAAAATTTAGATTTTTCCAGTCTTAAGTCAGCTCTAGCTGATATTTGTCCTGTATCATTAAATCAGCTTCACTTTCTGGAGCTCATGAACGTGTCTGTTCTGTGGCCAGGGCAGGCTGCACGTTTTTGTCCCCAGCAGCAGTGATGTGCCATGAATGTCTCCCACACTTTGCCAGTGGATCACTGCCTGAGCCTGGCTTTGGCTGCCCACTGTCCCACACACGGAGCTCCTGTGCAGAACAGCTGTTCCAGCTGTGCCAGCCTCCAGCAGCTGGTCCCAGCATCACAGGTGTGTGTCTGTGGAGCTCTGCTGGCTGGCAGGAAGGCTCATTTTGGGTGTGAGCAGGGGCTGTGTGCTCAGAGCTGCTGCCTGAGAAGGGATGCTCAGGGGAACGGGGTCTGGACATTGTGTTGTGTAATCCCAAGTATCTCAGATTTGCAGTCAAAGGCATGGGGCCAGGGTGAGTCACCAGGTGCCAACTAACAAAGCCTTTTTATAGAATCACACAATGCCACAGTGGTTGAGGTTGGTAGCAATGTCTGGAAACCCCTGAGGCCAACCCTCCTGCTCAAAGCAGGGTCAGACAGGGCAGGTTGTGTAGGGCACTGTCCCAATGAGTGTTGAATAGCTTCAAGAATGGAAAAAACTCACAGACTGTCTGGGCAACATGTTCCAGTGTTCAATCACTGCTGAGGAAAAAAGCTCTTTGTGATGTTTAAATAGGTTATCTTGTATTTTGGTTTGTGCTTCCCAGCTCCTGCTCTTGCACTGGACAGCAGAGTTCCATGTGGCTTAGTCTTCACTGCATGTGAATGAGTTGATGTGTCAGTACAAGAGGGTTATTGATTATTATCATTGCAGTCAGCAAAAGGACAGATCTTCAAGCTGATAAGAGGCCAGCTAAAGCAGTGCAAAATAAACATTGAAATCAAAGGTACAAGGTTTCTGGCACTTGAGTTCTGCATGGCAAAGATCAGCTCAGGAATGGAAAACAGATCCCACTGTGTGGTTATGTCCTTAATGAATTATTTGACCAGATGTAAAGATTTGATTTACAAACCTCTATGACCCCAGGGGGCGTGGTTAGAAAGCCAATCCTTTTTGTTAAGTAAAAGCCTTTGCTACCAGACTAACCCACAAACTTGTAAAAATTGTTTGCTATGCTGCTTTCTTTGTCCATGTGTGGACTGTGTTCTCTGAAGCATAATCCTTTAGAGTTTCTTTTATGAGACTGTCACTTTTTCTTCCTGATGATATGCCCAGAGCTCCTCAGCTGTTCCCATCAGTACCATGTACATCACTTGTACCCAGCTTTTGAAGCATCCTCTCATTGATCCTCCCACCTTCAAAAACTTGAGGAGAAGCTGCTAACAGCATGATGTCTCTAAAGCCTCCAGTTGACACCAGTTCTGATGTTTGTAAAGTGATTGGCATGCATTCATGGGTGTATTTTAAAATCCCAGCAATTTTATGCCTTGCAGTATTCTCTATTCTCCCCTCTACAACAGACTACTGTAATATGAATAAGAATCACAGGATTCCAAGATAGGGTCAGTAGACTTATTTGGCTGAAAATTGATTTATAATACTAGGGATTTAATTCTTTTATAAAAATAAAGATCAAATCAGGAGGGACTGATTTTTTTTTTTTTTTTTTTTAATGGAAAATGAGTTATTTGTCAGAGTTAATCAGGAAAAATCATTAATCTGAATTTTTCCAGGTGTTTCCCACCCTGGGCACAAACTGAAAAAGAGATTAGGGACATCTTATGTGATTTTTGGGTGGAAATAAATGTCTTTAATTTTTGGTTTTGTTTGCTTCATGTTTTGGACTGATCTCAACACAAACCAGAGTCCAACACTGTCCCTGTTTCCAATAACCTCTTGAAGAGATGGCAAGTAGCACTTGGCTTGAATCATTTGACACTCTGCTATATCACATGGTATTCAGAGATGCAGCCATTCAGAAATGCATCCATGATATTAATACATTGTTATTTGTCTCTAAATCATTAAGCATAATGTGGTTTTTATGTAGGTTTACAGATATATCAGTAAGTTGTAATGACTTTATCTCGTCTGACTGCATGCTTGGGAAGCTTTTGTGGGGCATCAAGCTTTTATAACCATGATGAACTTACATTCTTAGCAGATGGGAAAATCAGGCAGAATTCCTGAGACCTGACAATCAAAAATAAATGTTTCATGAAAACTCTTGGGAAAATAGTAGAACACTGAGAATTTATAAGCAGGCTCAATGATTAATCTCACTTGACAAATTTTTGTGGTCATGTTTGATATTCATTCCATTCTCTCCCAGAATTTTAGTGCTATGTTTCAGCTTCTAAAGATTAATTTGCAGTTTCTTAACATTTCATGTAGTCTAAATGGCAGATTGGATCTAAAGTGACAGAGAATTCTCCTCTGTGTGGTTTTCATTATGAAATCAGCCCAACTGTGCCTCAGTTGTGTTTCCTTCACACATTACTCTCCAACCTGCAGTGATATGCTGGGCTGGCTCAACTCAGTGTGTTGTCTGAAATTGTGTTGACTGAGGCATCCTATGCAGGTGTGCCTGTATAAACTGGGTACTTTTAACATACTACTTCTACATTTACTTTTCTTAAATTCCTTGTATTCTCCTTCTCTCCGGTGCCACACTTGAAATTCTTTCTCTGCTCACCTCATACAAAATCTGTAGCAAGTATTAATTATTCTAAGTATAGTAATTATTGGTTTTATCTCAGGAATTCAAGCACTCCCTTTTGTAGTAACCTCCAAAAAAGTGAAAACTGGATATGAAATTCTTGAGAACAATAAAGAGCAGAACAGTGCCTCAGTATCTTTGATCAGACCCTACTTCCTTTCCTTGCTTTCAAGGTGCTGTAGTGCTAATTTACCAGATTAATCTTTCAATAAAAAATACAACAATAATTATTTAAAAGTTACATATGGCTTGTAGGTAAAAATAGGAATATCTGGAATAACTTCTGAGCATGGTCTCAATAATGGAAAAATATTTGATTCTGAACTGAAGGAGACAAAAACCTCTTTGTAAACAGCTGTACCTACCTCCATATATATACAGATGTGTATGAATTCATTTTGTCCTCCCAGCAGGAACCCTGAAGTGAGGTCCCCATGAAGATTCCTTTTATATTTCCAGACCTGCCTGTCTCTCTTGCATGCTTAGCAAGCTGTGAGCTGCATCAGCCCAGCAGACTCTCCCTGAGAACTGCACTGATTTCAGGGGCAGCAGAACACTTGTTATTTTAGTGCTGTGCCCTGTGACTCGGAAGGAGAGAGGGAGAGGCCATGGCTGAAATGCATTTTCAGGGACTCTTTCATCACCTCTATGGCACAAATGTCAATTCAAGCCATTTTTTGCCTGCTGGAAATCTGGCCTCTGATTATACTGCTTGCCCAAATGCTTTTACAAAATGGGTAATATTTCTGATTTCCTGATTTCGATGGAAGTCTCCTTCCCCTGCAGTTTTCATTGTGAGCAGAATGCAGTGTACTTGGAGCAGGGCTGCACAGAGGGCCCTCCCCCACCCATGTTTTATGCATGCTGATGCCTTGCACAAGGCAGAAACAAGTAACCTAAACAGTACAATAAATTTTACTGAGACGTAGATACAGGTCTTTCCTGGCTTGTCTATAAAGTGAAAAATATGGAATGATTTGCTTCCCCTTTAAGGAGGTTATTAGCTTGCTTGTATCTACCAGAGGAATAGAGGTGCACACAGTCTCCCATTATTCACTGGGTTTTTAATCTTGATCCCTGGCTTCTGCGATAAGTTATTGCTGGGGACTGGAATTGCTTGGGGAGTGATGCAGGTGCCTGAGGGCCAGCAAGTGGCTCTGTTATGAGAACTGGCTCTAATGATTAATGGTAGGATGCAGTGCACTACTGCTGACTTCACTGGGAAATACAACATTGTTAATTTTATCATTATAAACTCCCAGCACTGCAAGAGAATGTGTCTGCCTCCAGGATGGTGAGTTTGATAAGAAGGCTTTTCTGATAAGATATCTCGTACTCCCAGGGAAAAGCATTCATGTTTAATCAGGGAGTATTTAACTTGCAATCCAAATGTTACCAAGTAATATGTACAGGTCATTTTAAATTTGTGCTCTACAGTTCAGGTCACAACATTATAAATGAGTTTGTATACACACTGAGGAAAGAATCAATATAGCAGTGCTCTTTACAAAGACTGTCATAAGCCAGAGAAACTAAATATTTTTTCACTTGAAAAGGGGACAGACTTTTTAATGAGCAGTAGTACTGCAGACAGATAAATACACCCAGAGAGCCCAGGAACCATCCTGTAAAACACTCTGCAGCTTCCACCCTTGCTGGTGGCAGTGTCTGTGATTTCAAAGCACATCCCTGAGGACGAGAGGGATTGCATCCTCTTCCTGTTAATGACATCAAACAGGCTGTGGGACTGGCATGCAGTGTTGGGTATGACAGGACAAGAGTCCTGAGCATGCCAATTCCTTCTTCCAGTGTCTGTGGGATCAGCATGGACACTGCTGTCTTGCAGTTTTGTCCTGGTTTTGGCTGGGGTGCAGTTAATTTTCTTCATAGGGGTTGTGTGGTGCTGAGATTGGGATTAGTGATAAAAGCAGTGCTAACAGACACGTTGTAGTTTGGTAAAACCTGAGCAGTGCTTTTACAGCCTCAAGGCCTTTTCTGATTCTCACTGTCCCAGCAGTGAGGAGGCTGCAGGTGCATGAGAAGCTGAAAGGAGACACAGCTGGAACAGCTGGCCCCAGCTGACCAAAGGGATATCCATAACATGACACTGTGTGTGGCAATAAAAGCCTCAGGGAAGGAGGAGGAAGGGGTGTGTTCCCCCAAGATGAAATTCCTCCTCCCTCTCAGGAAATACCTAATTACACAGGGGATTTTGTCCATCCTTGGCTCTGCTCATCTCATGTGTTCTTACAGCTTTGTTGCTCTTTATAGAATCTCCCCCTAGTTTTGCACTTTCCTGCCATGCTCTCATCTCCCATGCCTCCCTCCCAGCCACCTTTCTGCTTCCAAAAGCTGTTGAATGATGAGTACTTTTTTTATTCTGTTTGTGTGTTACATGTGTCTCTCCGATATGTTTTGTTTTTTTTTCTCTCTAAATTAAAATTCTTTAGGCTTTAGCCCTTCTCCCTTTTCAAACTGTGCCTAGAAAAGTTTGGCTGTTATTTTGTAGTTCCTTAGGCCATTCTAATACATATGATGAAGACTTTATCAACTTTATCAATTTTTCCACGAAGGTAATATTAAGAGTAATAAAGCAAATTTTGAAATAGTGAATAACTTTGTCTTTTCATGAGAGGTATTCAGTCTAGGAGTTATGACATTAGGAAGTGAACAGCACTTTAAGGTAATAAGGTGATTTTTATGGAAAACCTAATGGGGTAGTGTCACTTAGCAGGTCATTTTAAAACTAGGCTTGTCTTGAAACTGGAATAACGTTATAGAACTGAGTGTAGAATGTCTTGCTCTGTGGCTCATGGTCTTTGACTCTATGTACTCTTTTAATCATTTGATTTGTCTCTAACAAAACAGATTTTGACAGTAATGTAGACATTACACCTGCTATTTGTTTAAATGCAAACTACTGTTGTTGTGATTCATTTTATAATTTTATTGCATTAAGTGACACATTGCCATGTGGGTAGGAAAGCTGTGGAAACTGAGTGCTGTCATTCACAGGACAAAATACCAGGGTGACAGGAACATGTCTGGTTCTCTCAGTCTGGTTTAGATTGACAGCAAGAGTTTCTTTTGTGGGAAATTTTGACAATTCAATACTGAAACAAGTAATGCTTACCTACTGATAGCCAAAGTTATAGCTAATCAATTTCAAAGCTTATATTTTGTCATTTCAGACTGTTTCATAAGCCCTGAGCTAAGTGTTGCAACAATTCCTGAGTTCACATGCCCTGGAAGAGAGAGCAGTGGCAGGTTGATGTCTATCAACTCCAGCACTCATAGCACAAAGGAATGGCAGTGGTAGGAGCAGCTTAAGTTAAGCAGATGATCTAGTAAAAGCATGTACCTAAGTGGATAATGGGAATGCCATCCTGGATCTCCTGAGGGATGGTAATCCACAGCAATCGAGGGGACTCAGAGGCACAGGAGAAGTGCCTGGGTGACTTGGATGTTAATGTGTGCAGACAGAAGCTGCTGTGCACTTTCCCTGCTGGCAGTGTCATGTTCTCAGTGTCCTGCACAGATCTGTCTGTCAGCCTGGGTGTGTTCTGTGTGTCCTGCACACATCTGTCTGTCAGGCTGGGTGAGTTCTGTGTGTCCTGTACACATCTGTGTGTCAGCCTGGGTGTGTTCTGTGTGTCCTGCACACATCTGTCTGTCAGGCTGATGAGTTCTGTGTGTCCTGCACACATCTGTCTGTCAGCCTGGGTGAGTTCTGTGTGTCCTGCACACATCTGTCTGTCAGCCTGGGTGTGTTCTGTGTGTCCTGCACACATCTGTCTGTCAGGCTGATGAGTTCTGTGTGTCCTGCACACATCTGTCTGTCAGGCTGATGAGTTCTGTGTGTCCTGTACACATCTGTGTGTCAGCCTGGGTGTGTTCTATGTGTCCTGCACACATCTGTCTGTCAGGCTGATGAGTTCTGTGTGTCCTGCACAGATCTGTCTGTCAGTCTGGGTGTGTCCTGTGTGTCCTGCACACATCTGTCTGTCAGCCTGGGTGTGTTCTATGTGTCCTGCACACATCTGTGTGTAAGCCTGGGTGTGTTCTGTGTGTCCTGCACACATCTGTCTGTCAGGCTGATGAGTTCTGTGTGTCCTGCACACATCTGTCTGTCAGCCTGGGTGAGTTCTGTGTGTCCTGCACACATCTGTCTGTCAGCCTGGGTGTGTTCTGTGTGTCCTGCACACATCTGTCTGTCAGGCTGATGAGTTCTGTGTGTCCTGCACACATCTGTCTGTCAGGCTGATGAGTTCTGTGTGTCCTGTACACATCTGTGTGTCAGCCTGGGTGAGTTCTGTGTGTCCTGCACACATCTGTCTGTCAGGCTGATGAGTTCTGTGTGTCCTGCACACATCTGTCTGTCAGCCTGGGTGAGTTCTGTGTGTCCTGCACACATCTGTCTGTCAGGCTGATGAGTTCTGTGTGTCCTGTACACATCTGTGTGTCAGCCTGGGTGAGTTCTGTGTGTCCTGCACACATCTGTGTGTCAGCCTGGGTGTGTTCTATGTGTCCTGCACACATCTGTGTGTAAGCCTGGGTGAGTTCTGTGTGTCCTGCACACATCTGTCTGTCAGCCTGGGTGTGTTCTGTGTGTCCTGCACAGATCTGTCTGTCAGCCTGGGTGAGTTCTCTGCTGCATTGGTGGAAGTGCAGTTTGGGCATTTGCTCAGAAGAATTTCATGGCTTAGCAAATGAGTAGCATGGAGAGACACCTGATGGCTCCAGAGGTGAATATTAAAAAGCTGAAGCTCTAGAAGTTGTCACAGGAAGAAATAATTCATCCAGGTTTGAAAGGGGGATATGTGTTGGACTGGCCAGATTTTTAATCACCTGTGTCTTGTGTACCAAAATAAGTACCAGTGCCCTGACCTGTAAACTATTGTATCTGATCCAAATAGCAGGACTGTTTTAAGCTCATTTTTCATTTGTATAATACCTTACACAGAGCTGTTGAGGCTCAGGATGAGATTCTGTACTCCATTGTACCTTAGTCTCCTACTGCATTTAAAGGATTTTTTTCCCCTCCAGCATGTACTTGGCTGTATCCTGGTTGTTTTTCTGCCTTATTCTGAAGCAACAAAAATCAGCCATGGTTGGGAGAAGAACTGCAGATAGGATGGGAAAGTGCTTGGGAGCAATACAGAGAATCTTATGTTCTCAGTGTCTGAGGTCAGAAATGAAAACTTGTTTGTGTTGGGGGATGATCTTGTTTTGTTCTCCCCTTGTCATCCTCCCTCCTGCCCCAATCCCCAAAGCAGTCATATTGCAGGGCCCTTTGAAGGAGATTTATTCTTATGGAAGATGGAGAGTAGTTTAAGAGATGACTTCATTTAAATCTATATCTCTCCCTCAGAGGATGTCTCTAGTGTCCTTAAGAAGAAAGTAGTAAAGCATTGTTTACCTCTGACAGCTTTATTAAGAGATTAAATGTTAACTTTTATGTGACTCTTATGAAAGTGGTGAGCTAGAGAGCAACGAGTCCCTCCAAAAATCTATTCCCTGACTCTCTGGTGCAGTGCTCAGGGCACCTGTGCTGGGTGGAAGGCATTCCAAAATGACACAAGGAATACAATCACAGAAAGCTGTGCTGGCACAGAAATAGGTCTGGATGTAGTAAGGAAGTATATCTGAATCATGCCAAAACTTTCTCTTTTAGGTTTCAGTAGAAGTTTAATAAATGAGCACCTGAACAGAACACATTGATTAATATTCAAGCTCTAGCTGACTGAAACTGATCCTGTTTTGGGAACCAAGGCAGGTTACACCACCACAGCACCTCAGGCAGTAGGGAGTACCTCACCCACTCACTGTGTGTCTGTTGCCCACATACCCAAACCCCTGCTGGTTATTTCACAGCAGCTAAGCTGTGGTACTTTTCCTGTTTCACAAACACAAGGAGGAACAACTTAAGTTCAACCCATTTATTTCAGCTAATGCCTTTAGAGGTGTTTTCTGCTGCAGGCTAGGAATATGAAAACAGCAGAGCCCAGGCACTGAATCACAGCTAAATAATGCATCCCAATCCTTTAGTCTTTGTGCCTGTGCCGTGTTACTTAATCTTCTGAGGACTAATGGGTTTAGGAGTAAGAGGATGAATGAAAGAATCATGACAGAAAGTGTGGAGAGTCAGTTTTCCCTCTCTGAAACAAAGCTTTATCAAAATCTACATGTCACTGCATGTAAGCCAGTGCATGTGCTATTGTCCCTGTAGTGCCACCTGCATGTTGTGCATTATACTCATGATACAACAGGTTTAAGAGAGGCAGGGGGGATGCAATAGCCCTGCAGGATCCTTAAGTCCCAGTGGATAATGGCAACATTTCCTCTTGCCCAGAGTACAGTGTTCCTTGTTTAAACAAAAGCCCCAATTCTCTCGTTGACTGATTTTCCCCCCAATCTACTTGCAAAAATGTATCTCATAAAACACTATTATTACATGAAATCCTTTCCAAATGACAGAAAATTCCACCAAAATTGTAATGATCCTGGCCCACCACTGCAAAACCAAGCAATCAGATTGAGAGGGAAGAGCAGAATCAGCATCTGAGTCAATCCTGGCTCTAGTATTCCAGTAAGGTTCTGGGGCCTGCTGCACTATTAGAGATACTATTAGAAATTCTCCACCTTATTCTCTTCTTTAACTGGTAGGATCAAAGAACATCATCTACATACCCAATAACACTCTTGGTGGTGTAAGATACAGCACAGAATTCTCCCCCAAGAGACTTTATTGGACAGTCTCTTCAGGTGTCAGGCTAGGTAGGAAGTGATGCAGTGCTCAGTAGAAACAAATTTGATCCAATTTAGAGGAAACAATATAATTTGAAATGCGATTTCAGAGCCCTGGTGGCTCCTGAGGGACACTGCCTGTGCCAGCTCAGGTGCTTTGTCCAGCTGTGCAGGTGAGGAGATGCCTCGTGGTCAGCACAAGTGGGAACACCACACCAAGGGTAGGGCAGGGCAGGTTCAAACTTTGAATTTCAGCTGAAAGACAGGAGCTGTGCTTTTGTGAATCACTTTATATTTGATGTAAATGTTGAGAAATAGAAGCATGCTTCCACCTCAAAGTAGTCACAGATGCACTCTATTCTTGGCAGTCAGGCTGTGTGATCTGTAAGAGCAGCTTTCCCATGTTCTTTTACACATGGGTAGTTATTGTAGCTATGTAGGAGCAGGAGTGTGAGAAAGGAGAGAGATGTGGAATGGAGTTTTTTTTCTTTTTCCCTGAGCTAACAGTGTGAGCTGTGCTCTGCTCTGTGACAGGTGTGTTCTGGGCTGGTGTGTTTGTGTGTCACAAAGAAATTGCAGAATGACAAGCTGAGATAACATGATAAAGAAAATCACATGAGATTTTTGCTGTTCCATACCCTGAGCTGAATGGAAAATAGACTAATTTATTTATTGACATAAATAGGCTTGACATCTGGAGTTTCATTTTCTACTCCATCGTCTGAAAAGTCCTTACACCTCTCAAGGCATCTTCTCATGCAGAGTTCTTTACAAAAAGGAGAGAAATCATTGCTTCCTCTGACCTGTTTTAGATGTGCTCTTTGGACAGGATGATCCATGCTGTAGTAAAAGTGTCTTTCACTGGTTGTACAGGGCTAACTAACTGAGGTGTCAGTGTCTCCTCTGTATCACCCAGATTAGGTGAGATGAATCCCCGTGTGACTGAGCAATGCACGGAGCCAACACAGGGCTGCCTGCAGCACTGGGAGGATCACAGGTACCTTAACTCCATGCATCAGTGTGTCCCTGGAGGCATTTGTTGTTCTCCATCCTGCCTACCTAGGATGGCTGCCAAGAGTTTCACTGCTTTGTGTTCCTGCCTCGGTGGCATAATGCGGCACGCAGCCTGCAGCCTCCTTTGCAGAGCTTCTCTGTGAACTTAGGGCAAAACTTACTTGCCCTGTCAGCATCCTCTGCACTGCTGAGTGCTTGGAAGCAAATGTGATAAAGAAAGTAGAAATGCAATTAACAAAGACCAATAGCTGGAGAAGCCCAGAGCCAGTTTGGGCAGCTGGCTGTCGATGCCGCCGCAGCCACGCTGAGACACACAGTGATTGCAAAGTCAATAGCAGGGCCTGGCTCTCACTAATGAGCTCAAGTCACTCGTGATGTGCTGTGGAAAGCACTGCAGGAGCCTGGAGTGCTCCTTCTTGCTCTAAGAAGTTTGAGGCAGAGCCTTTTCTCCCTGTGCCATGGCTTGCTGCTTGACAGCTTTGCAGCCTGCCAATGCAGGCCATGCATCCATCCCTTTGTCTGCTCCATCCACAGAGAAAAAAAGAAAAAGGAAGCTCTTAACCCACAGTGCATTGCCTCTTTGGATAGAATTTACCAGTTTAATTTTGCCTCTCCCTGTAGAGATTCATCAACCCCTAGCTTAAGGAAAATTGCTGCCCTCAGAGAGACCCCAAGACTTTTGGAAAAGAGAGTTTCCACATTTGGGTTCAAATGCAGTCCTTGACATACAGCATGCCACACTGTGGATCTTTAAACAGAGATCAGAGGAGAAAATCTGGGTGTATATTAATGCCCTACAGCTGAGCTGCACTTCTCTAAACAGCAACAAAGTTGGAAAGCATCTGTAAGGAGCACCAGGGACCTGCAGCCTGAGGATTTAAATTTTACTCTTTGTGTAGCCCAAGCACCATTTAGTGGTTTGTAATATTTGCAGTGCTTCTGGTGTGCAGGAGATGTTCAGCCTGCTAAGGTCAGTTCAGTGTGCTTGAAAAGGTCTTGGGATCTATTACTACTGCATCTACTAACTATTACTACTATACACTACTTGGGAACTATTATCAGCTACTTATCTGGTCTTGCAAACAAGATCCCAGTTGCTGAAATACTTTTTGAAAGGTTTTTTGAACTTTGTGCAGGTATTTGGTGAGATTAAGGAATGGCACAGAAGAGAAAGAATGTTGTAGATCTACGTGATCCTTGTTTCAGTGTCATGTTGTTCCATAAAAATACAAAGGGATGAGATAATCCTTGATATGAAATATATAAAGGCTGAGAAGAGCTGTGCAAAGGAAAAGGCAGCAGTTTTGGATACAGAAAATTCCATGTGAGATTTATACTTTCCTACAGAATCATCCCAAATAAGGAGGGTCATTTAATACTGTAATATGTTTTCCACAAAGGCAAAAAGAGTTCTTGTGACAGGAGTTGGGTCAAGGTAATGTATTTGAGAGCAGAAAAGCAAATTGCTTCCTTGACCTGAAGGTGGAGGCCAAGCTGGCCATGAATGCTTTCTTCTCAGTCGTTTGTGCCAGTCTTTTGTGTTATTTCTCTTGTTGTAATGAAGGCAAAAATTGACCACATTCACAGGCACAAGAGGCCAAGTGAGCCAGGATCTGCCTCCTTGGTAGAGACCCTTGGGGATGTGGCTGAAAAACACTGAACATTAATTGTGGGGAATCTCCTTGCTTCACTTAAGCTGTTCTGGAGACTGCTGTGCTTGCCAGCTCACTCCACACCTGAATGCCATGTGGCAGTCAAAGAAGTGCAAATTAATAAAAGAAGTGTGAATTAATGACCTCAATAATTTACCTGAAGCTGTTTCAATGCAAGTCCAGTCCTCTTCATACAGGGTTTTTGTGCTAGTTCTCTGAAATCATAAATTCAGGAAAGGGAAATTCAATATCAGGAAATTTTGCTGCTAAAACAAATAAATAAACAAACAAAACCCCCTTTATACCTGGCCATACCAAGCATAACAAAAATGGGTTGATCTGGGATTGTGAACTACAAAATTAATAAAAAGTAAATTACTTGTCCTTCCCTGATCCACCATGAAATCCTCATGTTGATGACAGCATATACTATGAAGATAGTAGTCAGGGTGATGTGATTTTTCTAAAGACAAAGTGAATATAATTCCCATGAGCCTAAACAAGATCACAGAATCACAGAATGACCAGGTTGGAAGAGACCTTCAAGATCATCAAGTCCAACCCATGCCCTAACACCTCAACTAGACCTTGTGCCACATCCAATCCTTTTTCACACACATCCAGGGATGGTGACTCCACCTGGGCAGACCATCCCAGTACTTTATCACTCTTCCCATGAAAAACTTTTTTCTAATATCCAACCTAAATTTCCCTTGGTGCAGCTTGAGGCTGTGTGAAGGTGGCAAGTTTGAGTTCAATATCAGTTGATGGATGGGTAGAATTATGTGCATCATGTGAAAATGCCAAGAGCCCAGAGTCCAGACTACAGCTTTGGGGCTCCAGCTGGAGATTTTAAAGTTCTGGGCAGGTTGTCCTCAGTTTTTCATCCAGTTAGGATGAAAAAGCAAACCTTAAGCTGCTTGAGAGGGTGGATTGACTCATGGCCAAAGCTGTACCTTTGATTTCACAGTGCTTTGTGGCATTGCTGCTTAATTCTTTTAATTTTAAAGAGTTTGTTTCTTTAGGAACTATCTCAACTAATCCTGATTTCTATCTATTATGATGATATTCTGTTCTGAGTGCATCAGTCTATTTCACCCAAGACTGATGGAAATTAATAGTTTAAACATCCTTACCTGAAAATAGCAGCTGGAATTAAGAATGAGTTCCCCTTCTCCTTCCCTTCCCCACAGCAAAATTTCCACCAGAGTTTCAGAGTTTACACTGTAATAAATTTCAGTCAAATCCCATCACAAAATAGAAATCTCTATGAATCCAGCTTTATTAACTCTCCTGTGCACTCAGCTACTTCCTCTAGAGGAACAAAGACAACCTCTAAAAAGACATTGAAACATCAGAGGCAAGGAATACTCATTTCCCTGAAACTGTACCTGGACTCCAAATAAAATTACTTTTGTGCTTTACATTTGTCTCTCTGCTGAGGATGACTTGTCTTCTCTGCTGAAGAAGTTTCACAGCAAAATTCCTAAGCTGGTATTATTATTTTTTTCCTTCCCTGCACTCCTTTTCTAGCAATGTAATTACCCTTCTTCCACCTTGTAAAAGCCTAAAGCTTCTCCTTCTCACTGGCCCAGAATTTAACATTTCTGGTTCCTCTGGAAGCCTTTTGCCCCTCAGCTGAATTTGGAGCCAGCATACCTTAATCTCTTTTAATCTCAGATCTGTGCAAAGTGTTAGTGAGAACAGAAGTGTGAGTGGAGCTTTGGCTTAAAACAGCAAACAGTAGAAAAGCAGCCACTGTTCATTTAGGAGATAACAAATGAGGCCTCCCAGGAGTCAGCAGTGCAACTCCTCGCTGTTTCTCATCTAAATAAATGATCTAAATAGAGATAGCAATGGTAAACAAGCAAATTCTACTGGTAGCAAAAGTATTGGGGAGTAATAATCCCAGAGCAAACACCAGAGTGTTCAGGGGCTTTTGATCTACTGCATCTGCAAATGCATAATTGTCAGTTTTTCTGGCAAAAATAATTAAGATAATAAGCACAAATAAATGTGACTGAGCAACACTGTGTTTCACAGATGTTTTAGCAAAGACCTTGAAATGAAAAAACAAATAAACAGAACTTTGGTCTAAACTTTAAAATGAAGAACTAATGGCAAGCCAGGATACCACAGGAGAGTGTTCCAAAATAGGAGGGCTGTTGTTTGGAAATGTGCACCATTATAAGCAGGGCTTTCTGAATATGTGCATCATTGTGACTAAATAACCTGTCAAAATTAAATGAACGTTTCCTTTTCTTAAGTCTTTTAGGTTTTTTTTGCCTGGGGTTTTATTTATTTATTTTGATCAAAATGCTAGAAACAATTTAGACAGCTATGAAGAAAAGATTGTTCATTCATTATCAATCTTTTGTTCCTATAGAATTTTTTAACCTCTTCCATAACATTATAAGATAAGTAGTTATATTCTCCTAACCTTTCCAGTGCTGCTGCTTGTTGTAATTGTCTCTGGAAGCTCAGTCTCATAAGTAGGTGTTTTTCTGAGTCTCTGATCACTTTCCTTTCATCTTCTGACCTTCTCCCATTCCTGTTGTGTGTTTTTTGTGAAGGACAAGCAAAATGAAGCTCAAGCATCCAAGAGTAGCAGCATTCAGAAAATTCTAGTCAGAATTATTTGCTTAGCATCCAATCATATGAAGATGTATGATTGCAAGAAATTCTGTCTGGACCATGCAGTATCTGAGCAGATGGGTAAAATAAAACAAATCCACATGCAAGGTGATTATTTCAGAAGCAGAAGGGAAACCAAGCTCCTGCTGAGCTGGGTTATGGAGCTACATGTTATCCTCACTCCTCCTTAACTGAGGATTCTTTGGTTGTGTTGGTGGGCTCTTAGAGAGGAAAAGAGAATTGTTTCCTTCAAAGGAAAAGGATGAGAAGATAAAAATTGCACTGTTGCTTGTTCATTGGGATGAGTGAACTGGGCTGAGAGAGCAAGAGGGAACATGCCTGTCAGGATATGAATGAAATAATTGGCAAGGCAAATGATTCTGTGCTCAAAGTGATCAAAAATAAATAATCTTGTGCTCTGTATTTGTAACATGAAGATGAATGAGGCTCTTGGGTGTCTGAAAAAAAAAGTCAGGCTTCAGAACAGAGAATTCTCTGTATTTCTCCTCAGAAAGACAGAAGCCTGAACATGCTGACCAACAGAGATGGAAGAGAAAAGGGGAAAAAGTGAAATAGAATTTTGCTGAATACCAAAGTATTGATCTGCTGATTTTGCAAGATTTAGTCCCCTGCAGGCTGAAGGCTGTCCTTGTTACAGAGAGGAAAATTCTGAGCAGCTATGGAAGTCCTTTGCCAGGGAATAGCCCTGGAGCTCAAACACACAGAGCCAGGGAACGTGCTGCAAAGGACATTTTCTGATTTTATTGGAGTCTTTTTGGTTTGGTTGTTTGAGTTTTTTTCTTCATTTTCTCGATTATTTTCTTGCTTTTGAAGAGCCTCTCATATTTTGGCATTATTCCCCATGAAGAAACCTCTGTGCTGTGATACTTTAACTGGTGTTTGGTGTTCTGGTATAGGATTTCAGACTGGGGTCACCTTTGCATTATGCTGCATTCCCTCTTCCCCTCCCTCCACAATAAGCTCTTGAGAATTCTGCTTAGTTCAATGTCTTCAAAACCCCAACTTTTTCTGTGCAGTGCAAATATGTGGCATCATGCAAATAACTGAAAATGGCATGGTGCAAAGGGAAATAAAAGTAGCACAGACTTAATGAAAGCAATGGGGGCAATTACAGCTACCCAAAAACGACTTTGCAAAACCCAGTAGGTGTTACAGTGTGGTAAAAGCAGGTTCTTGAGTTTATTTGTGTGCAATCAACAAGTAAGAGTATTTTTCTCCTCAGTGGCATTAGTGGGTTTGGCTACCCTTGACATCTCCCAAAGAGCAGCTCAGTAGCCCAGACTGAGGACTGAGCAGACAGCTAATTGCCAGAGAACAAGAAAAATGAACTTAAAGAATATATAAGTGTAAAACTTTAAAAATAATGTTATTTTGGAGCCTTTTAGTTTTCCTTGAAAAGGCAGCATTCTTAAACATTTCTTGTTTATTTGTATTGTGGCTGTGTCTCAGCCTTGCTGTCATGGGCCAGTGTCCTGTTGTGCTAGGAACTTCAGAAGCATCAAACAGAAAGCTAAAATCAAATGGATAAGGAGCAGAAAGAATCTTGGTTAGTCTCTTCTTGTCACTGTTGGATCCTTTAGGAGGTGTCAGGAGTGAAAAGAGAGGAGATGACTTTGCTGTTAATGGGGGTAAGGGTGGGCAGCCCTTTCAGAGGAAAAACTCTAGAAGGGAAAAATCAGCTTGAAAACTAAAGATTTAGAGCTTTTCACTGATATATGACCTCATTAGAGCATAAGGAAAGCAAAAGGTGGGATGTATACTTGCACAGAATTCTGTAATGGTGCTGACCTCAAATATTGAATGAGCGTGGACCATCCTTCAGTTTTGTTTAATTAAAACAAATGTATTGAGGACACAGTGGTATAATCCATCACTGAATTAATGGGAAGGAGAGATGCTTCACTCCTAAATTCTACCTAAGTACACTAATTTTCCATTTTATCACCTTCTAATTTTTACCTAATTGTTTTGTGGAGATGGTAATTTAACTACAGGAGGAACAAAATTCATCAGCTGAGCAAGGGTGGATTTCTGCTTCACAAAACTTCCAGAGAAACCAAAGCTGTGAAAGTCTGATGCAAGGAAATCTGGGGCAGGGGGAGGAAGCAGCAGGCTCTCCCTGACTCCTTGCTGTGCACATAACCCACATAGCTCAGGGAAGTGCTTGCTGCTCCTGTTCACGTCCCTGCAAATCCATCTCTGTGGTTTGGAGCAAGCTGGAGAGGAAATAGGTGCAGATTCTGCATTGTTCCACCATTCCTGCTGTTCCCACCTCTGAAATCTAATGATTCTGGTCTTCAGAAAAGGTGATTTTCTCTGAAATGAAAAAGCAGTGTCACTGTCAGTGTGGAGTCTGAGTGGCTCCTATAACTGGTGTAATACTGGGCCAGTTTCTGCCAGTGGCTGTAGCTCTGTGAGGGCTTAGGAAGAGGGACAGAAGTAAATCTGAGTAAATCACAGCACTGGCAGAAAGGCTTCCCTTCTAATATTTAATGTTTTTTTTTCCTTAGCTGAGGAGAGCTGTACCAAATTATAAAATATATTAAATAATCTTCACAGATTTTTTTTTCCAGTCTTTCTAATCTAATTGTGTTTTCTAAACATTATTCTTGGTGGTTTCTTCTTCAAATTTCTGCCCCATTGCTTAACTAGAGCAAAAATAGGGTGATATATAGCATAACTAATTAGTGACTGTGAGATAAAAAGATACATTTGCACTTTACATTTGCATTACACGAGGTTAGACCTTGTAAATTAGATGAAACACCATTAATAATCAAACAAATGAGGTCAGATCCATTGTTCTTTTCATTCTCTGCACTTCTGTTAAGATAATTTTACACTTCTGCTCCACAATTGAACAATTATTAGTTTCCTAAATGCTACATGAGTTTTGACAAAACAAACCCCTGCAGAATCAAAATAAGTAATTTTGTATTCAGCAAAAATGATTTTCACATTAGCCTGCATGAAATATTATTCAACCCAATTATCACAATATGTGGATATGTATAATAAATAAGATACAGCAAATCTAATAGTCTATGACACTCCATAAACAGTGTTTTGCAGCAGAAATGTGTAATGATCTTATCTGTGTCCACTGAAATGTGGGGCATGAATAAATGGCTTTTCCCACTTGAACTTTTAATGCAGTGGGAATGTGTGTCACCAGCTCTGCCTGAAGGTTTGGTCTTTTCTGCAGGGCAGTGTTCAGCCCAAAGGACTGTGCTTGTGTTTCCTCTGCCAGAATTATTGGACCTGGTCTGAGTTGGGGATTTGGTGTGATTGAGGAGCAGGGATGACTCTCTGCAGGAAGTGGGTTGTACTGATGGTGGGTGACTCTAATGCTGATTTATCCCAGATATTCAGGTACTAGATCCTTAACCCCACGAGAACCCAGTGCAAACTCCTCACCCAGCCCTTACTCCCCTGGAAACCCCTTTCTGAATGACCTGGCACCTTACTCACACCCCGAGGCAGAAGGAAGCTGTTATTTCCTTGTGTGCACAGGAATATAATTTTATCTGCACAAATTAGATGTGCATTAGGAAGCTGTGGATTTGTTATCCCTGCCATCCTTGCCTTCCTGATGGAGCCTAGTTCACCTTCATCTTCCAGGCCTATTCATTACTATTTTATTTTCCTCCTCTAAAATGCTCTGGCAGCCCATCCTTCCTTTCTGGTTAGTTATATTTGCTTCCAGTTTTGCCAGTTCAGCACCTCTGGGAGCAAAATCAGCTGTTGAACACTTGAGACTTTCCTTTGAAGTATTTTATTTAGCATAGTTGAATAGCCAGAGGACAACAGGAGTCAGGATGAAACAAGAAAGAATTTAATGCCCTAATGTTTCTAGGGTAACTTTTCCAGGGTGATGCTTCATTTTTATTTCATGTGATCTAAAAAAGTACTAAAAGTTAATCTCTTTTCCTTCCTCTTTTGCCCAAACCTGTGTTGTTATTCTCCAATTATCTTTTTTCTTTTAAGAATTTTTTCACTGAAAGTTTTACACCAAGCCTGTTTTGTTTTATACTTGTCCTCAAATCACTCATATCTCAGGACTTAGGGGTAGTTATCAATATTTCTTTCATTTCTCACTGCATGTTCAAAACAAGAAAAGCAAATTACCCAGGAGACTGAATTATAGAACTGTAATAGCACAGTATTATATAAAGTTACTTAGAGAAAGGGGGACTGTCAGAGGTCTAGATCTACATGGAAAAGCAGAAAGGATCTAGATCTTAATTTGGTGTTTTTTTTGGTTTTGTTTTTTTTTCTGCTGATAAAGCTGTTCTTTGCTTATAGTACTTTGAAAGTCCTAGAAAAGTGTATTTGCAGTTAGTCCTAAAGGGAAATAGATTTAGGAAGGAATTAATTTCAGTGAGTTCCAGCAGAAGATTTTTGGGACATTGTAATTAGGCTTGAGATGAAAAGCATTGCCAGGAAGCAGTTTACCTTTGTTGTGGATGTGCTTCGTGTATTATTGAGCAGCTTCACACTTTGGAATGTTAACTTTGGACAGACTCAGCACAAAGGAGTCTCATTTTCACACCTCCTGTTTCAGAGCTCCCAGATACCTTGAGCAAAAGTGTGACCCTTGCCTCTAAGGGAAGTGTTAAAGTCTTAGTGCATTTAATTTTTATTGTGGTTTCTTTCATATGTTAATAGCCACATGGCCACAATTGAAAAAAAAAAAAAAAAAAAAAAGTTAATAAATTACCTTTGTTTTTGAGGGCAGAATATAAGTGTCTAAGAGAGATTGGAATTGAGATTTCAGCCCTCTCCTTGTTGTAAGCAGGTTGTCTGCCTGGTAAAGGAATTTTTGTGTAGATACCACCAAACAGCCAAACCCACTCTAATCCTCCCTCAGTTTTGTAGGGATTTTCTCTACAAACAAGTTTATCTGAAGCAAGTGCTCCTCTGATAAAAGCCTTTCTGCATTTGTGCATTGGCAATAATGTCCACAAGGTGTGAGCCTCAGTGGACTCTGGCTACCTCTGTACTGCAGCTTTTCTCTGTGTTTTGGTGTGCAAGTCCTCTAACTAAAAACTACACCCACAGAGAACACAGGAAAGTAATTCTCACTGCACTTTTTTTGGGTGTCTTAGTTGAAAATAATCAATGGGTTTCAAAGCTGCTGGGTTAGGCAAGCTCTCATGCCAATACAGTGTCACTTGTACCCTTTGTTTAATGAGACTTATTTCTGTCTGAAACCTGGCTAGAAATGAGCTTTACAATGTGGTAGAGAGCTTTGCCAGCCCAGAGAAGTTCATGAAACCTTTTCATGTCTGAGCTGTAAGCCCTCATAGATTGATTTTCATATTGAAAGTGCTGTGACAACCTCAATGTAAAAGCCTGAACTGCATTGTTCTAATTAGAGTTTACCTTTTCATTTTATCAGAATTCAAGCTGAGCACTTTGTGTAAAGGTTCCAAAAGAAACAGAGGATTAAATACTCATATCACAGCTTAAGGTCCCCTCAGAGGCTTATTGACTTTCTTAAGTTCACCTACTATGGACTTGTAGAAGGTTCAGAATCCTTAATGACAGTGATGGTAAGGAATAATTCCCTTATGGGCAAGCTGCCCCAGCTGAGAGACAGTCCAAGACATAAAAGGTTGATTTTGTCAAACACTATATTCCACAGGACAATTTTATCCATGCTGAACATGGTGACAAAAGGACACAAGGGACAGGATGAGGAGAGAGGAGAGGAGCAATATGGGGAGGCCACTCTAAAATTACATTAATTAACATAGCTTGAGATTACATTAAGTGTCACACTAACAGTAGAACTCCCATGAATAATAATAATTCAGTCATCAGTTGAAGCTGAGGACTTATTTTAATATATCTCCCTGAGAAATACTGTCTTCTCAATTAGAGATGCAAATATTTAAGAGAAGTCATCTTGTGTAGATCATACAAGAGATAGCAAAAATTAAGTGTATTGGGGCTGACTGTCCTCTTTCTTATAACCACAGAACATTCCTATCTTAATTAAGGAATTTTTGCTTGAGTGCAAGGAATTATCTTGTTATATAACAATCTAACTCTCAAAAATCATGGTTTGTCATGTTAGTACCCAGGCTTTACTTGGATTAAAGCATAAATTAGAGCCATGGTTTCAAATAAATGTTAACTCACCTCCAGCTACTCTCCTTTTGTTGAATGAAAACTCTTACAAACATAAAAGGAAGCAATTTAAGAAGTGCCTGTGCTATACACAGTAGATAGAAGTACCCTTCATTTCCCTTACAGTATCTGTGATTTCCATCAGCAGGTGAGAAGGCATCCTTAGAGGCTACATCATCAATTTTAAAAAGGAGTAACATTCAGCTAAACCAGGAGTTATACTGAAGATTTTAAGTTCTAATGCTCTTAATGCATCTATCTATCCCTCTAGTTCCATTTTATCCCCCTAATCTGACTGATTCTTGGATAATTTACTCAGCAGAACTAAAATCAGCTTTCATAAAGTGATCAAGGTTGGGAAAACTTGCACGGGGAGTTACATGTTCTAAATCGCATTAGAAATTGGGATTTTTATCCTTAAACTCAGTATAATCCTACTTCACAAAGAACTCCAGTGGCTTCCTCTGTAGCAGTAAGCCAAGGTCTGTATTTCCTTTTCTTCCAAGACATGCCATGCCATAATTCCCAAATAAATGGAGGTGCCTAAGCATGCTTGACAAGCTGAAGTGTTCCCTTTGTGTGCACACAAAGCTTCCAGGTGCCCTCAGAACCACTGGGGCTCACCTGGAGCTGCCTTGTGACTGACTTCCTCCCTCTGCATGCAGATTTATACCAAGCCTGTAAATAACTTGTAGCATTTCCCATGGCTTGTGCTCTTTGCAGTCCAGTTCTGTTCGTTTCCACACTGCTCTGTTCTTGTGCACATCAAGAGTAATAAGACTGCTAATAAAAAGCAGTTAATAGAACACACAGCAAGTGTAACTTAGAGGGATGGTTTTTGACTCAAGAGTTTTAACAGCTTTGGGCAAAAATAGATTAATATAATTTTATTATTTTGTTTTCCTTCAGTCTAAATACAGCCTTGTGGCAGAATTTCTATCTCTAATCCCATTCCTCTTTTGTGATGCAGCCCTTGTGTTCATTTCAATATTTCCATGTTTTTACAGTGTCTTGAGGTCAGGTGCCAAAATTAATCAATTGTCCACTCCTGAAAACACTTGTGCATTGTTTTCAGTCAATATTTTTGTTCCAAAAGAGAAGTTATTGAAGACGAACCTCCTCTGTACTGTGCCTCTGAGAGTAAAGGAAAGTCCTGGCTGCAAAGTCTGTGTGCAGAGGCTCCTTGGCAACATACCATGTGTGGTGCCCATGCAGCCTCTTCAGGTGATTCTTTAAATTATTCTGCCTCCTGTATTACTCCAGTTTACATCAAAGTGTGTTGATGAGGCAGGAATGATCTCACTAATAGGGAAAAACCCACCTCCAATCCTCCTCCTCTGAGGCAGTCTGAAAACCAGCTTACCTCCAGCCTTCTGTGATTGTGATTTGTAAGGCTCAAGGACTAAGTTGTCTCACTGCACTGATAAGAGTGCAGTGCTAAACCTTGAAAACCTGTTTTTGCTGTGTTTGTTGCCATGCAGCCCGTGTGTGAGGACTGTCTGTGCTGTGCTGTTGTGGTGTGTCCTGCTGCTGGAATTGCTCCTCTCCTCCCCTCCAGCACTGCTCCTGGCTGCTTGCTCTTGCTCTGACCTGAGTGGCTTGCATGCTGCAATTCTGATTTCTCAGAATCCTCTTGTCACTGAAGTTCTCACTTCAACCATGGAAGAACATGAGAACACTCCTCAGGAGCTGATGTTGAATGGGTCTGAGATAAGGCTTTGACAAGGGGCAAACTGGAAGGGCACATAAATCTTTCAGTTTCTCCTTGCCTGAGGAGAAACCTCAGATGAAGTACAGCCTAATGATTTTTGCCTGTTGGTTTACATTGAATTTAATGCAAGACCTTTCAGAACTGTTAACATTTACTTAGAAAAGACCTTATAGCCCTGATCCTGTCATGACATCTATATACTTATATTTCAGGATCCCCACAGGAACCACGGGACTTTAAATGGAACCCACTTTCACAAACATAATTATAGGTGTGGGCTTCAGAACATATTTTTGTTCAGTAGCAAGATACCAAGAGACGCCTACACTATCACTTTTTCTGCAGTTGGATCTGTGGTTTAATATTTTCATAGAATAGGGAATGATTGAGAGTGGGAATTGCAGATCAGAGGAGAGGTAGTGAAATGTCATTTGTGTTGCATAATTTGTACTATCACTTGTCAACAGTGATCCCCTTAATGCCATCCCTTTGACAGATGAGCAAAGCAAGCTTTTAGAATTCTAAAGAGTAAAAGCTGGGATAAAAAGACAACTATGTTTGATTCCCTTCTGCAGTTCAAAGGATTTGAAAGTCATGACACTGGTTATTACTGTGGCCTTTAGAGAGATGCACAGAAACTTGATCTACCTAATCAAACTGTCTCAGAAGATAAACCAAATCAAAACTTTTGCCTATATAACAACTACTATGCTTTGTTGTTTTTTTTTTTTTTTCCTTCAGCATTCATTTTTCATCAAGGGGTGAGTATTTATAAGCATATTCAGTATATAGCAATATTAATTAACTACTACTACTATGTGCATTATCCTGGTACCAACAGCCTTCTGAGAACCTCAGGGTGTCATGGGCAGATTTTTACTGCAGTGACAGAGATCACCCTCAAAGTCCTGGAGGATAGGTGGAAAGTTTTGTTACATTGACAGAAAAAAAGGTGCTGTTTCATAATGTGATTTATTCCAGCAATTATCCTTGTCCAAACCAAGTGGGAGCCCAGCAAATGGAATCCACAGCATGAAATCTTTGTTCAGGATTAGGGCTGATCTACAGGCAGGTGCATTTATGTGCACAAAAATAAAGGTTCCAGTCCCATCAGTGAGCTGTGGGCTGAGCTGAAGGAAGATCTCTGAGCTAATGTGAAGGCAGGGGCTACAGTTAATGCAGTTTTAGAATTTTGCATGTCAGCTGAAGAAGCAGAACTAATATCCTTATGAAGATGTTGGTATGAAGATGGGCAAAATATTGCACAACTACTTATACCCTGTACTGAGAAAATATGAAGTTTAAAAATGAAAGATTGCCTTTAAGGCCTAGAGCATGACCAGAGGAATGGAGAAGCTGATTTATAGTATAGAATCATGAAGTTGTTTATGTGGGAAGGGACCTCTAAAGTTTATCTATTCCAACCTCTCTGCCAAGGGCAGGGACATCTTCAGGTTATTTTGGGTGATGATACTTAAAGAATTCTATTTTGCTTAGCCAAAGATGAGCTGTATGTGAATGTGATTATTCCTTTACTAGCATGACAAGCATAAAAGTTAGTACCAACTTGGAAATACCATTTCAGTATCATATTTTGCTAACAACCCCAAAAATGAAGCTTGAGAACTGTTAGAACATAAAGCAGCAGAAAGAAGCCTATTTTTTTTTTCTGGCCACTACTTAATAAAGTCCATGTAAAATGGATGGATGTTTCCAGTGTATTTGCCCTGCATTCAAACCCTGTTATTAATCCAAACAGCAGAGTTATTGCCAAGTTGCTCCTAAAGGCTGAAAATTTCCTTTGTCTTTGGCTTATAATAGCTGGAGTGGGAGTAGTCTCTGGAGCACCAGAAGTTGTCTGCAGTTAGTGTGTCAGACTCTGAGTTTTTCTAAGAAAAGCAATTCTGAGAAATTTCTGAGGTGCATACCCACAGTTTTCTGCTCCTATGATAGAATTAATAGAATTTTTGGGATCTGCAGTTATTAATCCAGTTACTGGGATCTGCAGTCTGTTTTTCTGGGAGCACTGGTGTTGTTTTCCCACTGTGTGTAAATGGTTGATTCCATCCTCAGGCTGCTTTACATGCATGGAACTTTTTAGGTAAAACATGTCCCAAGTTGTGCTTTTTCTCTTTCTTTGTGGCACACTGAAGTTCTGAATCTCTTGATTATTTGAAATATTGATCTTACAGTCAGGCAAAGGTATTTTACTCCTGCTGTAATGTAAAAGAGTTGGAATAGATGTCCTGTGCATCCTGGAGTTACTGACTATGATGTATCCATAAATCTGCTCAAGACCTTTTGACTCATAGTCAGAATACTTGGGCTTCAGGATGGCAAAGTTAATTTCGTGGTAAGACCATAGAAATTAGTTATCAAACCAGTTGCTCTTCTCTACACGCTAAAAACATTTTAAATTGCTATTTTGTGAGCTGATTCTGAGTTTGAGCTCTCATGTACTGTGTAGTAAATTAAAAGCCACATATCTATAACAGACATCCCTTTGTAGCTCAAATGGCAAATTATTTACACAGCTTGTAAGAATGAGCAGCAAAATTGTGGAGAGGGCTAGAGTTCTGCCCACTTTATTACCTCCTTTTGTTTTTTTAGTTGATTTTTCATCAAATAATAAATGTTTCTAGTAGGTTGTAAGTGAATATCAAAAAGTACAGCTGTAGCTTCTTCTAAGACAAACTTATTTGACCATGGTTAGATGGTATGCCCAAAATGTTCCTTGTTTTTAGCCATCACATAACTTGGGATTGCTTCATGTGTTCATTAATCTTCTCTTTGTCACATAGCTAGTGATATGTTAATAATTAGCTGGAATTGTGGGGAACCTGAAGGGCTTGGGGGTTAGGAGTTTTAGGATTTGGGGGGTCAGCTTTAGAGAACAAGCTTGAAGTGCTGACTAATTTGGGGAGTGAAATGATAAATAGGGTAAAAGGACTCAAAAGAATTTCTAATTTATATCACTTTTGATTGGTAGTCATGAGGGATATTTTCAAAGGTCAATAGAGAGGTGGAATGCATAATTAAATACAGATTATTCGGTGGAAGATTGGAGGTTGAAATATGAGCAGGTTAAATTTGTATCAATAAATACTAAACACAGGATGACATTATTTAATTTCAGTCCAGATTATATATCACTCTTCAACAAATGAAAATGATGTATAACTGCAGTTCCAGAGCTGCATATTAAATGTAAGAGAAGGAGTGAAGATTTGATGCATGTGATTTAGAATACAGAAAGACAACAAAGTTGAGTGTAAAGAGAGCCTGCATGGTGCATGAGTGATTTATTCTAAATATTTATATCTGTGTGCTAGGAGTGTTAAAATAATGCAAGAGCAGGAGCAGGGCCTTTAATATCCCATATTGGTTATCTCCAATGTATATTGACTATCCAACAAAAACATATTTATTCAGTTCTGATCTTTATGAACCAGAAATATCTGTATAGTTTGATGATGATTCACCATTTTACAAAAATTCTGTGAGAACCAAATCACACCTCTAATGTGCCACAAATTAGAGGTGTCAATCTGTATTTCCAATTAGAATTCATTAGTTAATGACACAGTCAGAGAGGCCCTAAAGAAACATATAAGACCAGAATCCAATTTTAAATGTGTTCTGTTTTAATGAAAAAGTTATTTTGTTGGCAAGGTTCGTATCTGATTGATCCAAGCAGCAGTGCTCTTTTATGTGTACCACATTGTTCCTGTAAACAAAGAGGGTTGAGAATGTGAGATGGAGTTTGTGGGGGAGGCAGTATCTTTTATTAGACTGACTGATGTGACTTGCCTGTGCACCTGACAGCATGTCTGTCCTTTCCTTGCTATTTCCATTGATCTAATAAGTAATATTACCTGCAAACCCTGCCTCATTCTTATCCATGCCCAGGGGTGAAGGGGCTTCATCTCTGTGTGTTATTTACTAGCAAAATGAAAAAAAAAAAGTTAACAAAAATGGATGAAATTCTTAAGCATTTAGCTGAAAACTTATCATTGTACATTATTTCACAGAATTCTGCACTAAAAATCTTTCCACAGCAGTGACAGGAATGGTAATAGCAGAAATTCTTACTCATATTGATGATTCTTTATGGAACCTTGGGAAGTGCTGCTGCTTCTCAGTTGTTCTGTATTGCACCCCCAAGGAAATGGCTGGGTTGATCAGGAGCAATGTACTGAACTCCTTTTTTAATTGGCAGAACTTATCTTGTACAACCACAGCACTCTGGGCTGTCTGGGTGCTTTGCTTTCTGTTCTCTGCCAGGCTGCAAGCTTTAGGTGGTATTTGCAGAGACAATCTCCCAGAGTATAATTTGCCCTCTCACTGAAGGCATAAATTTAAGTAAATTGATTGTTTTTCTGCTTGTAAAACCCTGAATAACCCTTTAGTGCCCATTTAGCCATGACCTGCTGGGGGTGTGTGATCAGAGCTGAATGTGCCAGGGTTATGTGCACACAGTGCATTAAGGGCTCAGCTCTGGAGAGCTGACAAA
This sequence comes from Oenanthe melanoleuca, assembly GCF_029582105.1. Taxonomy (NCBI): domain Eukaryota; kingdom Metazoa; phylum Chordata; class Aves; order Passeriformes; family Muscicapidae; genus Oenanthe; species Oenanthe melanoleuca. The sequence goes on along the minus strand of NC_079348.1, from coordinate 11,382,284 downwards.
CCTTTGTCCTGTGCTGAGGAGGATGGCCTGGTACCCCTATGCCACCACCTGAGGCTCTTTGCAGCCAGTGGAAGAAAAAAAAAGTGGAAGAAAATCCACTCCAATCCCATGGCAAAGCCTTAGATGTTTTGTTTTCTTGTTTAGCTTAATATAGACTACTTCAGCATTAGCCATGACTCTGGTCCAAGCCTTTACAGCACTCTGCACCTTCCCAAAAAAAAAAAAAAAATTAATAATAGATCGGTGTTTACTAATAAGATCTTGTAGATTTTTCTTCATTTCTTGAAGCCCTTGATCTAAGTACAACCTCATCATCTTTCATGGTGGGAATATTTTTATCCTGCTGAGGCTTGCTGTGGAGACATTTCTTTGTATACTTTTAATAGCAATGTCCTCTTAGTTTTTTGTTTCAAAAAAACCCCAAATCTGTGGGAGAAATGTCATATGGTTACTTTTAGTCTAACACATGTCTACTTTTTGCAGTGAATATAGGTCTTTTCTATCTTTTGTTCATTCTGCTCAGACTATCTGGCAGTTTCTCAAAGGGTTTTTCCTGTGCTCTCTCCCACAGAAGTAACAGCTGAGTGTCCTGTATGATTGAAAGAAAAATGATGTGTGTAATTTGCAGCATTTTAATAAGATCTTGTATATGACTAAGAATGTCTTAATCTTGTAATATAGCACATAATTTTGTGTTACCTTCTTAAGGATTCTTCTCCTGAAAAGTAGTTTTAAAACAATTCTTTAAATATAAAATGGAAGAAGGTGAGATAGTGCAAGACATGCAAGTATTGTTTAAAAAAATGACATTAACAATAAAAAAACTGACCAAAAGTGGGAAGAAAAATGCTAAAGACAGGCCTGAGGGTGAGGTGCCAGGGAAGTGGCTGGTTGTGCCCAGAGCTCTGTGAGAGGAGCCTGGGTCAGTCCCAGATGTGTTCCAGATTTAATCTTTGTTTTTGTTACTATCTAATGCCATTTTAATTGGCAACAGATTAATTTCTCACGCTGGCTGAGCCTATTTTCTCATGATGGTAACTGGTAACCAGTGTCCCTGGCTTTATCTCCACCCATGAGCTTTTTCCATGGTGTTTTGTCCCCTGGTCCCAGTGAGAAGGGCAGTGAGATGTGGCTGGGTGGTGCCTGCAACCACCTCCCAGCCTGACATTGCTCCATTTTCCACACAGGAAACTGAATTTTGAGACCTGTGTCTTTTTGTGTCCTAATCTTGTAGTCCAATCCAAAAGCCATCCTGCTTTGTTTAAATAAGAAATCCCATCTAAAAATGTACAACCTTTGCCATTACCTCTCCCTTTTAGTGCTCTCTCCATCAGGAGGAATAAAGCCATCATCTGGAAATGAAGTCACTAATTGATGGACTGCACTAAACAAACTTTGTGTTATTCTTTTCCTCAGGAGAACACAACCCTGAACTGAGAGGGAGCTTTGCCATTTCTACTCCACCCAATAGGGGTTGATGGTTCCTTCTAAATGTGGATCAAGCATGAGGAATTCAGCCATTAATTTCATATTCCATGCATTATCTAACTGTACACTACATTTTTATACAATTACCCAGGCAGTTAAACATGGCTAGGAGGTATGGGTGTCCAGGAGACAAAATCAATTAGTGTTTTTCCCCTAGTTAATAAATGTTACTAATTTTATTAGGTGGAGTAAAACAGTTTAATGACATACCTCCCTGACCATAGGACAAGTTATGAAATTAGAAATACTCCCAGTTGTCAGTGTGTGTATGTATAGTGCCTCTATGTGCTCTCTCTGTATTTTTATTTTAATATTTAAATAGAAATTCCATGAGACATACAAGAACCCCAAAATTTTTTCTTAGATTCAGCCTTCATGTGGATGAAATTCATCCTTGACAGGCCATTCATTTTAGGAGTAAAATTATTTAGCAACTTACCCAGTCACAGGGGAGTAAAAATGAGTAGTGAGAGTCAAGCCATAGAATAAAGTACTTAAGAGTAGTTTGGACATGAGCTCTCTCTAGCTCTGCAAGGCTGGAGCCATGTTTTTGTCACAGAATTTCAGTGATGTATAAAATTAGTCCCTGTTTAAAATTCATATCACAAAAGGAAGGTGTTTTTTTTTTTCCCTGTAAGGAGTATTGTAAATAAGAAAACGTGTATGTGAGTTAATTTTGAATAATTTATTCAGCCTGTATTCTTGATATCTATTTTCCTTCTGCAACTTTTCAGTTGTTTTATCATCTTATCCTGAATTTGCCCCAAATGATCTGTGAAAGTGCATTGCCTGCCTTTTATTCTTTAATATCTGATTATGTTTTGGCTTTTAGTCTCATTACCTTAGGTTCCCATACACTGGGCTATGTTATGCATATGTAACTGCATAATTCAGTTATCAGATCATAAGCCTAATTCATCCAAATAATTTCAAATTAATTTGCATTATTCCTCTTTATTTTCTGCATGTCTGAATATGTTTGTGCTGTTCAAAGTAAAACCACCAAAATGGGCATTTTTAATTCTCCCTCTCTTTTTTTCATTATAATCCCTTTTTTAAAGCCTGCATGAGAACTCTGATACTCAAACATAAACCTCCACAGGAGTCAAATTTTACTCCTTGGTGAAGGTGCTCTAATGACTCACACACACTCAGCTGCCTTTATTGTGTTGGAATGGGGAGTGATCTTTAGGTATTATTCTTTTTACCCCAGCTGAGGCTCTAGCTTGTGCTCTTTAAAGTATAATTAGAAAGGACTATAGTATAGTAACAACTTAGCTCTAACTGAATGTTTTTAAACACTCTTGTATTCATTGTTATTTTGCACTATTTACATACTTATGTAAACAAATATGGATAAAGAAAACACAAATGAGGAAAGAAATCAAATTAATAGAAAAAAAACATGTAATTAAAAGAGTATTACTACAAAACATGGGGGAAAATCCCTTAAACTGCTCTTAGCTATGTATTTTTTGTGCTTTCATACTGCATTCCACCAATTTCTGGTTAGAACTAATTGAGGAGTGGCTGAAATGAGCACAGGTACTGTGAGCTTCTGCTATAAGATGTTAAATAATGTAATTCCTACGTAATAAAAGCTTGCAAAACACGGAGCATAGAAGGCTTGGCAATCAAAAAGCATTTCTACAACACTTGTTTGTTTGTCAGTAACAGAAGCCCAGGAGAATGAGGCTGTGAGACCCCTGGAGCTGTGGGGGCTGCTGCCTCCCCAGGGAGGTGGAGCTGGATTTTGTGACTTGATCCAGTGGCTGGTGGGACAGAGGCTGGGCAGACATTTAAATGTGAGTGCAATGCAGAGGTCAGAGGGGATGTGCTCCAGATTACAGCTGGGCAGGGCTTGTTGGATGGCCTGAGATGCTGCAACCCCAGGCTCAGGACAGCTTCTCAAAGGTGTGGCTGGGTCAGTGGTACCCCTGTTCATGGGAGGTGCACACTGCAGACACCACAAACATTCAGAGACTGTCAGACCAGCAGGAAGGCTGACCAGAGCAGCTTGTGTAAACTTGTGCTTAATCTTTTTTCTTCAGGAACATCTGAACACTTGAGGCTTCAGAGGTATTTAGGATTCTGACTCAATGAGGTTTGACTTGTAAATGGTACAGAGCCCTCTAACTGCTTTTGATGATCTGGTTTTAAGATAGATTTTTATGCTGAAGTCTCCAAACATCCTTTTGTTGTCACTGCTCCTGAGCCAGTATTACAGAATATTACATTTCTGTTGAAAGATGAAGAAAGTCTGCATGCAAATTCAGGGCAAGTTGGCTGGTTTTTCTTTTTGTGGTCACACTGGCATTGCATTCAGTCTGACTTCATGAACAGAGAAATGTTTTTGTTGAGTAATAGTTTTCTGGGGAAGAGGGGCAGGTTCAAGAAGCATGTTCCTGGAGCTTTAAATATTGTGTGGAGGAGGACAGCTGACTTGAAGGAATTCCCTCAGTCTTTGGTGTCTGTGATTCAGTAGATGACTTCACCAGGTGGAAAAGAGAAAGCTACAGGAAGTAAGGAACAGTAAGGGAATTAGTTGTTGCTTGTTTTCTATTGGGAAAACAATGCTGATGTTTGCAAGGACTTTTACAGCTCTTAATGAATAAAGGTGCTTACAAACACCTGTGGGGATCAGGCCAGCCTGATCCCAGCCCTGTTTAAAAGGAGGCACAAAGCCAGGCTGTCTCTGCCTCCCCTGGCATCCCTTTCCATCAGATTTTTTATAAAATAGGATTATCTTATTCAGCTCTGAGTATCACAGTGCCTCTCACCATTAGCTGTTGGAGGTAAGCCAGCCAAAACTATGCAATGTGTCATGTGTGTTTTGGCTTTTCTGTGATGCATTAGGAGCTTTTAAAGCCAGCTCACGTTGCAGAGTTTAGCTGTGGAGGTCTTCCTGAAGCCTGTATTTCACTGGGGAAGAGGAGCCACGATGGTGATCACACAGAGCTGCTGTGAGGGCTGTTTATCAAAGAAAATATATGCAGAAAACACTGCCAAAGATCCACTCTGCAGTTAGGGTGGGAAGGCAGAACCCATGTAAGAGAAATCTGCTGGGATGTTCCTGTTATGAGACAGGTGGACAAATGAGTGGATGGCTGCTGCTTGTTTTCCTACCAGAAAAACCCCCACATAGTTCTCATCAGTGTTATCAGCTTAGCCTCAAAATGACTTTCCTCCCCATTATTGCTTATAAACAAACCTTTATCACAGATAGCTGGCCTGCTGAATTAAGAGGCTGTATTAAACAGTATATTGCTTCTGTCAGGGCCGATCGGCTGTTTGTGCAGATAATAATGCCAACTGCAACAACAACAATCAGCTAGTGTAAATTAACTTAACTGTGTGAAATAATGCTTCCTATATCAGATTAGCTTGCTGAATGACTTTATCCTTAAATTAAAGCTTGCTGGGGCGTAATAGTAAATCATTTAAATGGTGCTGGGCTTTTCAGGTAATGTCTTCATATATTACTGTAATTTCAATTCGCCAAGGCATGCAGATGGCTGCAGCCCCTGGTTCCTTGTCTCCAAAGCCTCTCCCGTGCTGCCATTTTGTAATTACAGCGCAGGAATGCTGCCTGCTGCTCTTAGATTTCCCAGGGTGCACCACCAGCCAAGGCAATGCATTTTAAAATTATTATTCTTGTGTGGCCCTCATAACATAAATGTAAATCTTTTATGCTAACGCTGTCAGGGGTTTAGCACTAGGGCTCCAAGGTGCTCTGATGTAGAAATCACCAGCAATCCATCAACCAAATATCATTTGGGATCCTGCAGATGACGTGCATTTTGGGAGGACTGTAAGCAGAGCATTATTGTAAGGTTAGAGTGATTTTGTTACTAGGTGCTTGGAGGCCTTGAAGGTGTTCTTTATTTATTTATTCTGCCGTTGTACATGGGTATTTAAGTCAGAAATTCTGCCCCGGCTCAAATGCCCAGTGTATGACTTGGTGGAGTCTTACTGTACTTAATATGCTGTAGATAACATCTGAGCAAATAACAGCCTCCAAATTAAAAGCCTTAAAATATATCAACAAGACCAGACTAAGACAGATAGCTGTTATAAAAGCAATATAGAGAAAGAAATTCTCCTGGGTCTGTGCTGTGAGAGAGAATGGGATTATTTAGTCCCTCATACTCACGTACAAAGGTTCAGTGATTGCTTGGTATTAAAAATTCAGGTTTTATTGCCTACTGTTTCATAATTTTTTTAATTTGCATTTTATAAAAGGGCAACAAAATCAAATGGTTTGAGAAAGGCTTGTGCTGGCTGTTAACTCTGTGTGAGACACGCGTGCCCCTGCGCTCTTGCCCAGCCCGAGTGGCTCCCAAATGCTGCTCCCTGGCAGCCCTTCCCGAGCACAGTGCTGGGACAAGTGGCAGAGGAGCTGCACCCACGCCCTGACACAGCTGAGGGCAGAATGGAATCAGTAAAACTCCTTGAGGGTAAATAGCTGGGGCTGCAGCTGCGGGGCTGCTTACACTGTTCAGTGTTCTCTGCCCTGCTGTGCGTCTTTTACCAACAGCTGGAGCTGCCTGAGTGGTGCAACCCACCCAAATTCCTGTTTTCAGAGCAGGGAAACGGTTTGGGCACCCCTTTTTCCCAAATCCATTTGTGCTCAGAGAAAACTCCGGGTGCCACACAAACACAGCCCCGTGTGGGAGCAGGGCCCGGGTGCTCTGAGGGTTTCTGTGTGAGCCTGTGCATCAATCAGCCCAACATTTTTCTTATGCTGCTGGCCTTGGTTGGGTCTATGTACAAGATTTAGGAGCATCACATCCTTGCAGGGAGCAATATAACTCAGCTGTTTCCATTCCTTCCACCTGAACACTTGTGAACCTGCACACTAGCTTTGCTTCTCCCATGGTAGTTGTAACCCCTTTGCAAATTGCAGGTCAAAGCACATTAGTCTCTTTACACAATGCACAGGTAGAGAAAACAATCCTAACATTTGTAAGCAATTGTGGCATGTTGTAGCTCTGCAATTCCCAGGAAAGAACAGAAAAGTGCTGGGTCAATTGCCTCTTGTCTTTTGGCTTCTCGCCAAAATTTTCGCCTCTCGTGTTTTGGCAACCATCCAAATCTGCTTGGACAACACAGAACGGAATATCTGAGGACTGGGCTTAATGCATTTCCACAAAGTGGCATTTCTCCAGTTTGACAGGGTGCTGCTTGTGCAGTCTGAGCCTCGAGAGTCTCTCCCCAGTGGACAGACAAGACAGACTCTCCAGGAGTCCTGCTGGGCCAAATCTGCTTCTCTTTCTGTGCCAGAACATATTAAACTTGCAGCTGGATAGACCAGTGGGCCTTGCTAACTAGCTGATGTATTTAAAAACAGAGAGATGAATAATCAAATCTTCTCAGCATGTATCTCTACCAAAAAAATGATGGATTAACACAGAATCTTTTTCTTGTGGGCTACAAGGAGCAGAAATCTGTTACAGATGAGAAACCTCTCGACTCTGGTGTTTGGAGGATGTGGAAAATTAACTGCAAAAATGTAAACTTAATAAAGCCTTGTAAAGCTGAAGGGTTGAGAGTTATGTCACAAAGGAAAGTTGTCAGAACTCTCACTGCTCTTGCTGTGGTATTTTTTTTTATCACGACACCAGTGTTGGTTTCCATTCTGCTTCCTCCATATGCACTGGTGGTCTCACGACAGTGCCTGTTCAGGTGAATATTGTTTGTTTCCCCTGCATATCTCAACAACTTTGCCTTTTCCTCTTCTGGAGATGGGCAGCACAATGATATGATGATATTCTGATTTTGCTTCCTGGTTTTTCTACTAGCAGAGTGCATATTGAAAGTGTTGAATACCAGCATTACCAAGGTGTTTATGATGTTGATATGTAGTTCCACTCTGTTTCTGTGCACCAGCAGTGGACTAATGTTTTTCAAGCAATGTCAGGTAACAGGGAAGGTGAAATCTGGAGCAAGCTGGACTGTCCCCTTTAACCCAGCCTGATGCCCTTCCTTTATCAGCCAGGATAGAGCAGAAGAGAGCTGCTCTGCTTTTGGGGTGCCTGGCTTGTGAAGGAGGGGGGTAACACAAGATCCATCATACTGAAGGGTTGAAAATGCACACAACAAAAGTGACATAAACACATGTTGATGTGCTGCCTGGTTGTGTAACTGTTTTTATCAGGGGATTGAAGCCAACAGATTTCCAGGAGGAGACAGTGGAAGATTTAGGGTTGCTGCCTCAGAAAAGTATCCTGAACTCCTATCTTTGGAGTCACTGCTCAGGAGGGATCATTAACTATTAAGATCTGCTTTTCTTCTTTCATCAGCTCGAGCTGAGTTCACTATATGTTCACTGTAATTTAACCATAGCTAATTAGAGCTGGGAAAATGGGAGTTTTGCCATTGTTTTCAGTGGAGCCAGGATTTCTCCCAACCTGTTTTTCTGCATAGATCTAATACTCCCTCAGTGGGCTTAAGGTTTTGGTAATGATAATGACATAGCTCTATTATGTCTCTGGGGGAGGAGGGCTGCTAATTGTCAGCCACGACAAAAGTGTGATTACTCTTTAATTGTGTTCTTATAAAAAGGCATTATATGTATTTCCTCCTAATTGCCTAAGCACAAGAACTTTGCTCTGAATTATGTACATTTCTTGTGTTGGAAGGCTATAATAAAGCAGTTAATATCAGATACAATTTTTGTCAAAGCATAAAGAATCAGCCAAGGATTGATCTTTGCAAGAATTGTACCCATAATTTTGGTAAAAGTGGTGCTGGTAGATGTACACCATAATCAGGTGGCACAACAGATGCTTTTTGGACCTTGATATTTTCCCAAGTTTGGTGTTTTAACAGTTTCTGCCACGCAGTGTGAGTTTGCTGACTGCTTGACAGGGATCTGAGTTGGCTGTAGGATTTCCCCCTGTTTGCCACTGCTCCCTTTTCACATTTGACTTGTTGAAAACTGCATTGGAATCACATGACAGAAGTGGTAATATAACTTTTTTGTGAAATTAGGAAGGGTTCTTCACACTTTTCAAATCTAAATGTAGGAACTTCTTAACATATTAGTATTTATAATCTTTTTCTACTATATATATAATGGAAAAGTGGTCTCCATTCTTTTTCTGGGAATTTTTTAAGAGTTTATTAAATATAAAATGTAGCTATATCAAGTAAAATCTCTTTACATTCATCTGTTCATGCTGACAGAAAGTGATACAACTCTGATATTTGATAATACAATCAATAAGAAAATTTAGAGTCCTTGAAGAATAATGAAAGGCTGAAAAAGTAATTTCTTGAAAAGTTGTGTTAAATGGGAATTATAGTAAAAAGAAGTTGCAGAAATGAAAATTAACCTTCTCTCCTGGAATTTGTAGGTATGCAGACAATGGAAATCCTAATACCAGTCTGTAATCAAATATCATAGTAGATTTTGCCTTATACCCCAAAGATTATTTGTATTGAAACTAAGCAGGGTACATTGAAGAACATTCCCTGCTGACAGATCTTCTCTCCTTTCCTGTTAATCAATATTGTGTTGTCCTGATGCAAGTGAAGATAATCCAGGATTCCAGTAGGGTAAAGGGAAGAGCCTGGTCCTCCATAACCATGTGTAGTTTACTTAATATATTTCCCATAATTTTCTAAACTTTTTTTTCCTATAGAAAATGGGTTTTGTGTGTATGCAGTTTCACCTTTCCCTGATGATTATTTGCCATCCTCCCTTGTGCTCTAACCTGAGCAGAACTGGAAAAAAACAGAGGGGAAGATTTTGTTGAAGTGTGTGTGTGAGATTTATTTACATCACTGATTGCTAGGGAAATAGATGGAGCAGTTAATGGAAGAACACCTGCTTTTGGGTATTCATATGTCCTTAGTAAGCTTTCAGAATCCTAAAAAGATTTTATTATCATTAGCTAATTGAAGCTGAGCTCAAAACAAGAAACAATGGCTATCAGTTTTCCTGGCACTAAATCTCAGATTCCCTCCCCAGTCCTTGACTGTGACTGCAGCCACATCTGCTGATTGCATTTTCCTTCCCTTTCACAAGATCTGCTGGAAACACTTCTGTACACAACATTTAGAGAGAGTAGATCAATTGCAAGTTACTGGAAGCCAATTCTCCATACTAACAGAGAAATAATTTTTGATTATGAAAAATTAGACTCATTCTGGGCTCTTCCTGCCCCCTCATAAATAGCATTTTTTTAGTTTTGTGTCTGCAGAAGCAGGCAGAATTTCTCTTTTTAATCCAAGATGGCCAGAATTTCACATTTCACCTTTATATTTTCTATGTGTTTCCAAACTATCATAAAGGAACAATGGGTTGGTTTTTTTTTTTTTTTAGAGATGGGATGGGGCATCTGTGTATATGATGTGTATAAGAGTTCCTCCTAAAGTAGGTAGAGATTAGAGATTTTTGTGGCTGCCAGGAGTCACTGCTGTTAATGACCAGTTTTGAGCATCAATCAAAACTCTGGCATTTTATAGGGTTGACATGCAGCCCTTTTTCTTAGCCTCCAACACCATCTTTCTTGCTGAGAGTTGGTGATATTTTACAAAATCTATCATATAACCTCAGTTGCTCTGGACATTTTCTTCTCAGTCTGGAATGCAAGAGTCAGCAGCACACTCCTATCAATTGTGCTAAAAGATACTGACAAGTCATGTATTATGAGATTTGACCTCTAGCCATGGTATGAGAAGCCTGTGCAGTATGCCTTGAATTTCTGACCCTGAAAAACAAATAAAGAACAAGAGAACAGAGAAAGTGTTTCTTCAGCTTTACTTCTTATGGGAATGAGCAGGGAACAAGTGCCTTCTGGTTTATTGTGGGCAGTGGTGAAACCTTCCTTTTTTCTAAAGTCTAAAACAGGATGTGCCCAGACTATGAACAAGCAAAGACTGAATAGCAGGACAGGAAAAACATGAGGATTTTCTACCTTCATCTCTAAATCTAGATGAATATTTGGAGAATTTCAAGAGTCTGATAAAATAATAAATAATCCTTGTTTCAGTTTAAGGTTAATATTTTGACAGTATGTTTCAAAAATGGTTTAGGGGTAGCATTTAAAAAAAAAAAAAAATATCCTTCATGCAGGCAGTATATGCTGAGAAAGCCTGAGAAAGGTGCTGTGGTCTGTTTGAGATATTGGATTTGAAACCCTTCCAAACCAGCCCATACCCATAATTGGAGGGAATCAAAGCTGTAGCTATTGCTGTGCAGGATGGATTGTCTCACGTGAGAGATGGTTCTGATGATAATTTTATGAGCAATGAATCTTTGATGTTAAGGACATGCTTATCTGACCACACAATTTCCTTCTGTAAGAGACTAAGGGGACTCTTGGTGCAGACTCTGTCTTGATTTGATGGATAGAAATCTCAGGCCCAGGAGTCCTGGTGACTTTGCACACTGCATTTTTTAATTCCCTTGCAAAGAGGGATTGCAGAGGCCTTTTCCCTCTTTGCCTTTCTTGGCAGGAAGGCAGCCTGGATATATTGCAGACTGTGCAAGTCAATTCTTGGAGCCAGTTTTGGGTGTGCTCCTGTAGGTTATGAAAATGAAATGGGAAAGACTCTGACTTTCATTTAGGTTACTCTATAGTGAAACCTTTATTAAGCAATTATTGCAAGCACATAATAATTCTGGTTAGAGAGTTATGGTGCACTAAACTCTTCATTAAAGGTGCTGCCAGACTGTAGAAAGGAGAAGGGCCTGAAGATTCCTCAAATAATTATGGTGAAGAATAACTGGACTTAATTACAGTTCATCTCTGGTGAGACAGGAAAGGGTCAGACTGGTGTGGCTCGTGTCTGTAGTCAGGAATTTGGTGTGTGATTGTGCAAAAGTTTCTGGTCCCCTTTTCCATGGCTTCTGAAGTGCATCTGGAGGCTGGGGACAGGAGATGCTGCTCCAGCAGAGTGCTCAGGCTGCTGCTCCAGCACAGCTTTGTGTTCTCAGAGATGGTCAAAAGCAAGTGCCAGTCAAGGTGTTATTTTCCTGTGTGCTCCATGGGAGTGTGCTGTCACTGGAGGGAACTGTAGGATCCCTTAGAAATCACTTTTCCTTTCTTTTCTTTTTTTTTTTTTTTTTATCCATAAGATTTCCCAGTGTGATCATCTGAAACAAGATGAAGTGACTGTGATGTACCAACCTGAAGTGACAGGACAGACTTAGTGGAGAAAAGCTCTGTACTCCTTCCCATTTACTGCTTCAGAAAAAAAGTGTTTTTATAATCTCTTTATATAAAACCTCACAATAATATATGACTCCTTAGTGTAGTTGGTAAACAACCTGCCTTTTAGTCAAGCACATCTTTAAAAATATGATGCATCACCTTACAAAAACAGTTGAAGATTTTTCCACAAAAATCCATATCTTGTCCCATAAATAAGAATGTTAAATGATGAGCACTTCCTACATTATACACATCTCTGGATGTGATGTCCTTCTTGGTGAATTTTTGTTAAGAAACAAAATACAATTTTTATTGAGATCAATAAAAGATTAAGGTGACAAAATGATTTATCAGCTGTACAAAATGCTCATTTTTTCCCCCAACAGCAGCACAACCAACCAAGAAAAAAAAGAAGAATGCCATGAAGTATTTTGTATTTAGCTTTGTTTTTTCCTTGCGTCCTTGGAAAACTGGGAAAGCAGAGCTAAGTCATCCATCAAATCTTAAAAATAGTGCTTAAAATGAGTAAGTGCTGCTCTGGCCCTCAGACTACAACATATGGAGGAGCTTATTATATGACCTACTACACACCAAAGTCCATGGAAATACTCCCATTAACTTCAATGAACATAACTCCAGCAGTGCATAATGAAAACAGGAGAGAAAGCAATTTATCAGTGCAGGAGAGATGGTGCTCACCATCCAGCCTGACTTTTGATTACTGCAAGGCTGCAAAGCCACTTTGCCTCCCTGATGTGTGATTTGATGTGCCTCTGAAGAAAACTTTGTCTTAAAGCTCTCAAGGAGGGGTGGATGAAATGCCCCTGGAAGAAGATTCCCAAGTGCAGTTTCTCCCTCTGGAGCACCATCTGATACTGGTGTCCCTGTGTGGATTTAAGCAGGGCTGTAATGAAGATGTGAGAGTGGCTGGCTCCACCTCCTGCAGCTCCTCCCCAGCACCTGCCAGAATTGCTTGTGGTGACAGATCCCACGGAATCAGGGGGGAGGAAATGAAACTGCTTTGCTCTTGCTGCTGCTGAGTGTTCCAGATGAGCAGTCACCACTGGGGGAAGCTCCAGAGGTGCCTCACACCACAGAACAATTCTGTACTTTCTCTTGGTTAAGTGGCAAACAGCAAAACTGCATCTGCCTAGTAGGGCAATGAAAGTACTGTGCCCTCAGCAAAGTTGTTCTTTCCCCCTTTGGTCATTGCTAAAAGCCTGGCCCGAGCACCTGGCTTAGAAAGAAGCCAGGTGACACTTGCAGTCTGGTGTTTCTGCAAACTGCCATGGAATTGAAATTATGTGCTTTGCATACTGCCAAGAGAAAGACCTTAGTGAGCTCGCTGAAGTGCATAAAGTGAACTGAAATACAGGTGTCAGTTTCATTACTGACAATGGAAAGGTTTGCTTGGAAAGTTTTGTGTGCAGTGACATTGTGCCAGTCACACCTGAGTGCAGGCTAATCCCACAGCTCTTGTGTAAGCTGTAAAGTGTGAAGTTTAGCACAGCTTTTTATAACATGAAAAAACAATAATAAAATATATCTCAATCCTAAAAATGAGATGCAACTCCAAATATAAGTGAAATTTGCCACTTATATAAAAGCAATGATCCATACCTCACTAAACACAGGTTCAATCAAATATATAGCATAAAACCTAACCATTTGTAACTGCAGTCATTACTGTGCTCTGCTTTTAAATTACACTTTAGATTTGTGTGTTTTACTGTGATAAAATCCTTCTCAATTCTTAAGGCACCATCACCACATTTTGTATTTAATTTGATGCTAGCTGTAATTTTGTCTTAACTTTTATTAAATCTCAGATCCTTTTCTCCAGTTAATGCTTTATGCATATTTATTTTAACTGTTGTTGCAGTATCCTTGAAACTGTTGATGCCACTGATTGGAAAGGAAAACAGAAATTTTCATGAGTTTTGGGGAAGGCATATTGTAAATGAGAAAATCTAGACCCATTTCCAATGTACTCTTGTACAAGTGTTAGGAGCAGAAGGTGTGGCCAGCTAAATTTCAGAGAAGGGACATCAGTGCAGCAGAGACACCCACTCTCAAAAGCCAAACACTGTGGTGAAAATGTACACAGAAAGCACTTGTTGTGTTTCTTATTCTCATCTGGAATATTTGAGGACTGGGGTTTTATTCAGTTTGGTAATTTCTGAGACACAGACTTAACAAAAGCCATCTGTACATTGCTTTTAAACAAGAGCTGGCTGTTCATGTTTATTCAGCTCTATCAGAGAGGAAGGATATGTGGAATGTGTGGTTTAAGTATGTGTAGCAAAATGTTACTGACAGTGTGTGAATTGAAGGTCTTTGCCCATAGATGGTCAGATAATTTTATGCATCTTTTTGGAAAGTGTAAGAATAACTCCAGTGTTGAGGAGTTGCTCAGATTTGCACAGAACTACTCAGGGTAAAATATGTGCAGATGTGGAGCTCTTTTCTATAGCAGTCTTAAAATGTACTGCTTTTTAATTATTTCAAACTACATCCTTCTTAAAATAAGATTCAAGAAAGCCACAGACTGCTTATTAGTGTATATGTATTTTATTGGGGGAGATTAATAATCATTTTCTGTTTAAATAAGGCAAATGAGACATTCCAAATAGCACTCCTGCTAATAATTGAATGTTAAAACAAATGTATGACCGTGTTCCAGGATAGCAGAAAACAATGAATCATGCATTTCTTATTTTAACTGATATGATACAATCAGCAGGGAACTCTTATTTAGAGAGCAGGTGAGTGTCTGCCCTGCTGCTTAAATCCAAATCCAGGATCTTGTGTTATTGCAGCTCTTGGAATGAGTCTAATGTACAGAAATGAGAGAGCAAAGTGAGGTGAGGTTGGAGGTGAGGGGTTTGGGGATTTTTTTAAGAAATAGGGTGCTTTTTACTATTATTTGTCTTGATTAAAGAGTTGGAGGACAGAGGATACCTAGAATTCTCCTTCCTAACAGAGCTGGGTCTTGCCTTATTGCTGGGCAAGGCTCTTAATGCTGTGGGGAGGTATTTTAAAACAGGACCATACCTCCATGTCCTTCACACAGTTGTCTTTGCAGAAGGATATGGCTCTTTATGCACCTCATATAGCTGCCTGAAGGGAAGAGAGCAGCAGCAGCTTCACAGAGCTGTTTAAGATGGGAGCTGAAATCACAGGTGTTCATGGTCTCAATATTTATGCATTAATTACCCAGATTTGCATAAAAGTAAAACAATTTAGGTAACTCACGTCAAAAAACCTGTAAGCCAAAATGGCTGTTGATATCAAAGATCCATTTGCTTATGGTCTCTCTCTGCTCCTTTCTTGCCATAAAAAAATCCCCTTGCCCCTCCTTGGGGAAGGAAGAGCATCGTAAAAAGAGCAGGTAGAGAGAGGAGAATAATAATGGCAGCATTAGCAAAGAGCAGTGCACAATCCCTGCCTCTGCCACAGCCCCTCTGTCCTCCCTGGCAGGTTCCCTGCAGCAAGATGCAATATATCTCTTGGTTTGAATATTTCATTTCCAGGGGTACATCTGCTTTTCTTTCATGTTCTATTCAGCGTTACCTATTTATAACACTCTTTAAAACCGATTTTCCAGCTCCTTGATACGGTACAAGAGAAAGAGAAGCCATGTATCAGTGTAATGATAAAAGGCATGAGGAAAAGGGGAAAGGAATAATTGGTTGCAAATCAAGTTATGAACCTCGAGCAAAAATAAAAGTGGAAGAGGGAAGAGGGTTTTATAACCTCAGTAAACAGCAGAAATTACAATGTGCTGTGTGCATTTGGGTTGTACTTTTATACCAAGTTAGTGGATAAGGATATTTATCTGATGTTGTTTGCTCTACACATAAACTCTTCTGATTTAGATGATAGATAGAAACCATTTATACAGATAAACACAGTAGGGGTCTAAACACGGATCCCTGTGGAACACCAGATGTGAGTAAATGAACGTTTGATTTTCCTCTTGTCTGCTTCTGACAACCTGATGGATAAGAAACCATCTCCTGAATTCCCTTAAAACCTGATAGTACTAATGCAGATAATAACACAGAGTGAGATATGGTATTTATTAAATCTGCTCTCTAAATATTAATACGACAGCAGCTGTGATCTTTCTACTCTTTAACTGTACTCTTTATGCACTGTGTCATTTACTAACAAAGATAAATGCACAGGACTGATGTAGAGGGTTTAGGACCACAGGGGTATTCAAATACTTAAGATTCATGCAATTTAGAAATTAATACTCTACATCAGAATTGATTAAATAAAAGGAGTGTGAGAAATTCGCAAAATTGCTTTTAAAATGGAAACAGGTTGTGTGGATGGAATAAGAAGCAGCTATGTTAATTCTTTTTTGTCCATTGTCCCAGGTGGATCTAATGCTAACCACTGCAGAGTGTATTAGCAGAAAGGAGCTTTAGTATTTCATAAGTTGGAAATATCATCTCTGAAGTGTCAGCAGTTTTATATCCATTTTTCTCTCCCTCTCCATTTCCTCCCTATCTCTGAGAGGAAAGTCTAACAGAGGAAGAGGCCACCAGGGGCCATGTCTTGGCCAGATGCTTTTATTCACTGTGTCATGTCTTTTCCAGAGTTAACTGTCAAATGCTCCTGTAGTTCAAGCATTCTCAGGTGGTGGGGGTGACTTCCAGCACTGCAATTTCTTACCTAAAGCTAAACTCATCAGCTCCACCTTGCCAGCAAAGCCCATAACCCCAGAACCTCTCCAGGTCATGTGGGATTCTTGTTTATTAGCCCACTTTGGTTGACTTTGGCTGACCTGTGAAATTTCACTGAATTTATCAGTGAAAGCAAGGTGAGGATCACACCAATGTTTACACAGGCAAGAATTCTACTTTGTTTTGTGTAGTTCACCTGTTATCCAGGTTTATCCTGTCATCCAGGTTGTTCTCTCCAAGGGTCAGTGCAGCTGAGCAGGCTCTGTGCACCACTTCCCCTCCTCCAGCCCCAACTGGAATTCTTTGAGCAGGGATTTCAGACTCCATGCAGTAAACACAGCAATAATTCCACTGTTAGGAACTAAAAGCTAATTGGCTTTGAAGAAAATAACCCACACAGTTTGTACACTCCACTGACCAGAAACTGGACCATGGATAATTGAGGTGGTGTGAAACACCTACTGCCTCATGCTCACAATTTTTGGATCCATTAATTCCTACAGTAACATCCTACAGGAGGATGTTACAACAGCTTAGTTCATTATAAACAATTTTGCCCCATTTGCTTTAGAATTTTGTGGTTCTTAGTCCATAAATGCAAACAGAATGCAAATTTTCAAACAAAGGAACTTGAATATAGTGGCTTTTTTTTTTCTTTAAGCCACTGTTTTGATATGATGATAGTGACTAAAATTTTATGAACAGTAGAATCATATTTTCACACAAAATGGAAGAATTTTTTGGATGGTAGATAGTAGTTTGGAAGGTTTTTTGTTTTGGTTTGGTTGGGGTTTTTTTGAGGATATGGATCAAAAAAAGTGCATGCTTGATCCTAAAATTAATTTTGATGTGGATTATGGGAGCACGGAGTTTATGACCAACACAAGCACATTTGATTTTATGCAAATATAACACAGAATGGATTCTGTTTCACTCAGTTGCAATGTTATTGAACATTGTTATTGTTGCTCCTGTTCCTCTTTCTAGAAAAGGGGAGGATGGATGTCATGGTGCTTGTGACAGAAAAATTCAAGCTGTTGTTGAACATTGTTATTTTCAATATAACTCTAATGTCAAATTGAGGGCAAATTTTCAGAGATTTTGAATTTTGTGGTGCTCCAAATGAGCAATCCTAAAAATGTTTTTCTTTTCACAGCTTTCATTAAATATTTTTAAGTCTTTCCACAGAATTTTGGGATGCTAATTGTTAGTTCATGTGCCACTGTTATGTCACCAGCAGATTTAACAGCATATTTTGGACATAGTATTTTCCTAGATCAAAGGTTTTTTCCAAGTACTTTTAATATGTGCTTTTTTTAAAGAGCTTTTTAGTTTGGAGATCCAAACTCCTGTAGGGAAATTTAAAACTATTGATAGTAGGCTTGAGTTTCTTGATTTTCTTTTATGGATTTCTTATAAATAATTCTCAGCTGCCCAAGAGTAGACTTCCTGAAAACCATTGTTATAGGTTAAAATAGTCTCAACAGATAAAAATGTCTTGTTTAAATGGGAAGTTTCTTTCATCAGATCATTTAGCCAAACCAGCAACAGAAATTGCTAGGAAGGCAAATAGTTAGGGGCCTGATGTTGATATTAAAAGAGGAAATCTTGGTGTACTTGTCTCTTATTTAAAACAGGTATTCTATTTGATTTTGCTTTTTTTTTTTTTTTTTTTCACTAGCACAAGTCTAGAGAAGGAATTGCTCATTGAAAACTGTATGCTAAGTGAAAAACAATTCCTGTGAATGAAGTGGGATCACCATATTCTTTTTGTCTGTGTCTGCAAGGAGCTGATGCAGTGCAATGGGCAGAGGGAGCAGCAGCATTATTCACTGCAATATGTAAAGTAGCCTCTTGGGCTCCCCATACATTTTATCTTTCATTATCAGTTTGACACTCCTGCATGGCTGGATTCATTCTCTGGCAGGGAATACCACAGGCTATATTTCTGTGCTTTTTCTCCCTCCATCCAGGCATTCTCTCAGTGCCTTGGTAAATCATCATGTTAAATCATTAATAGTGAAGAAAGGCATGCCACGTAAGCAATTATATACTGATTAATGTCTAAGTTAAATCCCTCTCTTCAGAGATATTGCTGACCTGCTGAGTATCTCCATCATATTCATTTTCTTTGTTCTTTGGGTAGCAGTTTAGCAGCCCAAGCACAAAGGCAGGAGTGTTCTTGGGCTCAGATCCTCCTGTGTGGCACTGAACATAAAGAGTTGACATTCCCTCTCAGAATAATGTGGGGAACACAAGGGCTGAAAATCTTCAGTAAAGCTGGTAAAATTCTGGGCATGCCTTCAAAACTGACTGGAGAAAGAGTGAGATTCAGAGGAAAGATATTCCATTTTGGTGTTTTCCTAGGGAAGAAAAATCATGTACAAAATACAGAATCTTTTGGAATTCCTAGAGATGTCTCTGATGCTCAATGTGTGCAATACCTGTCTGTATAAATACATTGACACAGAAGTCAAGTTTGTGTTATCAGCTCTTTGGTATGTAGGTGCTGCTTTCATTTTCTGCTGAGAGGGAAATTACAGACAAATAGCATTCTTGCACTTAGCAGATAAGAAAAAGGAAACACCAACATTGTCTATCTGCTGACAGAAAGAAATATTTACAAGACATTTGCATCAATAGACATTGTTGTTTTTGAATCAGAAATAGATATTGGAATATGACTGACAAGTTCTACCTTCTTCATCCCAGAAAATAAGAATCTCAGCATTATATATATATATAAGTGTGTGTGTGTATTTTATTTTTTTTTCTCTTTCCCTTTGTTGTGCTTGCTACTCCTTTGCATTGGGGTTGTGTGTTCTGTACTGGAGCAAAGCCTGGCTCAGAGAGCACAGTTCAGTATTAGCTGTGCTGGAGTCTGGGACAAAAAATAGGAGTGTGCTAAAGGGATTTTCTGCAACATCAGCCCCTGCTTTGCCATCCTTCCAGAGGGTGTTGCAGAGTAGCAGTGTGACAAGGATGGTTTTGCAAGACCCTTGTTCAGAGAATAATCCTCTCCCAGCAAAGGCCAGGTCTCTGATTTGGTGTGCAGCTATCAGCCTTGGATAGCTGGGATCTGTCTCCTTTTAGCTGGAAACAGAGGCACCCTCAGCTGTGGTTTTAACCTGTCAGGGATATGCATCTTGCCAGACCCACACAGGTGAGAAACTGTCACTTCAGAATTGTTACTCACGCTGACTTTTATGCTATTAGTGCAAAGTACTCATTGCATATGAATTTCTGATTATACAGACACGTTGTGCAGGTTCTGTTAGAGCCCACACTGGCTGCACAAAATGCACTCAACCAAAGCTGAGTGAATCTTCAAAGATGTTCAGAAACTGAATGCTGAATGCAGGCCTAGCAGAAAACCTTTTTTCCTTTTGCTTTTTACAATAGATTTTTATTGTTTCACACACACAGCTCTCCACATATTGAACAGTATTCAGTCTGTTTCCTTCAGTAATGTTATTTGAGACAAAGATTTGTCTGGAATTTCTGCTCCCATATTTCAGCCACTGTAGTCCACTATTTTTGGCAACACTGATTGCCTGTAAATCTTCCTTCCTGCTTTTCCAATTGAAGTTATTCAACCCCTGACAAAAGCTGGCAGAGGGATTCCAGAAATGCTGTAGCTGTTACAAGTTTTTCTTTTTCTGTGGCATTTATATCTGAGTAAGAGTTTTCAGTCAGTCATCATGAAACACCCTAGTAAATCGTGCTAAGTTTGCACTTCTGGAAAATGCTGCTCCTCCAACACTTTCTCATCTCCTACTACCTATTACCATTCCATCTCTGTTTTCAGGCTGAGAAAATCTATATTCTCTGCAAGCTTGACAGCACTAGGAAGGAGCAATGGAGAACCACAGGCAAAACCCCCCCAGGAGCTGGTGGGGCTGCCAGCCCATTCCTGGTGCTGCTGCAGAAGAGAGCTGGACATTGTCAGTGCATTGAGCATCCTCCCTGCAGGCAGGAGCTGCCAGGCTGGGGAGAAAGTCCTGGGCAGAAGCCTCAGGCTCTGCTGAGGTCCCTCTGCTCCCAGGGTCTCTGTGCTCTCAGCCCAGTGCAGGCACATGGGGAAGGTAAAGCAAATTAACCTTCTGGATCAGCTCCACTAAAGCCAAGGAGGAGAAAATCAAGCACCTGAAGTGCATTAGGAGTTTGGACCTCATGGGTCTGCAATAAATGAAAAAAACAAAATGTTCAGTTGCCACAGTAAGACTTCCTATGAAGAACATTTCCTTGCACAGTGTTTCTCTCTCTCACATTCATTTATTCCATCATCACTGTTTATTTTCATCTGAAGCTTTAGAGTAGGTGAAAAGGTCCATTTAAATAATGGAGTTTAATGTTTGAATACATTTTTCATTCCTTCTTTCCCTCCCTCTCTCTTTCTCACACACACACACATGTATTTCAAAGCATCCACCCAGAGCACAGAACAATATCACCCACCAAAGTGGGGATCCTGAGGATGCCACAACTCAAATTACTCACTGGGTAGATGACACCACTCTTGGTGTTTTTTAGAAAAGGTTGGGCTGACTTACAGAAAAAATGAGTTTTTTCAGGCTTGCATTGAAAAGTTAAACACAGCCAAAAGACAAGTAATATTTGAGGGGCTCCTTGAGGTGAAAATGTGGCAAGGGAGTAGAGAAGACAAGAAGAGGTAGCTCTGCCTCAAAGGAAAAATAATGTGGTTATAATCATTCCAGAAGAGATATAAAATGATTAGTAATATGAAGCAAAATACTCTTTCCTAAGCAATGTTTGGAGAATGTCATGCCAACAAATTCAGTATATTTTAAAAGTCTATTAATTTCATCAACTTATTCAGTGGTGTATGAAGAAGGATGACTCATAGTGGTAGAGCTCAGGACATCTGTGATCTCTTTGGTTTATTATCCTTGTCTTTGATGAGTTGTTTCAACACTTTTCATCTCAGTTTTCCTTCCTTCTTTTCCATACTCAGTTTTCCCTCTGTATTTTCTCCTGTAACTTGTGCACCATTTGAGAGACAGTCAGGTGCCTGCCATACAGGGCTTGATTTCATCTGGTGCTTCCAAACGTTATTTTAATTCTAAAAATCAAATTATTATATGTTTTCATTAGGTCAAGTAATGGACCTCCTAAGTTTTACTTTAGTAATGTTCCCCATTTTTTTGGTCAATCTTACAAATCAGACAGTCCCTCCCCTAGCCTGCCCCTCTACATCCTTAATAAACAATATTAAAAGGGAAGTAATCACTTATATTGCATTGCTCTGTTCCTGGAGCAGTTGTGTTGGTAAATTCTGGGGAAGAGAATTGAAGCTGAGGGGACCAAAGAAAGGAGAAAAGCAGGGCTGTGGATTGTTTCACAAAATGCTGCAGAGAAGGGTGTTTTAATCCACCCAGAACCATGCATTAATCTTTGTGAGCATGCTTTTATACCCACAAGCTTTCCTGCTTTCAATGGACAGAGAGAGTTTAAGAGCATGTTCTTATTTCTCTGCTAATCAAACCCAAAAATATCTTCTGGGCTGAGTTGTAATTTATATTATCAAAACTGCAGGACCTACTGAATCTAGTGCAATGGAAAGCAACTCAGTTTTTATTTAGAGATGCAGAGCAGAAATAAAATCCAGATTACCAATTACTGATAGAAATTGCAGATAATCCTTACAGCCAGAAGCAGAATAGCCTGTCACAAGGATAGAAGAAAAAAAAAAAAAAAACATAGACTTATTATTTAGTAAGAAAGTAAAAGATAAATTTTTTAAACTCAAGGTATTAAACAATAAGAATGACTCTGTGTGGGATGCAGAAGTAGAACATGGCAAAGGTTTGTGAAATGGGGTCCTGGAAATGTAATTTTATTATTGCCAGTGTTTTATCACTTGTGCCCAATAATGTTTTTGATAGGTAGAATGTTTTCCAGATCTCCAAGGAGTGGTCCAGCCTTCATAGTTTAAAATAGATGGGGAAAATATTCAGGGAACATTAACTTCAAGTGGGACTTTCTGCTCTGATTGACAGAATTCATTACAGAAGGTGTGTTAGAGTTCTGGTGCTCGTGGAATGGCTCAGCTGGACTTCCAGCCTCACTCCTCCGAGTGTGATTGAGCTCAGATCCCCCTCTACCCTTTATTGATTTTTTTTTTCCCCTGGTCTTTATGTGGCAACAGAGAAAATGAATTTTGTTTAGTTTCTCTAACCTTGCTAGTTCAAATTCTCTATTAAATCCCATTTAAAATACAGCCTGATCAGAGAAAGTCTTTATTTCCCCTGTTCTCTTTGCCTGTGAAAGGCTGGAGACACCCCAGAGGCCAGAGGTGCCTTGTTTCTCACTGCCCCAGATTTATGCACCACAAGAAATTTAGACTACTCAGGAATCATCAGGATTTTCCACATCACATGAGGGCTGCCAGATACAAAATTCAGCATGTGATGAAATCCCTCCCTGGGGGAGGCAACTCTCTTGGCCATGGCAAAGTGTGTACTGGAAAATATGGTGCTTTGGGGGGTCTCCCAAGGAAGGAATTTAGCTCCTTGCTTAATAAGACACATCTTGCAGTTTTCCTGGAGGTTTGCCTAGGAATCCGAAGCTGTTTTTTATTTTAAAAGGGTAGCAGAAAGACACCTCCCCAGGCACTTCCAGATGCAAAGATTCCTGATATTTGGGATTATTTCATAGGCACTTGAAGCTGGTAAATCTTCTCAAATGCTTGTGACCCACTTGTAACTCCATCCCTCCTGCATGACAGGTAGATTGTTGGGTATTTATCCATCAGCTGCTCATAGCAGACTGCTCTAAGGTGGTGCTCACAAGAGAAAGCTCACACAAGCTTCTGTTCATTTGGAGGTCAGCCTGGAAAAGTGTAAAGGTCCTTATTGGCCTTAACAATCTATGAATCGACAGCAGGTGCTAGCAAAAGGTCACTGGCCACAGATAAAAGGCTAACTATCAGAGCACCCAGCAGAGCTACTCTCACCTTTTTTTAGGAGGTTTAAACAAATCCTACATTTGGCTGTCAGATACTGCTCAGTCGCTTTTGACCCTCTTGGACAGTTTGATGCAGATGCTGCTCCTGAAAAATCCCAGCTGCTCCTGAGCACCACACAGAGCTTCTGAGCCCATCCCAAACATTTCCCCCAGTACTCTGCAGCCAGCAGTAGAGCAGCTCTCTGGTCTGAGTGCCTTATGATTTATGAATAGCTCTGGTTTCCATTAAGCTGCAGAAAGGGGATAGTGTGTTTCACCCTGTGCTGAGAACCCCATTTGTTTCCGTTCCTGTCAGCAGTTTGCATAAGTGAATGATTTTATTTCATGTGAGAGAGAAGGCAAACACACAAGTTATCCCAGCAGTGGAAGATTTGTCAAATAAAGCTTTTAATAATGGTATTATTTGACAGTTTTATAGTGCCTCAACTTTCGAGCAGTTTGAAGGTGGTAGGTTTTCAATAAAAATTAAGTCCTTATCTAGAAGAAATTCAGTCCCTGTTGTTTTAAAAGAACTAGTCTCAGCTGCATTGGAGCACCTTAATCTACTATTGAAAGTAAATCTCAATCCTTTTCTGTATTAATACATCTTGCAATCCATCATCAGGAGGTGTTCTGTGTATTTTTTTGCCCTAGTATATCAAGGTGGCCTGATAAACCACCTTCCTAACCAAACTTGTTGGGTGATCATTATGTTTCTCACAAGAATAAATTATCCAGTGGAGTTCTCTGAGGCTTACTTAAATAGTCCAGCAGTGTTTCCAGTCACTCTTACTTATTTCTTTAATTTGTTTAAGGGGTCCAGTAAGTTATTCAGGTGAGGAGAAAAGGAAGAGGGAAGTTTCTGGTTTCCACAAGGTCAGAGTTAATCCTATCTGTGTTCATAAATCATTGTACATCGTGGGATAACCACGTAGCAACTGAGAATGTGTTAATAGAGAACCAGCTCTGCATTGAAAGTTTCCTTGCTTGAAGGAAGGATTTCCTAAAGAATCTAAAACTGCCCTAAGTGTCCTCCCCATTAAATCAACATAAATTTTAAAGAGTCATATTGTTTAGAAACGTGCTACTTTAGTTATAAAAGTTTGTTGATCTTCACCATCCTGAGGAGAAAATGGATTTTCTTACAAGCCTCTTACCAAAACAATTTCTGAGCAAGAGAGGGCTCTATAACCTGGCTAAGTGTTGGGTTGCACAGCTGGAATAATAAATGATAGTGTGAATAGAAACAGCATATCTTAAATTATTTGCCTAAGTTCACATATGCAAGTGTTGTGAGAGCTGAGATTTGATGTGAAGGGATCCTGACTGCAAACTGTCCCACAAGCCAGCCCAACACTGGTTGTACAGAGCCCCCTGATGCTGAGGAATTCAATGTAGATATTGCTATAGCAGCTGATATTTACAGGTGTAAAATTCATTCTCACCCTGTGTCTGTATATCAGACTGAACATCCTGCATCCCAGGGACTTCAGCTACGTTCTGAGAATCACCTGGGTGAAGTCTTTGTGCTCAGCATTCTCATTAGCAGTGTTGGTCAAACCAAACACACATATGGCATGTTTTTAAATGCAATGTCACAGGGTTTGTACCAGAGTTCCTACAATCTGGTTCAACAAACAAAGTGATCAGGGGACAGGAGCTGAAGGGAGGAAGAACAAAAAACAGCAACAGGTTTGTCAGCTGATGGTCTGGAGCTCTTTTCACAAGCTGGTGTCTCTCCTAAAAGGGCTTAGGGGTACTTCTATTTTTTACTTTTTACTAGAACTTGCTGAAAAGCTCTTGATAGAGAATGTGATGTTTGAAGGCCTTGAATCTTACAACCTGCTCTAGAAAACATTCTTGATTGGGTGTGCTGAGTCCTGTCCCCACTGCTTCCCTGGGTGAGCCAGCAGGGATGGGGAGCACACCCAGTTAAAAACTGCCCCTGTTTAATTCAGGGGAACTCCCTCCCTGTCTCCTGGTGGCTTTGACTGGGGAGGATCAGGCAGTGTCATTCTGTGCTCCACAGCCTCTTCTGTAGTGAAGACAGGGAGAAGAGAGGGACAGGCACTGGCTTTAATTTACTGGCAGCTTGAGCAACGCCACCAGATGAATTAGAGGAGTCCTTCCATTGACTTTGTGAAAGCTGGAAAGCATCTTGGGCTTGTGCTGTATGTCCTGTTTTTATTTTACACACAGTCAGCTCAGAGTCTCCCTCATATCTCTTTCTCCCACAGTGTTCAACTCCTCTCTGTCTCATCACAGGAAAGTCTGACAGGAACTTTCCTCTCTTATCTGTCTCTTTCCCTGTGCTGTCCTCCCCCTCCTTCCCATTCTTTACCTCCCTCTGTCTCTCTCATTCTCTCCCCTGCTGCTCTCAGATGGCTGGCTTTGCTCAAGGTCTGCAGGCTGGCATAGAGCATGCCTGGAACAATATGTTCCTATTAAATTTACCCTGTCTCGTTGCTTCCTGAAATTAAATTGAGTTTTACTCTCAAGTTTGTTTGTTGAAATCGCATAATAAAAACATCCCTGAATGCAACTGCATTTAATCAGAAAGCTTTCCAGAATTTATAGTGATAAAACACTATTTTAAAAAGGGTTGTTCTAGTGTTCTACAGAAAAGAATAAGCAAGTTTCTTATTTACAACTGAAATTAATCTTTAAATGTCCCTCTGAAGTCTGAGTCCCCTCCACAGATTTACTTCCATGGCTTTCACACCACTTTGGACATTCCAGGATTACCAAGATGGAGAGAAACAAAATTCCCACATTTTAAGTCTCAGTCCTGATCTTTATTTTGAATATTAAAATTTACAGATATTAATTCCTTGTATATGTTTGACCAATATAGGAATGTTCTGTATTTCTCCCCACCCCTGCTCTACACTCACTGAGGAGTGTTAGGTTTGACACTGCTCCAAGGTGCTGTTCACAGTGATGCTGCTCAGGGCTGGACCTTTGGCTTTGGTAAACACAAATCACACATCCTGAGCTGTTGGGCCACCACTGCTGTGTCAGTGTCAGCAAGGAGTTTCCAGCCCTCCTAAACTACTAATAGCTTGCACATTCAGGATCAAATTTGTGACAGCTGGACAAGAAGGTTTTCACTGTTTTGGGAGATGAGTGAATAGCAGAGTTTGCATTTCACAGCTTAAAATTGCTGTGGTGTTAAAAAGCCATGGGAATATTTTATTGTTTCTGAAGCATTCCTCTTTGATTTGACTAGGATATGAAACAAAACCACAGCAGTATCACCATGGCAATATATAATGGGATATATTTCAGAGAGAAAATAAGACATGCAGAAATTACAGATTGATCACCCTGGAAGGTCCTGCAGCTTTGGGCCACTCGCTGGCAATTCCAGCATCTCGAAAAGTAGAACACTGCTGCAAGAATATGCAAAACTCCAGAGCCATGCTGTGCCTCTCTCTTATGTACCCTGCTCTTGTTTCATATGCTGAAGACATCTTGACATCAATGGGGCTGTTTTCAGAGCAGAGCATGCTTGAAGTCTGATAGAAAATAGAAATCCATTGCAGAGAGAAGAGGAAGATGTGAACACTGGCAGTAGTTTGACAGATCTTTTACCAGTAGTGCTTGGGAGGATCCAGTGCTCATCATTTTATTAAAAATGGTGGCGTTCAACAAAGTGGATTGAAATGCCTGTAGCCAGCTATGATTTTTCAGTAGTTTGCCTGAAATTTGGGGATAATAATGTAAAAGTACCTTGCACCAGGGCTATGGAGAGAAAGATGTGGCACAGAGCAAAACCTTAGCTGGCAAAAGGTCAAGGATGAGACTGTCCCAGGTGATCCTGAGCCTGTGGGTCCAGCTTTGGTAGTTACATCCAGGGTATTTTACTTGCAAGTAGTGAAGAAGGAGAAGGGAAATTGAGACTGGCTGCTATTTGCAGGCTACTCATTAATCTGGCACAGCAACTCTAGGAGGTTCCCCTGGCAGAGGTGAGTGTTGAGGGAAGGATGTGAAGAGGCACAAGGCTGTAGTGGCTGTTGACATTTTGTCCAGGAAGCAAAGTGAGGGATCATGGAGGAGCAGAGAAAGCAAGGAAGTAGCAGTAGAGAAAAGGCAAGCACTGACACCTAGAAACATTTATTAAGTACCTCCTGTGCATTTCAGCTGCTGGCTTTTCCTCATTACACTGGAAAGGCTTGGTAGCAATTGGCTGCTGCTTCAGAAATACCTGGATAACTTCTTTTCTCATCTACTAGAACAAATTTCCTTAATAATAAGAGCCCCAAAGAAACTCCCAGGCAGCTGTCTCCATCTGAGAGTTTGTGTAGTTTGTCCCTATTTTAGAACCACCTACCTGCACAAAGCTCAGCTCTTGACAGGAATGAAGGCAGCAATATTGGCCAGTCACTGCTACAGAGTTTGGGAAACAGCTGAACAAACCTTTGCTAGGAGAAATCAAAGGATGTAATCATAAGCTGCTGTTGCAGCTGTGGGCTAATGATGTGCCAGTGATTTTTATTGCCTTTCCCTATAAGACCTTGAGGGACCTCGTGGTCTTTCCTTGCACCTGAAATAGTTCCACAGTTCAGTGCTACCCAGGAGATATAGAATGGCAAAAGATTACTTCTCCATCACCTTAAAGATAAATCTTGAGACCCTGGCAACCTTTGGGAGAAAATATAATTGTCTTCCTAATTAAAATTGATTTTTTTTTTTTTCAGTGAATGTGCCCTTCTGTTGCTATCCCAGCTGTATAACTGACTGTATCTCCCTTATTACAACAGATATTTATGGTCACCCATGGACAGCACACTCAGCACAGTATGCAGTGTGTATGACACCAGCTCTGGCAGCAGATCACAGACCTGTTAATCCCTTTGGAATATATATATATATATATATATATATATATATATATATATATATCTCCCTAACTAGTGCTAGGAAGGGCTGTCTGATGTGGTTTTCCTTGTTTATTGGACCTGTGGGTGTTTCAGGTGATATAGAAGTATCAACATGGGGACTAAGTTCTTCAACCTTATTGCCCAAAGGAATTAGGAACCTCCCTCCTTCAAATCTCCTGGGATTAGCAGTATGACCATGAATATAAACTTCTGCAGAACTGTGATGTCAGTGTTCTTTGTGGCTTCTGTTGCTTTCTCAGCTCTCTCAGGTGTAACTTTTCCCAACAGTCTGCCATGTGCTGAGGTTCTGAACAGGCTGGAGAGGGGCAAGGGATGCTGAGGTTTGGCCTCCAGCATCTTCTGGGCTGTAACAGGGGGAACTATATCTATATTGTACATCCTGCTGTACTTTCTAGGACAGTGCAAGAAGCTCTTGTGTATGTTTTGAGGCTGGAACTTCTATAGGAGAAAACTGGGAAAAGGCAAAAACAAAGGGGATGTGCCCCCATCTGTGAACTAAAGAAAAGTGCTTTGGATACAATGATGTATAATAAACATGAGAGCTCAAAAGGCATTTCAGAGTGATGCCTCAAAGTGCACTGCAAGTTTAAAGACAGTGGAAAATGAACTATGAGAGAGAAAAAAAAGCTAGAAGGAAATGGTAGGAGAAGTTCCATTGAATAGAATGGAAACGTCAGGCAACCTGAAGAGTTTTGCTGTCACTGGACCTTTTTCCCCTACTCTTCATGTGTGGCACATCCTCTGACAGGCTGCAAATGTAACAACCTTCAGACATGAGTCATCAGCAAGGACAGATCCTCTCGTCCTCAGCACTAAAAATAAAGATCTCGCTCACTGAGCCTGAGGAGCAATTCTCTCTCTAGTAACCCAGCACCAGGCAGCAGAGCAATAGAGAGGGAACATGCTGAACCAGTGATTTATTCAAGCTGGAGGCCTTGATCTTGACATGACTAACCCGAGTGCAGTAAATGGGTTCAAATAAATGCTGGCATTACAGAAGGCACCATGTTTTATGACATATAGGATGTGGGTCCAGGGGCTCTGAGGCTTGGTACCTTGGGCTACTAGTCCTGAAAATGAAGAGCTCTATCACCAGCATTCATACTGCTGAGCACAGGAGAGATGCTGAGGATTACATGTTAGTAGAAAAAGATGCCTCTCCCTTATCCCTTATGGTCTGAGGGTTCCTTTTTTAGCATGGCAGTAATTATTTAGCTACCCTTCCAGGAAGCAGATTTGAAATCTTTTCAACTTGTGGTGAAAGCTATATCAATACTCTCTGATGTAGGGCAGTGGAGGTGAGGGAGAAATAACTCAGTAGCTTGGCTTAAACCTAACTGAACATATTAGTCATGAAATATTTAAACCATCAATATCACACATTGATGTGCAAAATGTTTAATTATGTATCATTTCAGTTATTATTCATGTTAGATCTTAGACCTTAAGATGTACATACATTTAAAAAATAGCTCAGGAGATGTATCAGGAGTGTAGAGCAGCATGAGAAATCTGAAGGCTGCCTGTACACTTCTGCCTTGGAAGCATGTGTCAGAATTCCCATTTTTCCCTCCCTAAATTACCAACTCCTTTTCCAGGGCTCAGTGTGGACAATGTTTCTGCCTTTAATAAATGTTTCTGGTAGAACAAGACTATTTCAGGGGAAATGCTTCAAGTTTTAAGCTGAATGCCTCTGCTGTGCTGTGTAGGTCCATGTGCCGTTTCTGTCACTGTATCCTGAGTGTGTAACTGAGTCCCTTCCCCTGCTGCATTAACAGCAGAGTCCCATCTGCCACAAAGGGTTTGTTCTCTGGTCCCAGCAGCAAAATTGCATGTACAGTGCCATGCTACATGCACAGCTCTGCCAAGTGTTTGCAGGGAGCAG
This sequence comes from Oenanthe melanoleuca, assembly GCF_029582105.1. Classification (NCBI taxonomy): domain Eukaryota; kingdom Metazoa; phylum Chordata; class Aves; order Passeriformes; family Muscicapidae; genus Oenanthe; species Oenanthe melanoleuca. The sequence goes on along the minus strand of NC_079348.1, from coordinate 11,352,181 downwards.
CGTGGATGGCTCAGGGGCTGGGGAGTGGGGAGGGCTGTGTTTGCTGACCCTTTGTCAGCAATTCCAGGTGGGTGTGAGATCCAAGGCTCCCTTCACCCTGGGAACTTTCCTGGCTGTCTGCAGGGCTGCTCATGTGAAGAGCAGCTGTAATGGAATGGGCTGTTTGCAGTCTGGGCCTGAATCCTTGTGTTGCTATATTTTTATCTCAATAATTTCAGAAATGCTGCTGTGAAAAGAGCTCTACCTGTTTGTTTCTGTAGCTACCTGTGGTGCAGCTGCATGCCACTAAAAATGTGCATTGCCAAACCTTCTGCTGGCAGTTCACAAGCCAAATGAAGGCAGCAGATGAGCAGCAATGGTGAGGGCAGCTCTGAATATATTTTAAGCAGTTTTTAAAATATTGGAGTAAAAATGTCAAGACATTTACTTTTTATCACTTGTAAGGTAATAAATAATGAAAGGTGTAAAATAACCAACTTCTAGGCTGGTGGGCCTGAGATTAGAGTTAGTTTTCAGGGGCAGAATCTGGTCCTGCTGTATTAGCAGCTTTCTTCAGTCATTCATATGCAATAGCAATGTCACACAGTGACTCCTGAAATGAGCACTGATGAAGGTGTCCTTTGTTTTCATATAGATTAACACATTTCTTTATTCTCCAGCAGGCATTCAGAAAGACTGCACTACTGATGCCTATATCCAGTTTCATCTTTCAATTAGTGATTTGCTTTCCCTTACAATCCAAGTGCTAGAGGAATTAACCTCAGCTAATTATCACTGATGGACTGATCTTTCTGTGGAGCCTAGAAAGCAAGCCTGTCATATTTTGCCTGAGATTTGCATACACATTTACTCTGTGATTCAATTGCTCAGCTTTGGAAGTCTATTCTAAGGCTCCAACAGGCTTAACTTCACACAAGTTTCATAAATTTTAACATGCAGGAACAGCATCTGTGTAAAATAATCTTTAGGTGTATTTGGTAGGAGACAAACTGTGAGTTCTAAATGCTTGTTGGACACAGATTGAAATTTTGAGTCTGGGTTGATGATTATGAGTCTGGTATTGCTATTTCTTGCTTTTTTTTTTTTTTTTCCCTTTTCCTGTAGAGACTTAAAAGGACAATTCAAACTATTAGTGGGACAAATTAGCATTTGATAGACTTAACCACGTTTAAAACTAGTGGGTTTGAAAAATTTCTGTCTTATCTCTTTAATTTACACAATTTTTCAGTAAAAATTGACAATTTATCTGCCCAAGCAAGACCTTCAGCTTCTAAAATCTATTCAGACTGGCTGGACTACATACAAGTAGCCAACTTGGAAAGCTTTTCTGAGCACTGTTGTGGCTGCAACAGAGTATTGATTGAACAGCTGAGCTTGTGAAACTTTCCCAAAAGCTGCAAAGCTGTCACAACCACAATTCCACTGAAAATTCTTGGTAGAGCTGGGATCCTCCAGGAGCAAACAGGGATTCAGGTCCCTTCAGCCTTGGGAGAGCAGTTTCCTTCCCCAGGAGTAAGACAAGCAACAGAAACATGCTACACAAAGCAATGCCATTTTCTATTGCCTTACAGAAAGTTTTAGCTACTGAGGTGAGGTACAAATATAAAACATTTTTGTGATGAGAGGAGTTGTGTCTCTTTGTGCCCTGTTTCCTCAGGGGTGCACCAAGGAGAAGTCACTGGCAGAAAAAGCCTGAGAGCTTGACTAGTGAATTCATGTGTACTTAATTTTGCCTTGGCAGTAATAAGAACCAGAAACATTCCATCCCAAAGAGAGATGAAATAACACCATGCTAGGCAAGGAGCCCACAAGTGTTTCCTAGCTTTTCATTGAAACTGTTCTGGTTTACTTCACTTGGACCAAGATTTCCCCTAATAAAGCAGCAGACTTTAAATCACAAAATCCAACCCGTAGATTTTGACTAATGCTGGGATTCGGTTTGTTAATACAAACAGCTCCAGCTGGAATGCAGGGGACAGAAAATATAAACTGTGCCAGCCAGGGGCATGTGGTGTATCTTGTGTGCCAGCAAAGGATGTGCTGGGGATCTGAAAGCACAAGATGCTGATGCACAAAACAAGAACACAGAAGGTGGAGCATGGCAGGTGATGCCTGGTACAATTTCTGCACAGGAAGGGTGGAAGGACCAGCACAGGCACAAATGGGGTCTGTCTGTTGTATGCCACCATCAAATCCCACCAGCTTTACACAGATCTGTAAAGCTCTCTGTAGCAAGTTGTCCTCTTGGCAGCAAATGAGTTGCACGACCCTCACAGCACTGCCAGCTGTAAAATGGATGATTTTTCACCCCTGACACAAAGTCTCAGTGGAATTCCATCCATGGGGACACTGGGGGGAAAAAGGAGAGGGCCTGTCAATAGTTTTAGGCTCAAAGACATTCTGAAGCACAATATTCCCTTTTCAACTGCAAACCAGGCTCCCTTAGCAGGAAAAGCCTGGAACTTTGAGTGCAGTCCTTAAGGCAGGGATGAGGAGTGTGTTTGCTCCCAGCACAATCCAAGTGACCACATTCCAAGTGGGCAGTTTGGGTGTCAGGATGGTGCACAAAACTCATCTGAGCTGCAGCAGCCCCTGTGCCAGGAGGAGAGCTGGGGTGAGTGGCAAAGAGCCTGCAGGCTGGTGGGAGGGCTGGAGGGCTGGTGTGCTGGGGCTGGGGGCACTGGCAGGAGCCATCCCTGCAGCAGCCTGGCCAAAAGCAGCAGAGGAGGCAGCAGAAGGGCAGGGAGCTGCGTGGCTGGGGCAGGGACATCCTTCTGTGTCACAAGTGGTCAGTGTTCCACCAGCTGAGCTCCGTGAATTGGCCCTGGGCTGTCGGTGCTAGTGCCAGCTGTTAAGTTTGTAGCAGCCATAATCTCAGCAGGGACAAACAGGGAAAGATGTATTGACAAATGGCACTGAGCATAATCAACTGCTCGTCTTTATGAATGCTGGGATCCAAATGATCAAAACAGATGTACAGTTTCCAGATCTTAGCTGCACTGTCAGAATATTCCTGGTTTCCTCTTGCAGAGTCATCCATAATGAAAAGAAAACAAGCAGATTTGCCTTTCTCTTGGGTCTTTCTTTATTGCTCACTCAACATTAATTACAGAATATTGTTGGAATAGCAGACTGGCAGGCACTGGCACCCTGAACAGAGTGTGCTGCTTATTCCTGTCACTTCTGCATGTACCATATAGCTAAAATTATCCTCAGGACTAGCACAGCATCCACATGGTCATGTGGGGAAAGCATCATTTTTGTCTACCCCTTTGTAAATTTAAATTAACCCAGAAAAACATGTCAGGCATCAGAAGGAAAATTGAAAGGCATCAGAAAGGAAAATGAGTGAAGGCTGCCATTTTCCAATTGTAGCCATAAAAAAAGGAGGTAGGGAGCCAAAGTGGAAGAAATGTTTAATTCAGATCAGTTAACACAATGATTTCTTATATTTTCATGTCAAGGGAATTGTAGAGGGTGAAAAAGGAGACACAGTGGAAATATATGCCTTTAAAAATATTTGGACACAAAAATTCTCTCCTGATTTATATGTGATTTGCAGGTTCATCAAAATGACTTTTATACTTAGTGTTGCCTGAAGTGTTTGGGGTCATTAGGGACTTTCCAGCTTATCAGATAAATCCTATGTATCCTGCCTTGCTGTTTGACTATAGCATTTTTTAAAAGACTTGTCAAGTCAATGGGTTACCACATCCCTAAGGCAGTGCATTTAATAGTTATAAAGTGCTGTCCTTTGCTAAGTGAAATACTGAGTGCAGAGCAGAGTATACAATTCCAGAGCCATAAGCAAAAAGATGAGTTCTCATACATTTCCCACGTACAATAGGCAGCAGAAATTCAGAATACTGCCCGTTTTCACTCTGCCCAGGATGATAAGCATATTGCTTATTAAGTATTAATGTTATCAAGCTGATGCATGAAGTTACAAGCAGAAGTGACTCAAAAATCAGAACATCTTGAATCTTAGACTTTCCAGTTAATTAAAACCTGCCCTCATACAAGCAGAATGACCAGCACGATTTCCTGGTGGACTCAAGCTGTATTCCAAGGGAATTCAGCCTGTTGGCTCCAGGCTCCCAGAAAAGATTATGGACAAGGACTTCATGCATCCTGTGCTGCCTCAGGCAGCCCTCAGCAAAGCACAGAGCTGGCTCCCAGGAACTGGGCATTTCTAAAGCCTTAACAGCCCTGGACTGAAACTTGCACAATTCTTACCAATTCCCTTCTGCCAACCATTAGATAGCAGAGATGAATGTGAGAATCCCCAGATTCTTGTCTTTAGTGACCAGTATTTAGTTACTGGCCTCAGTGATGCTGGCCAGAGCTGCTCCTCCTTTAGTATCCAGAACCAGCAGCAAAGGAGCAGAAATCAGGACCTGTGTTCTTTAACTTCCCTCTGCCCTGTATCCTCTGCTTGTCAATGTGAAAGACATTTTAATACTTGAAATAATTTAAAATATGTTAAATTAGGAATAACAATTACACTGATCTTTTCTGGGTATCTGCTGGCTCAGTCTAAGAAGTAAAATCATTAAAACTCTTTCCTGCAGCCTGTTGAGAGAAATAATATTTAGTGGGTGTTGAATTTCATATGATTCAGCTCAGTCTTGGAAATTGGCAAACCTTTTATGCTCAATTAGATTTAAAATCTGCTTTCAATAGCTCATTCTTCATATAACTGATTTGTAATGGAACTCAGGAATGAATCAGACAGTGACCTCCTCGAGCAGGGATATCTGCTGTCCTTAATGCAGCAAAAGTCTCAGACAGAACCCCTGTCTTTTTGGGCTTAGCTGAGGAGTTCAGAAGAATTCTCTTTTCCCCCAAAACACCACAGATAGCATTAAAGGAGAATAACTTAACTACCATGTTGTTCAAACCAAGCATGCATGAAGCTACATGGAAAAGCCATCAGGCTTTAATGCATTCTCTTAGAGCAACCTTAGCAAGATAAAGTTAACCATAACATGGATTATGTTAAGGCAGTGCACAGAATGAATATTACTTGTATTTTTGATATCCTGCCAAGTCAGGATATCTTGCTGTGAGGTACAGTGAGTTTTTGGCTCTATGTGGTTTGTTTTTCTCTGCTTTCCTTTACATTTATACTGATTTTCATATCTGTGACTTCCTCTGTTGCATTTCACACAATCTTAACATTTTGCTTTGTCCCTTTAGCATTAATGTCTCCACTCAGCTGCAACATTTGTTTTACTTTTAAAAACTATGTGATTAAAAGTTCAGTTTGTGTCCCTTTTTGGGGATTGGGATATGACACTTTCCTTTAGCATTCTCCTGCTTTTATTTAAGTTTGCCCAAGTCAAAGTCATTGAGCTATCAATAAATTTTATCTCTTCTAGAAAGAAAAAATTAGAGAGAAATTATTTGATGGGGAGTTGGGTAGGTTATGAGATTTGACAGTGTGGAAATTGAGTTTTTGAATTTTTTTTTAACTCTTTAATGCTACTTGATCTTCTCCAAGGGCTATAAATAAGACATGGGATCCTAGGGATCCTGTGTGTAGGGATTATAAACTTGGCACATCAAGACCAAAAGTAGAAATTATTTAATTCTGAGGTAAAGCTGCTCTCACAAGGTGTCCAGAACAATTTTAGAAACCTAAGTTTGATTTAGTGCAGCTGAACTTTCTAAATGCATCTTCAACTTAAAGCATTTAAGAGATATTTATTCTAACAGTATAATCTTTATCTGTTTCTTTTTACCATCCCAAAGAAATAGGTCTTATCTTGAAACTTTACTGTCTAAATAGACAAGAGAGACATAAAACAGGAGGATTCAAACATTGTTATCCCTGTTTTTGCAGGTAGGGAAGTAAGAGATTGCTTGCTCTGCCCCTCACATGAACTGAAGGCCTAAACTCTTATTTTTCAAGATTATGTTAGCTGTCTTGGCAACAAATCTATTTTTTGTTTATGGTGGCACCAAAACTCTCAGTATATTTAGAACAAATAGTGGCCCACTACATTATTATTTTTATTCAGCCAAGTAATAATCCATATACAAAGAACCCCAGGAATATTCAGGGTTGATCCCAGTCTGTTCTCATTGACTGTAATGAGTGTCCACTGTTGACTTCAAGGAAACACAGTTTGGTCAATAAGTGATCTGTCTCAAGTTACCACTCCTAAAACACACTAAAGTCTAATTCATGGACAAATTTACTCACTAGTTTTATGGAATAATCAAATGTCTTCCAGGCATGTGGTTTCTCCCTATACTTTATTTTTGTTTAATGAAGCCTGGCCATAGGCATTCATGTGACCATTTCAGAATTCTGCTTGCCTGAATTCAATATCTTGCATTACTCAGGAATGTGAATCATTACACAGTTATTGCAGTGGCTATCTGCATGTACAGAATATCCCTCATCTTTTCTGGTATTTTTGAGAAGTCTGCACTTCCTCAGTGTACATTCTGTAAAATGATAAAGCTTCTGCTGATATTGAGTAATGAGTTTTTAGAGGGTGTTTAGTAATCAGGGGAATATTGCTGGTGGAAAAGCAGGAAACTATAAGGGAAGGAAGCAATTATTTCCTTACTATCTATGATCAACCAAAACTTTTTTTCAAGAAGCCACAGGAGCCTTGCACCCAAGAAAAATTATACTAGAAAAACATGATAAAATTTAAACCTTCATTCTTTTGGATTTCCTCTCCTTTATCCCAAATGAGGTACTCTGGGAATTCCAGAGGCCAGGCTTGTCTCAGGAGCCAATTGTTTTCCAGTGGGCCACAACCTGGAGCCATACAGACAGAAATCTGTTTCCTGTGGAGCTCTGCCTTGGCGTGAATTGTGGTTTGGGATAAGCTCTGCCTGAAGCTGCAGGTTTTTCTGGAGTCAGGGAAGCATGGACAGACTCTGCAGATGTTCTCCCTGCTAGGTCTCCAAAATTGTCCAAGTGGGAAGCATGAGGACTGTAAGAATGGCTTTCTTTGGGAAACAGCCATCCTGCAGGGCATGGCAGGGGCTGGGGGGGTCAGCCTGTGTTCTGGGCTGGTAAAAACTCTGTAATAATCACCACTTGTGGTACAGACTGTATAAGGTGAGGAAATCCTCACCCCTTCAGCTGCTTTATCTCAAGAGCTGATCAAATCCTGGAGTCCCTCTCCCCTCACCTATAGCACTGGCAATCAAGCTCACAGAATTGCTGGACTATTCTCCATGCAGCCCCGTGTTACCACTGACCTTTTTTTTTTTTTTTAATCTCCACAGTGATGAGCTCTTATTACTGCTCATCAGTTTCAGCTGTTTCATTTTTCATTAGGATTTTTTTTTTTTTTTTAAAGTGACAGTTTAATATACTGCAACTTAAAACAATAATCCTAAAATCTAGCAGAGCAGCTCGGAGTAGGGAATTGCCTGAAGAAACATATTCATTGCAGAAATTGCATTTTGAGGACAAGGCTGACATACCTTTATCCTGTTCCTGTGTGCTGCCATCATAACAAGAAGCTGCCCTGGGAGGAGGGCCAGGAAATCCAGGCTTTGGGGGACAATCTGAGCATGTGAGAGAGGAGGAGAAGCTGCACACTAAGCAGGCACAGATGGCACAGCTCTGTGGGACAGCAGGGCTTGTTGGAGGCAGTGTTAAGTAGACAGTTTGGGAGCTGGCTGTGAGCTTTAGCAGCTGATTCAATCAAACCACCTGCCCATAGCCTGCTTCCACCTTGTTTTGCCTGCTGCAAATTAAGAGGTGCAGTGCTTGCCCTGGAAGCTTGCATCTCAAATTTCTGTGCACAGCTGCCAGTGCTGCCCAAGTGCATATGAGAGCCCGTGGGTGTGCACACATATGTGTAAAATGCATGATTAAGTGTTTTAGCAACATAAAGACCTTAATTTGCCTCCTTTTGCACTCCAGCTCCCATCCTGAGTTTCCGTTTTTAACATAAAGAGGTGCCAGAGAAAAGGGATAAAAAATTTTAGGTCATGACTATGTTGATTTTGGTTTAGGAATATTAATTAGAGACTAGTAATCTACATGTATGAATGGCATGATCATGAAGCTGTAAAATGTCTTAGAAAAGGTCAGTGCATTTTGTTCCCTCTGAGTGTGTTGCTCAGTTTCAGAAACAAGGAGAAAATAATAGCCTGTGTAAACTAAGCTCTTCTCTAGTAATGTGGATAAAAATTTGGCTTCTTCTCTCTTTTTAAGCTCCCAGGTGGATTTTCTCTCTTATAGAGGGGTGCAGAGGATTAAAGGTTTATTTCTAAGAAGCAACAATTGGCTTTTGGGGCACTTAGTATGCTCCAGAGACATTAATATCTAAACCATTCAGGGATAATTGTATTAGTTGTCTTTTCTCCCAACTAAATTATTTGAGTACATTAACAGTCAATTTTGTGTTGACAGGGCATGAATTTCTACTGTTGGGAATAGAAAGCTTTGTAATATCTCAAGCAAAACATCAGTCTAAACTTTCAATTCTAAGAGTATATCATTGGATCAGGGACTTTGTAGATTATATATTGCAGATGGGAGAGAGAACTCATTTGAACAGTAATGGGAAGCAGTGGATTTAGCAGTAGATAAACCATGTTTCTTGCTGCAAGTGTTGCTTTTAACCCAATGAAGCTTCAGTTCACAAGCCACTCCTTCAAATTAGATTGTTAATTTTTAATGCATGTAGCAATTACTGATGTGACAGATAGCAGACCTGATTTTGCTCCCATCCAGCTCTGTGGGAGTTCAGACACTGATAGCACACGGGGAGACTACAAATGCAGTTAACAAGGCATGATGAATGTCACCCACATGTTCCCACCTCTGTATAGGAATGCCAGTACCTTGTGGCTTTTGACACTAGTAGGTCGTTCTGAGCCCTTCTAAAAAGTTTAAAAATGGGTGAATGTGTCTGATACAGTAATTCCTTGTTTCTGATCCAACTGCATAGGAAAATTTCAGTAAATTCTCTTTTTGTTTGAATACAAGCAGCAGACAGCACACAGCCCAAATTAGAACTGGATCCCATCTTCCTGCTGCCTACATTCTTGTTCAGTTCTGGCTTTTTCAATCCTCTGTCTCTTTGACCAAATTATTTATTCTTCCTTGCATATCATTCTTTCTGAATTTCCATTTCTTTGTGGCTTCCTTTTGCTGCATCTTCTGATTACTCTGTAATCTACTTCCACTTTTTGGAATGCAGACAGTGCCTCCTTTCTTTTTTTACTGCAAACACTCACTCACAGTGCCACCACTTTCCCTCTCTGGTGTCCAGATCAGCCTTTCCTGACCTTACAGACTCAAACAGTGTAATTTCCCTGCCAACAAAGTGAACTGTTGTGAAAGCTATTATTTTCCATGCAGAGCAGCTGATTCCAAAGTCTTAGACATAAAAATGTATGAGTAGCTCATAAGTTTTGTTCCTGCCTCCCCACACATATCCAGAACAGATAAAATAATGTAACTTTAACTTGGTTTCTGTTTTGTCAAAGTGGGGGAGGGAGAGAGAAAGATGATAAGGCAGGAACCACATTTGATCCTTAGATTAAAATTTGGTGTAGAAAGGTTTACCTTCAGTGTTCCCACAATTCTGAGGAGAGATTGACTGCTATGAACCTGCTGTTTAAATTCAGCTAGCATTAAATTTTACCTGTTATTTAAATACTGCTGCACTCAAATGAAAGTCAAAGTAGTCACTCTCCCTTTTGTTCAGGGGTCTTTGCTAATATGAGATAAGAGGCAAGAATTAGGGAATGTCACAATAGCAGTTGACATTCTTTGTCTGGAGCAACAATTTTGTGCAATAAGAATGAAAAATTGTCATATAATTAAAACTGTATCTTCTTGCACTAGGAAACATAATCAATGTTGTATATAATTTGGCAAATTCCTGTTTGGAAGCATTAAGGATGATTCATCCCCAACTGAGCTAATTGTTTGTACTCCCTCACAGTCAAGGAAGAAAAGACACTGCCACCTACATCCCATTCCAAAGGACTTTTCTAGAGCAGGGTTTGCAAAGCTGGTTATATGGCCAGTTCCCAGCTCCTGAATTTTTACTGTGTTGCAAAACCCTGATGCAAGTCTTGCTGGATGTGGTTAACAAATGTGAAAATGTTTGCTCCCTTTAATATTTTTATAAACTGGGATTATATTGTTTGCAGCGTCTGCTATTGGCTGGGCTGTGTCAATGGGGTTTAAATATGATTGCTCAGATTTTAGTGGAATGCAGATAAAATAAAACCACAGCAAACTGATGAGATTGTCACAGGGGAGTAACACAGCTTCTCTACTGAAGTGGGATTTGTCATCCAAGGTGACAGAGGGACTGACATTGTTTCCTGGTGGGAACTTCTCTGAGTTTTGCCAGCCAGGGAAACTGTTCCTGTTCTTCACTTGTGCATTTAGGGCTGGATGCAGCCTTTTGGTTCTGAATTGCTTAAAGCTGTTACAAATCCTAAATCTAAATTCAGATCTGGATGGGTACTTGGAGCTGAGTTTTATTGTGGGTCTCCAACCACACTCGGAAATGAATGATAGAAATTAGAGTCCTGTTCCTCTTTAAGGGCCAGATCTCACACCCCAGGTAGGTGCTTTTATAATAAAAGGTAGGGCCATGTTGTGGCAGCTCTTTTTAAGCATTAGTCACCATTGAATTCACTGTGAAATTCTGCATAAAACATGATAGCATGCTGTGGCATACAGCAATTGCTGTGATGGGATAGAAGAGTATGGAGAAAACATATTAGAAATGCAGTGGGTAAATGAAGCTGACATGCCACATGGGATATTTTGAACTACATTTCACATTTCAGAGGAGAAAAATCAATGTAAAGGGAAAAGAACTTCTACAAAATGAGTATCAGGCTGATCACTCTTGGAACTTCTTTTTGGTCTCTGTTATCTAACTCCAGCCTATAGTGAGGGAGACTTTTTCTGTCTGCAATGTATTCTGATGCTTTTTTAGAGTGAAAGAACAGCTGTTGAGCAAAAACTCTGCCTTTGGCAATGTCTGTTAATTGATGTGTTTCCTCAAAAAAAACCAACCCACAACAAAATAGAAGGAAAAAAAAATAAAAAAGGAAGGGAAGTACTGAAAGGCATTATATTTCTAAATATATTAGGTGACCTAAACCTGTTTAAAAGTATTTAAGAAAATAATTATATTGCCATTGTTTGTCAGAGGCATGATCCACTTTGTGGTGACTTTAGAAGTGAAGAAAGGATGAAATGGGTCAGAGCAGCCCCTGGGGTTCTGCTGTGCCTGAGCCAGCATGGCAGTGTCCCTGGGGGGACATGAGAGCATCACCCTTCCTCCCTCTGAGAAACCTGGGCCAGCTGGCAGCACCTACAAATGGATGGAGCTGCTTTTGGTGGGCAGAGCCTCAGGAAGGGAACCAGCATTAACTGGGCATCTGATTTTCCAGTTGTCTCCATTGATGCTGGTAAAAGCTGTTTGCTGTGCAGGGGAATTCAACATGCTGGAAATGGATGCTTGCATCAGTCACTGTATTTGCCCTCCAGCCAGTTCAAAATTGTTCTCTCTATATTCTGTTTGCCACTAATTTGCTTTGTCCAATTTCCACTGACCCAAATAACCATGCTTTCATTTTCTTCTATTTTTCAATCTAGTTGTGCTAAATCTTAGCAGCTGTTTCCCATACCTGATCTGAATTTGCTTTTTCCTAGTTTTATGCCATAAAAAAGGAAAGGGGAGCAGAGGGGGAAGGAGAGATAGAAAAAACCTGATTATAGTTTGTGAGCTTTTTTATCTTTCTGATTTTTTGCCTGGAAATTAAGAATAGTTGGATTTACTGTGATGTTACCTCAGTGCTAATTTTGCATCCTCTAAGACACCTGAAATGAACTGGTTTTGTTTCCTATTTTGACTGCAGCCAGGCAGCAGGCTGGGTCTTGCATGCAGCAGCAGACAAGCTCTTGCAGTACCTAATCAGGAAAAAAGAAGAACCAGAAAAACTGTTCTTGTGAAATTCCCATTGCAATATTGCTGATAAAAGTTGTTCAGATAAGCTCCAGATAACCATCCACGCTTGTAAGTGCTCACCTGCACCATCTCCAGCTGGGTTTGAGGTTCAGGCATCACTAATGAAAAGATGTGATTGAAAGCAAAAGAAGATATGAAATGCCCTCTCCTCTAAACCAGGAGCTATCAGTCACTGTAACAAAGCATTTCAGATAACACTGCTGGCCACTCTTCTCCAGCCTTTGCCTCAGCACCAACAATAGGCAGCCAGCTTTCTTCTGATCCTGCTCCTAAAAAGGAAAGTAATTAATTTTTATCATTACTCACCAATAATTATTCATTTATGTCTTGGCAAAAGAGGATCACAAAATTCCACTATGATGGAAGAAGTTCAAGGCTTTAAAATGTGCCATGAAATCTCATGCAGAAATTATGTCCTGTGAAATGTTTGGCCATGGAAAGTTCAAGTGTCACCCAGCTGTAATTATAGCCTTGCTTTCTGAGAGGTTTATAATTCAGCAGCAGAGATGGTGCCAGCATGAATTCAGCCTGCTATACTGAGCATGAGCCTAAATATTTTTTCTTCCAGGTTTGTTCCCGAGGATGTTTGGGAGCTTTTCTGTTTGCTGCTTTTTGTTTTTGTTTTTTTTTTTTTTCTAATGTCAGCTACTTTGCTTTATTGTTTGGTATCTCAGAAAGTCCTCTAAAGAAAATTGTAGTCATTTCAATCTGGACTGTGTTGCTCTTCCAGGAGATGAATCAAAAATGGTTTAGTGTCTTGTAGCCACCTTTGTGCATTTGGGTCTGTGCTATACATGCAGATTTCTGACTGTTTCCTCAAAAAGAAAAATCCAGTTCTTGTCCTGCTTTTGGGTTGTACTGCAGCCAGAGCTGACCATAGCACTGTCCCTGCAGACTGCTGCATTTCCTTCCCTGAATCACTGGGGTTGGGGTTTGCTGTGAAAAGGACTCCCCCAACTCTCTGCTGGGGGGAGTGCATCCTCCAAAACCTGCCTGGGGCCATTAGCCATGAGGGGCTGCACAAAGCCTGGAAGTTTGGATGGGAAGTTAATTATTGCCATCTTCATCCTTCTGTGTCATTTAGCTCCACACCAGTGTGATGGGAAACTGAAATTCTGTCCTTCTGTAGTGCCTGTGCTCTAAAAGCACTGAACCCTGAGCAACTGGGATGGAAAGTCTTGAAAACCTTTCTTTGTAAGGAGACACCATGGAAAGCCATGTGTGAATTCTCTGAAAGCTCTGGATTAATATTTATCTTGTTAATTATTGAGTGCAAATGGTAGCTGCCAGTGAGAATGTCTGCTCTATTGAGTTGTGGAGTTTTGGTCCCATTTCCTGATTTTTTACATTCTCACAGAGGTGCTGCATGGAAGTGCAAAGGTTTTGTGTTTTGTCTTCTCCTGGTAACCTGCTTCTCCTTGGAACAGTTCTGATTTCAGCATGAGGTTAGAGGCTGTTCTCAGTGGTCCTTGGACTTACTGGATCCTTAAGAATTGCTCTGAGAGCAGAGAACAAGCAGATTGCAGCAGATCTGTAGTGGAACATTTATACAGGCAGCAGATTTCTGGACTACTGGGCTTCTAAACTCCTCCAGTCTCTTAGTTAAAATGATCTGGGAAAAAAAAATATTTATGCTTTTTCTTACATTTTGACCACTAGGACCAGCATTCAACAAACAAAATCTATGCTGCATCTATATATATGCTGTGTATTGTTTGTTTTAATGTTTGACTGTAAACTTTTTTGAATATCATGACTTTCTAGAACAAATCTGGGCTGCAGAACTTCAGAATGATTCCAAGTACAATACAGTTTATGCACCCAACAGTGTAAATATTTAGACTTTACCCACCCAAGCAAAGGAGCACAAACAAATTATCAGCAAACATTTTAGGTTTGTTCTAACCTCCAGCACTCAGTTTTGGGAATGCAATATTTCAAGAATTTGTTGATTGGTTAATGCAGAGAGACATACATTAGATTAATGTCACAGCTTGTGTTGAGAAATACACATCAAAAAAAATAACTACAAGTGTTTCTTCAGACTCCTGTATTCTGGTGCCAAAAAGAGAATATGGAAGTGGGTCTGGACAGGAAATGACATCTGAATCCTGTGAAAAATGTCACAATATTTCATAATTCTGGTTTAGTGTAAACCCTTGAGCTTCAGTTTTCTGTGTCTCAAAAAGGAGTCAAATCACCAGATATCACCTCTTCTTGAGGTACTGGATATTTAAGAGACAAGCCAACCTTCACAGAAAATTCTAAGTTTTGTTATGATATAACCTGGTGGTTTCCAAAGTAACACAAAATTAAAATCAGTATTTGAGGCAAACATGCTGGTTTGTTTTTAACTTTAGGAGAAGATTCATTAATTTCTGTAAGTTTGCTCACATAAGCCCAGCCCCATGGAAAACCATTGAAACAGCAAAAAACACTCTGGATTTCAACTGAAAAGCAGCAGTGCCTTTAGCAGCACTGGACAGTGAGCATACACAGACAGTTCCAAGGTGTGCTTTGAGAGGAGGGAGCAGACAGATGCAAAGTTTGTTTAGAGTTCAGATGCTGCTGGGTCTGTGTCTGACCAGTGGCACAGGACAGAAATTAACCCTTGCTTTTGGAAGCCTGGTGATAGAAACTGATGCCAAGGAGGAGAATCCAGCAGGAATTCTCTCTGAGACTCAGCAGCTGTGCCCTCAAGTAAAAGAAGCTGGAGGAGGTGCTGTGAAAGAAAGAAGGGATGAATGGCCTTTCTTCCTGACCCTAGAAAATCTGATGTGGTGCTGAGTAAAGAATTTAAGGCAATGAGGGAAATAACCCTGCAGAACAGTTCAGGGTCTATTCCAGGAAAGAAGGATTTGCACCAAATAATGATGATAACAAAAATCAATAAATCTGAACTGGCTGTCAGTAACTCTAGATTGGAGATTAACAGAGGTTTCCTAATCACAAGGATAATTTTGGAAGAGCTTTCAGTCAGGGACCATAGCAGTGGAGCAGAACCCCAGCTTTTGGTAATGAAAAATGTTGTGCATTGGCTTGGCAATTTTCACAAGCAAGACTTTGCTTCAGCTGTGTCCAGTGGGACTTACTGTTAAACTGCAGTTCAGATTTGATTATTTTCCTTCTTGCTCTGAAGAATCAATGTAAGTATTAAAGTTTAGTGAATAGCTTTACATAGATTCAAGTAGTTTTAAAATGAGATTTGCTTCAATATCTGATTTACAGCTCTTCTACTTAGGTGAGGTGCTGGCAATATTGCAGGTAATACTCTTTCTAAAAGAGATTAGTGGAGCTTTAATTACAAGTGAAGAATGCATACCTGAAAATATTCACTGAATTTTATTTCACTTCTATTGTTATATCTTCATTATTGCTGACCAAGAGGTACCCATTGAATACAAAATGCCATAATCAGCATAAAGATGAACTGAAGACTTTATTATTAATGGAAGTTAAGAGTAAGATTGCAACTAAAATAGACCTCTTGGAAACTTCAGTAGTTCTTTAATTTTTCTGGGAAATAAATTATCTGATTTAACATGTATGGTAAAAATAGATCTGGAAAAACCCCAAATAATTTGCAAAAATATTTAATATAATATGTACTACCTAAGATTTTTAGTTGTGGAGCAGAACTGAAAATAGTTCTACACCCTGTGTTTTATTAAAAAATCTTGCATTTCTCAACATGAATGTAGCAGTCTATGATTATCCAGTGAAATGTGTGGGAGGACATACAAAGCTTTTCATGACACTTAGCCCAGCCCTGGGCACTAGTCCAGCTTCCAATATAAGTTACAATCATCCTAATTTAAATCATCTCTTAAAATCTACAGAGCTCTTCTGGGGACTGCAAGTCTGTTGGGCACCAGGACACATTTCCCCTTTGTCCACATTCCTGCAGTGGATCCTTTCTGGGCTCCAGCAGATGTTGCAGGGGATTTTTTCCCCACCAGAAAATTCAGAAGTAGGAACTAATCATCAGAAAGTTGAGTTGCATTGATAACTCTCTTCAACTCAGAAGATGCACACACAGATGTGTGTCAGCCTGGCCTAGTACCAGTTCATCACTCACAGAGGCAGACAGCAGTTCTGTAAAAAAACTTTAAAAAAAAAATCTCACAGTATCTGCTACCTGAATAGAAGAATTCCCAGTTGTTAACTATAGTAAGCTTTGAAAAAAAAAACCCTGATATTTAATGGCATTAGCAGTCAGTCAAAACTGGCTTCACACTCTTCTGAATTATGTGGGAACTGATTCTGTCCCTGGGTTTGAGTTCCTTGACAGGAATGAGCACAGCCTGTGGGGCCTAAGATACCCCAGTGGTGAAGCAGCCAAACTGAATGGTTAAAAGAGAGATGTAATTACAAATTTCCTGCATTTTATTCTGGACTGTGGTTGTCTCTGTAGGAAACTCCCAAACATGCACTGGTAATTACAATTCATGATAGCCAGGATGAATTTTTGGGAGCTGCACCATCAACCAGAAGTTAACACTGGTGCTAGGAAAACAGCATCCCATCCAGCTGTTGTTGCCTTCTGGGAAGGAAATCAACATCCCATTCCATCTGCTGGTGCCTTTTGGGCAGAGCATCACCAGGAGACAGCCAGTTAGAAACAGGCAAGTTGTATCTCTAGTTTTTAGTCATAGGTAGATTTCTACAAGAACAAGTTTGAAGTTATACTGTAAAAACCAGCCTGGCTCTTCTCTAATACCCAAATCTGGATGATTATTTCATCCAGAGTCCTTTTAGATAAAGGTCAATGATACATTTTGCACCTTCTTTAGTTTGTCAGAATTCATTGCCATTTTTTTTTTCCTTCCCCTCAATTTTGCCAAGGATTCAAGCTCGGTCATTTTTCACATTAAGAGAAGAAAGAAGTGAGGGACTGAATCTATTCCACAATATTAATGTTTGTCCCATGGGATGGCTTTTATATTATAAAGTGGATATTGACTCTCATGGAGGTGAATATTAAGGTTTATCAACCCTTGAGGTATGTATTGACCAAGACAAACTAGAGGTCACTGCAACATCAAGAGTAAATAAATCTTAATGCTGTCAAAAAGGAAAATCAATATGCATATTTTTCCACTTATTTTGAATGTCATTGAACTATCTGGAAATATCTCAATTGTGTACCTGAATTTTCAAGATAATGGTCTTTTTATTACTGTGAGTAATAAAAGTCACCTCAAGACAAGTCAGAGGTTGGGCAGGGGTTCAAGCAAAACACTGCCCGCTGATTTTCCTTTCTGAGTAAGACAGGAAAAGGGCTCAGCTTCTTTCAAAATATGTAAATTTTTATTAAAGGAAAATATTCATCTGTGCTGATTTTCAAGCCAAAACTAAACTCTTTTCCAGGGCTAATTCACTTGTTGTCAGAAACCCTGTTCACACCACACCTTGTAGTGACAAAAAGCTGCATTTGTGCCATTGCACTGGCCTGGCTCTTCTTCAGATGAATAAAATCTGAAATATGCTGCTGACATGCAGCTGTGATTTTGGAGTCCTGGACAGCAATGCATTGTTGTAGACTTTCCTAGAAATAGCTTTTCTATTGCTGCACTCTGAGGTAGTAGAAGGTGCTTTATAGTTTTGTATTTTGTATGTATTTGGCAGGACACTATTGAAAAGCCATTGGCAACTCTCCTTCAGAATCCTGAGCAAACAGGAAGATGGATTCAGTTCTTGCTATGCAACCAAGTTCCAAGTTGTAAATTATAATCCAACCTGAAAATAAAATGCAGCTGTATAAGTAGACAAATAGATGCAGAAAGGCAATTATTTATCTTAAATAACAAAATATTTACTGCTTATTTAAAGGCTGGTGAGTCAAAGAGGGTGAGCCAAATAAATCCATTTAACATGCTTTTAAACTCACGTGTGAGTAATTGGGTGAGGGAGAAAAAGGGATCAGGGAAGGGGAAGCAGAGGAAAGATAACCCTGACTAAAAAATGAGCTTTGATAGTTTAAAAGGTTAACTAGAAAAAACCAGCTGCTTCAGGTAACGGTGTGTAGGTTCATGATTGAGGA
Source organism: Oenanthe melanoleuca (assembly GCF_029582105.1). Taxonomy (NCBI): domain Eukaryota; kingdom Metazoa; phylum Chordata; class Aves; order Passeriformes; family Muscicapidae; genus Oenanthe; species Oenanthe melanoleuca. The sequence goes on along the minus strand of NC_079348.1, from coordinate 11,334,151 downwards.
TTTCAGGCTGATGGTAAACCATGCTGACAGAAATTGAAGGTTAGCTGCACACGGCTGACAGGGGATTTGGGCTTGGCCCAGAATTAAATGAAAATGGGAGGTGGGGGAGAGACTTGAGAAAGATTGTTTGCTCGGTTATTTTGAATGAAAGCATAGAACTTAGCTCATGAAATGAGCTGGCATTATCCCATCACACAACTTCTAATAACATGGTTTTGTTTTCAGCTGGTTTTGTTTTTAAGTGCCTATAATTTTAGAGGCATATTCTAGGAAAATATCTCAAGGTCAGGAGACCTGAAGGCTGCCTGTGCTTTTGCAAACACCTATGCTCATGCTGCACTTTCTGGCTGTGGATTTTGCCAGTCAGAGCTCTGCCTGAATCCCAGTGACCTTGTTGCAGCAGCAGCTGCTGCTCCAGAGAAGGACCTGCTGAAGTTTAGTCATGTGCTTGACATCTGGAGTGTTTGCTGCCTGGTACCTGAGGCTAAAAGTTCATTGAAAGTAAAAAATGAGCAGGTCTGACCTTAATTTGGAGCCAAATGAATCAAAAGGCAGTGTTCAATCATGCCTTGGCACTGAAGGATTTCTTGCACCTCTTGAGTTGGAGCTGTGGGACTGCTCCATGGCTGGCCTTGTGCAGCTGCCTCTGCTCCTGCTGCTTCCTTCTGACAGCCCTGTGGCTCCTCTCACCTTGCAGCAGATGCTCAGAGAGCCAACAAGGTGGTAAATAAGTGTAGTGTAGCTGGGGAATTGTGTTCTGCTGGCAGGGTCCTGTCCTCACCCACAGATAGAAAATCATGTCCAGGAGAAGCCTTAAGGCTGCACACACAGTCTGGGATGGGATGGGATGGGATGGGATGATGGGATAATGGGATGGGATGGGATGGGATGATGGGATGGGATGGGATGGGATGGGATGGGATGGGATGGGATGGGATGGGAGGGATGGGATGTGGATGGGATGGGATGGGATGGGGATGGGGATGGGATGGGATGGGGAATGGGGAATGGGATGGGGATGGGGATGGGATGGGATGGGATGGGATGGGATGGGATGGGGATGGACCTGTGCTGCTGATGCCAAAGGCTGGTCCCAGCACACCCTCCTGCTCAGCACCAGGGAGCCCATCCAGCTCCCACCCACGGGCAGCAAAAAGGGGCTGGGAACAAGCAAGAGGACTGGGAGGGAGGAGTGGGATCATGGCCTTTGTCATGGTGGGTTTAAATGGAAATGCACTGGGGCTATGGGCCCCAGGGGATGCCTGGGGGACAAGTAAAGAACATCCCATTGTGCTGCTGCACACATTTGATTTACTGTAGCAGGGAGTGACCATGGAGTGACCCCACTTGCTCAGACTGGTGCTGAAGGAAGGAAAAGAGCCCCCCAGCCCCAGTTCCTACTGCTCTCTCTAAGCCATGCCAGGTACTTTCAACTAAGAACCACATATCCAGTTATTTACACAGTTTAAATACAAACAAGTCTATTTCCCCCCTCTGTGTATATTTTTTTCCAATTACAGCCTTCTGCTACAAAGAACAAGCCACGTCTCCCTGGACTTGAGAAGAATCTTTTGAATTGGGAGAACTTATTTTTAAAGCCGAGTAATAAGTTTGTCAATCACTTCTTTATTATCAGTCACTCTCTGATGAACAACATTCAGACTTTAATATCAGCAAAGAGACAATCTGAGGAATGAATGCTCAAGTAATAACATGTAGGAGTTTTTATGGCCTGCCTCTGTTTCTGAAGTGTATACACAATGGCCTAATTTAACATCAGTGAATGTAACAAATTCCCTTTGGCAACTGCAGCATATGGGAATTACTTTTTATGCTTTTCTTGAAGTGCACAAAACTCCCATTAGCACCACATGTTACATATTGGGGGTTGGGGGGAGAAGCCCCTTAATCTGTGTTAGACTTGGGGTGTGGTTTTTGTTGGTAGCTTTTGTTTGGATTTTTTAGGACAGTCTCACCTGCTTCTAGACTGATTCATATGGATAACTATATTGAAAACCAATGTCATGGCTTCATTATTGCACTGAAACAGTTGTTAGAGGAAAATATTCCTTCTAAAATTTGTACTTGGTTATTTTTACAATTCTGGCTCCTAACCACTTTTTTTAGCAGCTGATTAAAATATTCTTTTGTGGTAACATCTTCTTTCAAGGTTTAAAATAGGGATTTGTCCATTGCAGCTCTTCTGTGCAGTTCAAGTACAGAGCCTGAAATATCTGCATAATTAAGAAGCAGGACCTCCAGAGAGCCTTGGAGGTGTCCTGGCTTTGTTTTGTTGAACTAGATACAAGACAGAGTTCTTTCTGCTGAGTTCAAAAGTTGGCCTAATAAACTATAGGAAAGTACTTTGTTGCTTGGACTGCATCTCACTGGAATTTTCCATAGGTTTCATTAGTGGGGGATTTTTGATCTGAATATATAACAAGTGAATGAGGGGCATCACTGTGGCTCAGTATTCTTCACACTTTTGGATGTTTTTCAGTATTATCTAACCTGTGAGAGACTCCAAGGGTATTTTTGATTAACTGTGTTAAATGAAGGGAAAAAATTATCTTGTGAATAGGATGACATAAAATTTAAAGTATATTTTCCTGAATTTTCACAAGCTGCACTATTCAGAGGCCGGAAAACATTTCCAGTCCCTCCACCTTTTCTGTAAGTTCCAAGCTGAAGTGAGTTTGACCTGGGTAGATACAACTGCTCTTGGATATCAATACATCCCTAGCATGCTTCATGTTTCAATTTAGTCTGCTTATGCTTAGTTAAGAGAGTATCAGAAATTATTTAATACCATGGGACCGTCTGCATGGAAATTGGCAAAATAATTTTGCAAAAACTGTGTTAAGTTGATGACAGGGTGATGCCACTGAGTTCTCATACAGTACCTATTTCCTCTGTGGGTTCAGTACCTTCTGAAACTGGTTCTAAAGCTTTAGTGGAAACGTGCACAGAGAGTATTTCTTTTAGAAAGGAGGATCCTGATGTAGAAATTGCAACTCCGGAGGAGGTTTAGTGAAAGAAACATCAGAGATATGAAGACCAGGAGCATCACAAATTTGAATTGTGAAAAGCATCTATCTTTGCTGTCATGGGTCTTTCACAGGAATCATTTTAAAAATGAGATTCTGTTCATGGGAATTAAAGATCCATAGAGCTTTTTAAAGGACCAGGAGCAGAGCATCATTCTCTGGCCAGGATTTTCTCTTCATTAACTACTTGGCAGTGTGGTAAACATGCAGAGGTTGAATTCAGCCTTGCAGAATCTGGGCAGTTGTTATTGACAATTTAACTGTAGCATGGTTTGAAGCTCACAAATCTTTTCTTCCTAATTTCTTTTTGTCATGTATTCAAATTAGAGGGCAATTATTTTCTTTTGAACTGTGTACAAGTTGGTGTTGAGGATGTGGATTGACCTCTTGTCTAAAACCAGTAATTGTCTTCATATGCAACCAAACTGTGAATATGCAGAGTAAGGGCTGCTGCAGTAGTTAACATAATTCTGGCTTTATGGACAATTTTGTAAGGCTTTTCCAGACTCTCTCTGTATTTTTAATGTGCCTTTAGCAATGCAAGTCTGATCAAAGGGAATAATTTGTGCCTGTTTCTAAATGGTTGGCAAGAATTTTAACAGATATTTTGAGTAATAATTAATTAGGGATATGGTATGATAATTACTACAGAAACATAGGTCTTTTATTTAAATAGGATAATAATCATTGCTACAGTGAAAGACTTGTTTGGATTATTCAGAGAATCTCATTTCTCAAATACGAATTTTTTTTGTGAAACTAAAAAAGTAGCAAATGATTTTGAAACCTTCCATTGTCAGAGCATTTCATTGTGCTTAGTTTTTGTAATCATATTTTTTTTTTTCTGAGTTTCTCATTTGTTTCCCATGTTTCCATGGGGAATAAGTATCCAATTTTCTACTTTTTGCCCTCACAATAACTCCAGTACAGGTTTGGTGTAATTTCAATGACTCTGTTTAGATCATGAGCAAAACACAAGCTTATAAGAGTTTCTTTTTCCAAGAAGAACAGAACATGTAATTGAAATTTTCAATTTATTTTTCCATTCTTGATTCTCAGTGTCAAGTCTAAATCTGATTATTAGTCAAAACATTTTTGGTGAGTTATACTGGTACATGATATGCATTTCCCTACTGTAAATAGGGCATTATTATAATAATGAGATGTTATTGTATTATTTATAATATTGTATATAATATTATTGCATAATATATGATATTTTAATAATGCATATTATATAATTATTATTATTATTATAGTAATAGGATATTTCAGCTTCATTATATATTGCTTTTAAGGCTCTTAAACTGCCAGCTAGGACCAAGCTGGGAAAAACTTTGGTAGGGCCCTTTTTGCTGGAGTTTGCCTTTCTATCAGAGCTAAAATGGTAGTTAAGTTATCAAATTTGCTGAAATTCTGCATCTGCAAAAAACTAGGACAAGGGAAATGCTGACAGAGTTAAACCATCCTGCTTGATAGCATGTAATACTTGGGCCTGAATTTTGAGGTTGTAACCTCTTTAGAGCTGTGGGCTGCTTTGGAAGAAGTGGGAAATGGCAAAGAAGAAACTGCTAATGTTAAGTGATCCTCTGAGTCCAGTTGTGCCTTCTTGCTCTAGTGCTTATTCTTCTCCTGCAAGTGAAGTTTTAAAGAGTTTCATCACTGCACTGCCTCACCTGAGCTCCTGGGCAGGCTGGGGGTCCAAGGCATTGCCCAGAATCAATAAATGCATCCCTTTGTTTCTGGCACTGGAACTGGCCAGTGTGGAACATCCTCAGTGGAGCTTTCCTTTGATAATTTTGGCAAAGTTTCAAAAGCTCAAACTAGCAAAGCCAAAGGGTCTTATAAGCAGATAGTTCTGAGGATTAAAGATTTGGGTTTTTTGTTGTTTTGCTGGTTTGGGTTAAAAAGCCCAGGCAGATTAAAGGCAGATGCTGTAATGTCAGGATCACTGGCACAGCCATGCTCCTTGATTCAGAAGGAAACTGCTTGCTCTGAGACCAAGGGTATGAAAAATCTTTGTTACGCCATTCAGGAACAACGACTACATTGCCTTTTCCCTGGAATGAGCCTGCTGCTATTTCCTAACCATTAAACTGGCATCTTGCAGCATTTATATACTGTATTATAAGCCCTAATTTCCATATCTCTTCCAACAATTCCTCTGTGACTTGGTGCTCTGCCATTTTCTTTTCCTTTCTTAAGCAATAAAATAAAAAAATAAAAAAATTAAAAAGCTTGCAAAGTTGGTAGGTAGATAAAGGAAATTAAGTAGCATTTTTTGGGGGAGCTACCTCTGTGACTTTTAGCCAAAGGCTGGAAGGACAAAATCTTTATGATCAGAATACAAGACTTTTCTTTCAAGATCCACCTTAAATCTGTAAGTTCTATTTAAACTTAGATCTCTTCAGATGTCCCCACTCTGCTAAGAGTCAAGGTCTGCTCAAGCCCTCTTCTGAACTGTTTTATGACTTTTCCCCCAGAATCTGGCTGTGGGTGAGGGAGTTTGGAAACCTGTTTTTCCTTTCTGGTGTGCTCGTGCAGAGAAGGAGCACCCAGTGCATCCCTTTGGGCTGCTGGGAGCAAGAAATGTGAGGGCAAGCACTCAGAAGAGAGGAGCTGAGCAGACACAAACAAGATTTCTGTGTTCAAACATAAACTGCTTTTATCCCTTCCAATCTGAAGAAGCATTCCCTTTTTTTTTTTTTTTTTTTTTTTTTGTGAGCAGGAAGACTGAGTGAGGACGAATTTTCTTCCAGCATCTCAGCAAATTTAAGCATCACAATGTAAGAGCTGAAAAAAAAAGCCAGAGAGTTGTTTGTGTGGCAGCAGTTTCAGGTGGCTGTTTGTGGGAATGCCCTGCTCAGTCAGAGCTGAATTCCTGGATCACTCAGATTTTCACAATTTGAGAGACAGCAGCTTGTGCATGTGTGTGTGTGTGTGGAGAGGAGATTCCTGGCTCTCCAAACCTGTCATTATGAGGCCAGACTTTCTCTGGATGCTGCCTGATGGCAGTGCAGATGAAACCAGCAGATTGTGGTGTAATGTGGGAGCTGCTGACAGAAACTGGTGCGAGCAGGGAGGCGGCAGCTAATCGGATTAAGGAAAAGTCTATCACAGCCACAGCTGCCACTGGATTTTAGCAGAGTTTTTTATCACTGTTTGTGTGGGAAAACACATGATAGAGGGAATCTAATGAAGGAGATTGAACTAATAAACAGAAGTCCTTTTTGATCTGATAGCTGCTTTTCTGAGTAAAGTGCTCTGGAGAGGCTCAGGGAAAGTTTTGATGGAACTCTTATGTAGGAGAAATAGCACAGAGACATTTTAGGAAGAGGAAGGTTGTTGAAGTGGTTGAAATGCTCCCTTCACATCTTACAGAAGTGAACAAAAAAAGGTTGTTTTTGAAGCAAAAGGCCTGCTTTAGGATCTTTAAAAAATGAAATGAAATAATGAAATGAAATGAAATGAAATGAAATGAAATGAAATGAAATGAAATGAAATGAAATGAAATGATGAAATGAAAAAAATAGAATAGAATAGAATAGAATAGAATAAAATAAAATAAAATAAAATAAAATAAAATAAAATAAAATAAAATAAAATAAAATAAAATAAAAATAAAATATAAAAATTCTTGGGAGTCACTCACTGCCTCTACCTACCCACAAACTGCACTTTTCCAGGAGAAAGAGGAAGGCACAGGAAAACAGCTGCTCTGGGGTAGATGGTCAGCACTTCTGAGATCAAGTCACTGCAGGTGGAGCCGAGATGGTCACCACAACCACAGCCCTGAACATTTCCATCATCTGACATAAGTGTCCCTGGTGCCTGCTGGGGTGGGGCTTGGTGTGAAGATGAGGCACATCCTGGGCCACTTTTTTAGTCTCATGTTTGAAAGAGGCTGACTGAGAGTGGGTGGCAGAGGCACCACAGACAGGCAGCAAATGCACTTTGAAATCAGCCAAAAACTGGAGTAACAACAGCACTGTGTTCCCAGCTGGAGACCTTTGGGGCTGATTTTTCAAGGAATGTGTTTCTTTGTGCTTTCAGCTTCTCCAAAAAAAGGAATATATCCTTGGTGACCACCAAGAAAACTGATGCCAAAAACCTTTCATCTTGTAGGAGCTCTATGACAGGGAGGAAAAAACTTTCCACATTCCAAGTGAGAGGTGTGTTTTCATGGCCAGCAACCCTCAGTGATTTTTCCTGCTCTGTGTGCTCAGCTCATAGTTCCATGCAATGACAGATAAAAACCTTTAAGGATTTTAGAATCTCTTTGAAAGCTGCAGCAAAAACTGGTGCTTTGCTCCAATCATGGGTGATAGGAAAATATCCAGCACACCTTCCAAGCACAAAAATACCATGATTCTGAAAAGAACTACAGAACATTCTTCAGGTGTTGATTTAGAACAAGTGGTGCTACTGCTGGTGTGGACCAGAGTAACTAAACCAGGAATCAAAGCCTGTGTTTTAATAATTAGATCATGACAGAAAAAGATCAAAGAACCATTCACAGTTTTGTTGGTTTAAGTTGTAACTTCCATGCTGAAGGAAGCTTTTATTTCATTCAGATTTGTGGCTGTATCCAGGTTGGGGTGAATGTGCCTTAACCTTCAAGTTCCTCTCTCATCACATATTTCTATCAGAATTGAGCAGCAACTAATTGAGGTTAGTTGAGGCAGAAAAGCACTTTGGATTTGCTGGGTACTTGCTGTGAATGAAGCTTCCAAAAGTCAAGGCAGAATCCTTTAATCCAACTTTCCTTTTAAATTTTTTTTTTCCCTTGGTCAATTGAACCTAATTGAAGGAAAGGGGTTTATTCTGATTTGCTAGTGAATTAGAGAAGAGGAAAACAAGAACTTGTAGAACATGTGTGTTGTTCTTTAAAAGGAATAAACAATAATAAAACTGAGAAAATGCAGTTCTCTAAAGGTTGTTATGTGCATCTGTTGTTTTTCCTGGATGTTTTTAAAGAAAATAATTCTAGAAATATCCTTCTACATTTTAATCATTTTTCTGGTATTGTAAGTTCTTCTTTTTCCTCTTCTGTGTTCTTTGTCCACCCTTCTGCAGGGTTTATATACAGGGACAATCTCTGGGGAATTTATGAATCCCTTTGTGTTACACTGTTGTATATGCTCTGTAGGCAGAGCAATGCAGAATTTTAATTTATTTGGGAAGGGCAAGACCAGAGCTTCAGCTGGAATGGGGTTGGCCTTTCTGTGCCCCAGGTTCCTGAGCAGTGCCAGTGGCCAAAGAACAAATGCAAATTAAAATGCTGTGCTGTGATTTCAGCTTGCATGTGGAAAAACAGAAAGAGTTTTCTTTTCTCTGATATCTCAGTCCCTGTCAACTGGTTTTGCCCCTTTGCTGGAATTTTGCTACCAGGGAAGAAGAAAAGCCATTAGCTCAGTACATTCAGATTTCATTTTAATCCAGCTCCTGTACTGGCTGCAAAGCTGGAGGAGATTTCAGACATTGTTTCATCAATTACTGACACTCTTCTTGTAGGATTTGCTCTCAGGAGTCCAATTCTTTGTGTTGAGAACCCTTTATGTTGCCAAAGTGACATAAAAATATCTTGGTGTAAGACCTGCTTTTCAAAGATAATATCTCTCAGTGGAAGAGTCCTTTGGCCTTGAGGGATCTTCCTGCCTGTCCATTCTTTTTCCCTTGTGTGCACACTCATCACTTCAGATCTTTTCTTCTGTTCCACCATTCAAAACAAGAAAATTGCATATGTGTCAGGTTAAAAATTTATGAGAGTAAACAAGGACTCTTTCAGTGTCTTTTTGATAATAAAATAACTAGAAATGCATATCTGAAATAACTTTCTACATCTTTGGCTGAAGAAAAGTAATGAAGAAGGTGAAAACAGAAAAGCTGCCACAGTAAGGAAGATCATCTTTTCATGTCAAATATTTTAGTGCTCAGCTCTGTTGAACTTTTCCCAGCCCCACCTTCACAGTGTTCAAGCTTTGCCAGGTATCTTGCAAGGCTTTGGCTTCCATGAGCAAGGCAGAAACTGCACAGAGATGCTTCTGCATGTTATCCTGTCAAAACCCAGGTTTTTGCTTTCCAATTTTCATCTTGTTGCAGTAGTCATGGATGTGAGGAGATGAGAATCACTGAAACAAGAGCAGAGAACGAGACACTGGGCTGACTGCAGAACTGCTGTTACCATGCCCAGTAATTGGCTTGTGTTGAGTAAATCAACCTTGTTAATGCAGAATGATTCAAGACAATTAATTCTTTTCAACCCAGGAAAAGAGTTTTTGCAGCCCAATGGGTTTTCACAGGATGCTGGTAAACAGCCATTGCTGTTCATCCTGCTGGTGCCACTGCAGCAGGACATCCCTGGTGGGGATGCACTGGAGCTCAGCAGTGTGAGCTCAGCCCACAGGAAAGGATTGCTGTTGAGAAGAGCAGCCTGGCAAGAATATTGCAGCTTGGGGATGTGTGCAGAGTGTTACAGGAGTGTTGTTTTTAATTCGTCCCCAAGCACAGGCATTAATGTGCCATACAAGTAACTTTTGGTCAGGTTCCTGAGGCTCCTCAGACTCCTTAAAGAGCAAGATCCCACATTCCTGGGCTTTTCTACACAGGAAGCTATTCTGGAGATACTTATAGCTAATTTCAAGAACACCTGGCTCTCTGAAATTGAAGAAATTCACTTCCTGGGTGCCCAAAGGGTGCCCAGCTTGGATTTATTCTTCACAGATGATGTGTATGGGAGGGGAGCCATGCAGTGAGTGAGCTGGTAGGAAAAAACTTCTGTGAACTTCAGTGGCATTGGTGAAAATTCAGTGACTCCCAAGGACTGTTTCACTTTTGGATAGCCAATAAATCTGATATGACATCTGTGATCTTTCAGAGGTACTTCCCCATACAGTTCTGCTCTTCATTAGACACATGCAAGTTGGAATAGTTTGCCAAATTATTTCCCTTTTGCCTTACTAGAATCCACTTCCTTTTCCCAGTTAAGTCAATGGCAAAATTCCTGTTACCTGTAATGAAAGCAAGCTTGAGTTTTGGATGCTTCCAGAGGTATTCCCCTCTAGGAATATTTTAAATAATACCAGTTTGCCATGTTCTACTTAATGCTTCAAATTGCAGGAGCAGTAACTTTCTTAAACTTGTAAAAACAGTAACTCCTGGATTTTTCTTCTGTATTTTTTGTGGGAAAAGAAGAATCCAAAGAGCCCAGCATGACTCAGGCTGCATGAAGCACAAAATATCAATCCTGAAATTCATAACCCACACGAAGTAAGACTGCAAGATCAATTTTTCAACATAATAATATCACATGCAAATACAGTTTGGGAACAGATGCATTTGTTTAAGATGTTACAACCCCCTGCTGTTTGGTACAATCCCTATTAGCTATGCCACCATAACAGATTGTCAGACTGGATTAGGTTGAGCCAGTTAAGAAAAAAGTTTAAAATAAAATGCCCTGGAACACAGTGGAAGTGTTCAGGCAGGCAGCTGCCATCAGCCCTGGAAGTACCAGGGCTGCACAAGTGTGTCTGGCTTTGTCTTATGTGACATAGATACTTAAGCCTTATTTTCCAAAGTGATTCAAGAATTTTCAAGCCTAAGTCTTATTCTCTCTTATGGATCCAAATTGCTTTTCCCACTCTTCTCTCTAAATAAATAAATGATCAGCTCTGACTACCCACACCAGAACAGATAGCTGCACTCTACATGCATTCCTCACTAAATATTTCAGGAGATATCCTAGAAGCTCTTTGTTATTAAGCAGTTTTGTCATTCTGTGAACCATCAGTTACTGAACAGTAGCTTAAAATAAGCAATACCTCTTCCATAGTAAAAAATGAAGCTGTTGTTTTAACTCACAGCTGCATTGCCACATCGTCTTTCTGGAGACTTCAGTGCTCAGCCAATTCTGCTAAACTCTGCTGGGAAGTCAATTATTCTCTTTTCCTTCTTTAGGCCTTTCCATAATGCATTTACATCCTTAAGTGTTTTTAAAAAACCCAACTCGAAATAGATCATATTGAGTAATATACCAGTCAGTCCAACTGTGTGATTTCTCTCCTCAGCTAGTCTGGTCCAGACTCAGAGTTTTCATCTCCTCTCTCCACTGGGCCCTTAAGAGGGCTCACCTCTAGCCTCTCTCCATAACTCTGCTGGCCCTCAGCCTGCATCAGAGAGCTGACAGGGAAAAGCCATTCAGCACTCTGCAATCCTTCAGGGCACAACTCATTCAATCAGGATGGGACAGATTTATGGCTCCTGCACTTGGGTCCCAATTTTCTGCACTGACATCCTGATTTGTTTCTGTGACATTAGAGGTTTGCCAGGAACGATGTTTGCTCACTCCCAAGGTACCTGAAGGAGGTTGTTATGCCAGCAGCCTGGCACTGCCCTGGGAAAAGGCCCTGACAAAATAGCACCTGTTTGACTCTAGGACTTCTCTATGTTTTAAAAGCATTTTGATAATCTGGTTTTCCACTTTCTAACAGAGCACAAATTATATGCCAGTAAGACTGTTCTGTAAGGGGACAGTGTGAAGCAGACACACAAAAAACCTTCCTGCTTTCCAGTATCCATCATGCTTGTCAGATGTGTGTAAAGTATATGCCATCTTGTGTTGACAAGCCCAAAGAGCAGCTGTGATTTTGAAAACTGAAATTGCTTCTGCTGTTTGCTAGGCAGGCAGTAAGACAGACCATACAAAGGGTTGATACTGCCCAAGTTGTATCTGCTAGCATTCCCTCAGATTTCCTGGGAGAAACATGGAAATGAATGCATAAAACACCTGAGTAATATTTCTCACTTGAGCCACAGGGATAGGAAGAGAAGGGTACCCTGGTTTCACAAGAACTTGAAACTTAAACTGTAAAAATTGTGAGAAATCTTTCAAAAGTACAATTAGGAGGAGCTTAAAATGACCTGAGCATGAAATGACCTTTCCCTTGCCTGCATGGAAGGGCATATTTGAGAGATTTGTACTCAGGAAGTTTATCAGTCATGAACAGTTTTGGTGCAGGTATTACAATGTACATCAGCAAACACTGAGTCCTAAAATGAATGCTGTCAAAGTCAGTCGAAGGAATTGTGTACAGCTCTGAAAAACAGATTGTGTGGTTAGCTTGATACACAAAGCTTAACTTTGTGTCTAGCTTAACTTTGCTGATCATGGTGGTAGAGGATGACAAAGGCAGGTTGTTGTTTGTTCCCAAGTGCTCCTAAACTCTGTCTTGTGTTGATTAGATATCTTAAGCTTAGAAAAGGCTGTTGTAGTGATCCTGACCCATATAGTCCTCGACATAGAACCTGGTTGAAATAAATTCTCTTTCCAGTCAAGTAGTTGTGGTTGGATGATATCAAGAAGATTAAATCAGGATTCACTCAAGACAGTCCTTTGTTTCCCAAAACAGCAATTTTTTCCCTCTTCAACTCACCTTTAGATGTACTTATGTGCAACATCCCTGTATTGATTCCATGCTCAAAAGGAAAGTGCTGTGAAGGAGTTGAGGACTGGGGAAATTGTTAGAACCAGTTCCTGTGAATTAGGTTTCACTTCTTTTACAGTGTTTTTGTTCAATGGCTGAGCTTTGTTTTGAATATTTAGTGTGGAGAGAAACACAGCTCATAGAAGCATGAAGAAATGCTTTCTGAAAAAAGGGTGGGCAGGCAATAACTCCTGCTGCATCCCATTCCTTTGTTAGCAGAGCAGGCACGAGAGGAAGCACCAGTGCAGCTCCCAGTGCAAACAACAGCTGAACCCACTGCTGGCTTTGTGTCACAAGGCTGTTTTTGCCTTCTGTGTGATATACTGTCTTTCCAGAGCTGCTGCAGTCAGGGCTGGCCCTGTGGCTGATAGCCCATACCATAGTAAATCTTCACTGCAGCAACATTTCTGGGGTGTGTTAATCTGGAGTGGAGAAGCAGCAAGCACCTCTCCACCAGGTTAGTTATGGAATCCTGATTTTTGGAGGGTTCTCTTTTCAGCTGTGCTGAGAGGCCACAGTGCAGCCACTGGGCAGAGCAGGGATCCCTGCTGGGTAGTGACAACCATCAGCTGAGCTTTTATTCCCTGCTGCCAGCAGGTCCCCTGCTGCTCTCCCAGTCTTTTCTACTGACCTGGATGTGCCATTTTCTGGGCCTTTTGCTACCTGCTTTCCAAACATTTCCTCTATTTGAGCAGGGTATTCTCAGGAGACCAGTCTCACCCTTCCTTCTGGAGCACCACCAATGCACCAGCCAGAGGTGCATTTCCTAGTGCCCACTGTGCCTCTTTCACCCTGTTTGTGGCTAACACTCTGCACCCACACTGGGAAATGTCCTTGGCATCATGCCTGATTCTGGGGAGGAGGGGAAGGGGAGCATTAGAGACTGTGGGGTTTGGAGGAAAATGACCAGGGCAATAGAATAGGGTGCAGTAAGGGCTCAAAGTGTTCCTGTAAATCAGGTTGGGCCAAAAGTTTATGGGGTGCTGAGGCTGGGCTACAAGGACCTGCTGGGGAGGCAGGTATGAAGGACCTGTACTTTCAGAAACAGGATTCTTTGCTTCTTTCCCTGAAATTTATCAGTAGCTTATAGAAGAAGCTTCCCACCCATCTGCCATGGATATGCCTCCCAGCCTGGCCTGGGAGCAGCTGGAATTGGGTTTCTGATTCCCTCAAGGCAGAAAGCTTGTTCATGAGGGCTGAGAATGTGCTCCTTGAGCAAGATCAAAGGGTAAGGTGTTTTTCCATTGGCAAATAGGGTTATTCACACTCAAATTTATCAGCTGCTCATCCCTCTACATGTAGTCAAGGTGCATTGGTTAATTCTGCATGGGAAAATTGTCCTGGAAAACCAAATACTTACCTTAGCCTTAGCTGCTTCCTGCAAAGAGCACTGCACAGCTTTAATTATAATTTAAAACCAAAGGCTGATATCTCTAACAATAGAAGTTTCTTTTTGAGTTAAACAATGATGAAGAGATTAATGGAGCTCTGTAGGAAGGTGATTTTTGATGGAGATTAAATGCTGTCTGTGCAATTTCAGTTGATTGATTTTTGTGGATCAGGAACCCATCAAAGTGCAGTCAGCAGTGCCCAGGATATGACCACAGGACACTGAAGAAAGGGGCAAGTCATTAAATGAAGAGAATCACCCTGCCACCCCATGACAGCCCCATGCCCATATTCTGTATTAGTGCTTGAGGAATTCAGGGCTCACGAGGCCTCTGTGCTCTTTGGAAAAGGGTACAGTGTGCATCAGACTGCAGTCAGAGAGTCCTTGATATGCAAAATGAGCCATGCAAAGACTTCTCTTCATTTATTTTATTTATTTTTAAAAGTTTTGAGCAAGGATAAATGATCCTCTGAATATTCCCTACTTTGAGCAGAAGCAGTTCAGTGTAATCAGAAGAGCAGCCTTCAATTTGGCTATTCCCAGAGTAGGAGTATGCTGCTAAATCATCTGTTATCAGTGGAGCTCTAAAAACAAGGCTATTGACCATGAGATGAATTTTGTCACAAGCTTGATGTAGGAGTCAGTTTTGACATTGCTCTAAATGTTCTCTTCTCAAAGAAAAGCTCTACTGAGAGCAGATGTAGAAAAGTTAAGCGGGAGATTTTAGATTGCATAAATGAGAACCAGACATCTGATTTACCCAGGCTTCCACTGAGAGTTGAGCATTTCACTGTCCTTCATGCCTTTGAAAAATCTCCCCCTAAACCACCATCTTACAAAATGTGGTAGGAATTTAGTGACAGGATAAGTCAGATTATATCTGTAGAGGTTTCTTGATTTGATATCGCCATGCATGTTCATAAATAACTCTTCCAAAGGGCTCAAACATTTTCATGTCACTTATCCTGTGCCATGTGAATCCTTGCTTTCACCTGTCCTGTAAGATGAATGCATTTTATTTCATTGGAGCATGTTTTGGCAGCTCAAAAGAGGAATTTATTAGAAGAAATCTTAGCATTGTATGCTGATGGAAAATTTTGTCATTCACAGCAGCCAGACCATCATGCACTGATGTTACTTCAGACCACTGGGAACTACCTTTGTGCAAGCTGTGAGTTTGGTTTTGCCAACTTCATTTTGGATTCATATTTTAAAAGTGTAACTCAGAACAAAAGTGAAAGCTTATGTCGACTCAGCACCACTGCTGTGTATTGGGGGATTAGAGAATTTATTACATAAATGAATTTGTGTGAATATTTATGCTTCATTAGTTACTCATTGGTGTGGAACATAGTATGGGAACTTTGTACTTACTGATTTTCTCAAGTTAAACTGCCAAACTGTTCGTGACTGATATTCCCATATTAAGTGTGTGCAGCTTTTAACACTTGACTTAACAAGTACCTTTAATTTCACTGAACATAAGTTATTGATCATGGGGCTTGTTGCCTGGAAGCTCCATTCCTGATTGTTAATTGAGCCATTGATTTTTTTTTAACGTTATCATTAACAAAAGGGTGAATGCAGCATTATAAAGTCTGCTTGGAGTGGGGAGGAGAGAACTGTAGCTGACTAAAGAAAATACGTGGGGTTTCTAAACTTATCACAGCTGAAATCAGCTCAAAAACGCCTGTTGAACGAAGGAAGAATTTTAATCAATATGGATTTGATCTGGCAAAGGAAAGTTGTGCAGATTTCAGGGATGCCAGACCAGAGCTGGTGTTTGGTACACGGTCAGGGTGAGCATGATGCTGAACTCATCTCACCAGGCCTTGCTGAGAAAAAGTTCATCTCTGTAAACTTGGGCTGGGCACCACAATCCCACAGCCAAATAGCTGCTGTTCACAGGTGGCTTGTGGGCAGCAGGCTCACAGCTGGGGCACAGGGAGCTGCAAAGGGCTGAGCAGTGCAGCCACAGGGACTGGCACCAGCCTTGCTGGGGTCTGGGTTTGCCTGCACAGCACAGGGACACCCAGCAGCCACACCACATCTGCCTGGGGGGAGAAAGGCAATTTCTCAGGGATACAACCTGTGGATGTGAAAGCTTAGTGGGGATAAGCTCAGGACTTCAGGTGGATAATGATGATGCTGTGAAATGGGG
This sequence comes from Oenanthe melanoleuca, assembly GCF_029582105.1. Lineage (NCBI taxonomy): Eukaryota > Metazoa > Chordata > Aves > Passeriformes > Muscicapidae > Oenanthe > Oenanthe melanoleuca. The sequence continues at coordinate 11,318,068 of NC_079348.1, read as the reverse complement.
ACCAGGGTTATATATATATATATATATAATGTGTGTATATATATATGTGTATGTATGTATATATATATGTATCTATGTATGTATGTATGTATATATGTATGTATGTGTGTATATATATATATGTATGTATGTATATATATGTACGTATGTATGTATGTATATATGTAGTATATATGTATACATATGTATATGTATATATGTAGTATATATGTATATATGTGTATATGTGTATATATATGTATATATATGTATATATATATATATATATATGTATATATATATATATATGTAATATATTTGTGTCTGATTTTATAGATAGGACCTGTAACTGCATTTTGAACAGCTGTGGCAGTCAGTGGTGTGCAGCATGCATGCCCCTGTTTAATTAGAGCTCTTTCATTGTCTTGGAACTATGATTGCTGCCCATGGGGTCATCCCAGCTACCTACAGGCACCTACAGAGAAAGTAGCTCAGTCCACTGAAAGCCTTTTGCTTGTTTTCTGTCATGAACTTTTAGCTTTTATGATTTTTAAAACAGAACAGAAACAATGTTTCTGTCTCAAAGGCATGTGATGGAATTAATCTTCCTATTTTCCTATGGACATTGTTTTTAGGAACACAAACCATGTTATTCAGAGAGCAAACTGCTTTCCCAGAGCTGTCTCACAGACTTACACGGTGATTTTTAATTAGCATGACTAGTAGGTAGAGTCTAGATAGTTTTGAAAAATTCATTATTGCTGTCCTTGTAGAATCACATCCAGAAAATAAAAAGACCTATTAGAGGCTACTGCAGAGGTGCTCATATTCATGAGCCCCCTGCACAACACTGTTGCAGTTTGACAACTCTGGCAAGCAGGTATTCATGAGTTTACTGATTTGAAGTGTTGGAGTTCTTTGTAGTTCTCCAAACAGTTTCCAGAAACTATTTTATGACAGTTTTAAAAGACTTCAAAGTCTTTACTCTGGGGTATAGGGAAGAGAGGAGAGCCTGAGAGGTCTGAGCAGAGGCAGCAATGATTCAGGTGACATCAGCTCTCCTCATTTCCTGACCTTGTGTGCCTGACAGGTTTAGTGAGGGTGGAAACAATGCTGATTTCTGAAGACTGTCAAGTGCGAGCAGTTTTCTGCTGAGTTGTAGGAGGCTGGAGATCTATAAACCTTTTTAAGTGCTGGGAGGAATGAGAGGGCATTGTTTTCATTGCAGCTGGTCTTTGAGTCAGAAAGAAAATAGTAACTATTGAGGGATGGACCCCTGCAACAAGGCTAAGCCTTATTTATTAACTAGTAAAATTTCTTAAAAGGAGAATGAGCAAGCAAAAATTTCTTAGCTCTGCTGCTGTGGGCAAATAACTAAGAATGCAGAAATTGTGACAATAACACAGCATGAAATTATATTGCTAAGGCAACAAAAGTTCTTCCATTTTGAAAATTCAACAAAAATCTGACTAGCATTTCAAGGCTATCCAAAACTAACATACTTGCTACTGGAAAGCAGCACCCCAAAACTTTGTTTAAAGGAGAACAATTGAATTATTACAAATTCAACCCATCTGTCTGCTTAAGATGTTTCTATACAGAACTGTTGATTCTATTCCCATTCCAATCAGCCATATTTTTGAAGGAGTTCAGAATGTATTTATTGAAATAAAAAGTCAGAGAGGATACTGTGAGGTACCCAGTGGGCCCTGAATGGACTGAAATGTTACTGTGGGAGCTTATTGCTCTTCAGCTCTTATTTATTTCCAGTAATTTAGTACAGTCTGTCAAACTAAATATCCTGAGCTCTACTGGAGTTCTGGTTACTTTCTTTATGGCTGAAAGAAAAGATGAAGATGTGAAATTACTCACAAACATTTTGTGGTTTTCCTTTATGCAGGACTCAGCCACTGGCTTTTGGCATGTTTGCCTTTAGAAACAAGGACTGGAAGACTGTGTAGTGCACTTCCATGGAATTTTGTACATGGTGTGTTATCCATAACCTAAATACTGTCTGAGATACTCTTTGGATACTCACTTCCATGAAAAAAAAATGTATGTGTGTCTGCCTAGGGATTTTTTGGTTTTTTGCAGATGAGCAGAGAGATACAAATGAGAAATTTTATAGCAGTACTTAACAAAAAAAACCCCACGTTTTGTTTCCAAGATGCTCTTGACTTCTGGAAGGACTATACAGGCATCTCTTGTCTAATGAATGCTTTGGATTTATCATTAAACCTGGCAATGTAAACAAACATAATGAATCTACATGAGAAGAAAACATAAAAATGTGCCAAACCCATTTTTTTTTCCTCAAGGTAAGGCTTTGGTATCAAGCATGTCATAATGACCCAAATCCTTAGCTCTGTGACACAAAGGAGAAGAAAGCCACAGGCTTTGGGCTGGTTCTCCTCCTTCTTTTCCTGCCCCTGATGTTAGAACTGTACCTCCAGCTTAGAGAGTGCAGCCTCATGACAGTGTTGTAAGCTGTAATTTTCCAGTTAAGAGTAAGTCACACAGTGCACACACCAGCATGAAGTACATCACCTCTCTGAGAGAGCAAATCCTTCATTAAGCTACAATGGAAGCTTAATGTACAGCAATCCCATGGGACAGCTCCTTGATCCTATCTCATGCATTACCTTCCAAGAAATTCAAATCCCAAAACCCCACTGAGTGGTTAGTGTCTTCCCAAAAACTTGATAGGATTAGGTTGCAAGGGTTCTTTTAATACTGTGTTGTCTTTCTCCCTATATTTTTCCTTAATTTCTGATTATAGTTTCAGCTGGACAAATCACCCAGTCTGCAGCATTCACATTCCTCCATCCTGTCATGCTAAAAGTGATAAAAAAACCCTTAAAATCCAGCCAGTCTCTCAATCCATTTGATCTCTGTCCATCTAACATTATTAATTGAATCCAGGGTCCAATTTTAAGCCATCCAGTGAAAGACACTGGCACTTTGCTTCCTGCATTTGACCTGTCCAGCTAGAGAAATAACTTCCAAATGCTGCCAGTGAAGTGATTATGGGCAGCACACAGAATTTCCACCCACCAAAGGGATTTGTTTTTAAGCTTCTCTGAACTCCAGTGTCTGGAGGAGAGCTCTGGTGTTTAGCATTAATGATGTCTTGGGTTGGCTCCCACAGCTTGCAGCGCTCTAGGTGCTGCAGTTTGATGACTGTCACTGTTGGTTGGGTCAAGGAGAGCTGCCACAGACATAATCAGTGTGTTTCCTCATTTTATCAGCCTGGTGCAAGAGGTAGTCATTTTATCCAGGGGACAGAATTAATGGGTGAATGCGCTGTGGGGCTGGCACATGCTGCCTCCAGTTTAATAGCTGAATTAGAATCTTTTTAAACCCTTGGCACCAAGAAATGTGATTTCCTGATGCTTAGGGCTAATGCTGTGGGAAGTGCTGGGAAATCTTGGCTGATAGGGCTAAGAGTTAACAGAGACTAAAAAATAAAGCACAATAAATCTTACCTGAAGTGTTTGCTATGTGTGAATTACATATGTGCATATATGCATTGGTCTGAAAGGTTTGAGCACACACAGAGAGATTAATTGTAGTTTAACCTGCACTTAAGAGGATCATCAAATCTAATATTTTTTCACTCAATATTTCAGGATTGCTTCTGGTGGCCAAGCTTGGGGGAAAAAGATTTATAGTCACTATGTGAGAAACTGTATCAAATAAATAATGGGGCCAAATTAAACACATTGATTAACTATCATTCACTATCCTGTAATCTCTTAATGACTGAGGTCCAATTTAAGACAGACTAGAATCAGGATTAAATTCTGAATTGATGCTATTATTGCATGTATTCATTAGGTTCTAGAGGAATTCAGGAGAGATTAAAAAGGCACCTGTGAATTAAGACCAGCTATTAATGGGGGAAGTTGAAGGACTTATCCATATTAATGCTATTTTTCTTACTCAGGTAGCCTAATGAATGGCAACATTAAACTTTACAGATTGTTTGTGCATTCATGGTTTTCATCAGTCTAGTTTATTGTCAGAAAATCTGTAGAGCACCTGGAAATATAATAATGGCCACCATGTTGCATTTACTAATTGCAGTAGCAGAAAGCAATTAAAGAGCTTTTCAGGGCAGTTAAAAGGGATGAGATTTGGTCAGTTTTGCAGCAAGTCCAATGAAATAAAAGGAAGGGCGAATGGGAGAGGAAGGGAGAAAATCACTGTTTGCTTTAATCGACCTGTGAATGATGCTATTTTTATTTAACACTCCAGGTTTCAGACTATTTAAGGTGTGCCAAACCAATGGACTTTCTCCATTGACAGCCTCAGACAGACAGCTGGTTGCTCCAGTCCAGTTCATGCTCAAGAAATCTCTTCAGTACCTGTACAATTTTCTCTTGTCTCCAGAGTCACTAGAATTATTAAATTTGCCTGCTTGTGTTTAGGAGTTACAATGAAAGAAAAACACTGGATATTTTTCTGGTGTACAGAAAAACTCTTAAGAATTAAGTTTTAAGATCATTTAAGTCCATCTCTTCTTTAACAGTCTTTTCTTAGCACTTTACATTTCTTGGTGTCTGGTGTTTAATGCCTGCATGATCATTAATACACAGGTAAGCCTGGCAGAAATGAGAATAAAATGATGCTGCCCTCTAAAACAGCTGATCCCATTTTTGCTAATGAAGGACTCACTATCTTCAGTCCCTCCTCTTCTGCCATTTTTAAGGCAGTTTTCTGATGTTTTGCTTTCAGTAAAGAGGCCATTATTCCTGCAATCTATCATTATAAGGAGTGCTGCCTACTTCAGAGAAGCTCTTGAAGCCTAACTGGAATCACTGGATGATTGGGATCATTAATATATTGCAAAATGACAATAAGAACTGAAGTGAGGGGGCAGGCAGACACAAAGTGCTGATGAAGATATATCTGCTCTGCTGTCCAAATTCCACACACAAATATAGGAGCCACCACTGGAATTTTTTACAGCTAGAAGGTGAAGCTTTAAGACACCTCAAGAGTATTGATTGTTACCCCTCACTTTGGCTGGTCTCAGTTTGAGAGTGTACTCAGAACTTTAAATCTGCTTTTCCCTAGGTTTTTCTTTCTGGGTTTTACTGTGAGATCTTTTAAAACATTCTGCTACTGATATGTTTTCCTTTCTTAAACTTTGTTGCTATGATGACACTGAAAAGGGGTTATTTTTCTGGGTGGGTTTTTTCTTTTTTTTTTTTTTTTTTTGGCACACAATTCGTCTGAGTTCTGCTTCTTCCCCTTTTCCTAAAATAAAATTTTAAAAAAAAAGGGCACTAAGCTTGTTCTTAATTAGATTTCATTATATCAATGATTTTTTTAAAGCATTCAAGCTTAGGAAGAGCAGTTGTTCATCTCCTCATCTGCAGCAGCAGCACTAATCTTGTACACATTTGCATGCACACAGGACAATAAAAAGTGACATGATGTAACATTTCAGTGAAGAATTGTAGGCACTGCAGCCAAATCCTGTCATTTAAGACTTTCTGTGAGGAGTGATTTATTCTCAATTTGCCAGTGTGGGTTTTTTGAGAGAGAGAGAGAGAGAGAGAGAGAGATTGTGTGGGTGTTGGGAATTATGCCTACACTTTTTAAGCTTTACTAGTGACTTTGGGTGTCTCTGCCTTCAGGTGCCTAACTTGGCATTCCAGAGAAGCTCTGTTCTTGGCACACACAAATCCAGCTTGTTTAGAAAAGCTCTGCCTCCAGCAGAACCCCCAAATCACTGGGTTTGACTGTTCCTTTCTGCTCTGAAGCTGTCAATGATGTTGGCTGTAAGGGACAGTATTTCAGATATCATGCTCTGATCTAGCAAAACAATTGCCAAAAGTTAACATTTGCTACATCTGTAGAGGTTTTTAATTGTCAGAAATGTTCTTTTTCTGCTAGAATAGGAGCTAGAACAGAGGCTGATGGGACAGATCACTTGATTTTTCACATTATTAGTCTTCTGGAGGCACAGATCAATTGCTTAGAGCTGTTTCTTCCTTTTTAGAGGCAGATTTCTAATCTTATTAATGATAATGGGGGTTTTTGCCAACAGCATGATATTCTGCATTGTTCAGCTTAATAATCAGCATGAAACTTATTAACTGCATGAAATATGGTGTCAGAAATCTGGGTGAAATCTCTGGCACTTGGAAATATTAACTGACTTGTTTTCAGTGCTTCAATCTCCTACAGTTAACATTCTGGCAATTACAAAGATGCAAACTCTTAAAGATAAGCTTTCTGTTTTGTGCTGTGCCTGTGCTTTATCCTGTAGCCAAAATCCAAAGTAAGCCTTTTTGGAAGCTGTGACAGCTTGGGAGAGTTTAATCGAATTTATTTTCTTGTGGTTGTGAACATTTGGGTCCCTCCTGGTTCTACCTGAATTTAGCAATGACTAAATCACCTCTTCTCAAGCAGTGTTGATTTGGGGGGAAGCAAATCGATTTTCCCAGCCAATGATGGCATCTCAATTGTGTGTTGATGCCCTTAATGGTATATTTTGTGTTCCTCCATTACCACCTCACTTTTAACTAGCAAGAATGTGGAATTAAGCTGCTTTTATCAACCTGTTTCTGGTTAGAGTCAGTTTTCCTTTCCTTGCTTGTCTCAGTTGCTCAATTCTGCTGTTGAAAGTGAAACTTTGCCTTCATGAGGGGTCAGCAAAGCTTGCAATTTGTCACTTTTAGACACCAGATTCTATAGCAAGTCTCTCATTACGTTTTCCTGGTGTGTATCAAAGGTTGAGGTCGTATGGCCCCAGGTTTTCTTGTCTCTGAGGGGAAAGCTGCCATTGGGCTATCTGATTGCTCCACCACAGCTGGGAATTTGAAGTCAATCTCCTGGTTTGCACTCCCTCCAGGGCATATTTCCTCATCTACACAATTTAACAGTGATTGGCTGATTTAATAGCTTTTGAATACGTTGTTCTTCAATGTGTTTCCCCCTTTCTGCTCTGTGCCCAGTATAGAGTTTGCACTCTGGGTCAGTACTGGTTTGCCTTGATGCTTTCCATGCCCTCTTCACCCTCCAACAATGTCTTTTAGCATAGAAGCAATTAGGGAATGTCATTTACACTTTCCATGGTGCCATGGAAGGGATTGATGTTTGTCATGGTGCTGAGAAGTTCCCTCATGACTTTCCCTGAGCTGTTCTGCCAAGACCTGGATCTCTCTGTAATTACTCTCCCAACATTTTTCTGGTAGGAATACTATCTGCAATCTCTCCATGACAAGTTTCCTTCCCTTCCTTCCTGTTGGCTTCCTCTTTTTGGAGCTTGTGGCCTTTGATTTCTTGCTTTTCAGCAGCTGGGCAGTGAAGATTTTCCACATCCCTGCAGCCATTTCCCTGTTTACTGATGTTCTGTACAAACAGCATCTTTCAGTGGAAGGTTATAGCTAGCACTGCTTCATGCGCTTTTAATATCTTTGGCTGAAGCAGGTGAGATTTTAGCAAGTGAAATCACCCCATTCTTCTTTTTAATGCACAGCATTTTAATCCACCTTTCCTTCTTGAAGGACCATGACCTTAGTGTTTAATGAAATGTGCACATATGAACAGGAATTTTTAAATAGGATTGACACAAGCAACAGTGCTAACAAAATACTGACTGGTAAGAGAAAATAAGAAATACAGTTCTGATTTGTGTGACAGTGCCATGCTTGTCTCCTGTTTTAGGCTGGCATTGCTCAGAGCATCCCTGCCCAGTCTGGGCACAGCACTGAGCCTGGTGGGCTCACAGTGCAGTGGAATTTGCAGTCAGAGCCACCTCCATCCCCTGGGAAAAGCAGGCTGGAGTGAAGGAGAGGGGCTCAGCTACAGGTCACTAGTGCAATTGCACAAAGAAATTGGTGCTTCTACTGGGCACAGCTGAACAAGGAATGGGGGGGCACTTAAATTATACTGAGGGGGAGCGTAAGAGAGGAGTAGTTATAAAATAAATAGCTTGTTGTGTTTGTGAAAAACATCCTGCAGCTCCTCACTGGGGCTCCCTGTGCTTCCCTGAACGTGCTCTTGGTGCAAGCAGTGCTTTGGGAACAGTGCAGCTCAGCTGAAGGGAACAAAATGGGGAGAGGAGGAGGCAGCCCTTAACAGAGAGCAGCACAGCCTGGTCCTGCCTGGGGCACTGAGCTCACAACACCAGGATGCAAACACCCCTGTGGCCAGGGGAGCAGGCAAGAGCCCAGGGGCTGCTGGCAGATGGGGAGACTCATGCAACCACTGCTGGGCTGGGGAAACAGGCTGGAATCGGAGTGCAGGCATCAGGGCAAAGGAGCAGACACTCTGAGAGGGATGATCCCCATCATCACCATCCCTGGAGCCTGAGACAGGGAGAGGCTGTGCCAGACCCGCAGCTGGAGCTGCTCCTGCCTCCTGGGCTGCTCTCGTTGAAGGACAGGTTCTGTGGGTCCAAGAGCTCCTTCAGCAGCCAAAGAAAGGTTTCATCAGCCTCACTATTCTGATTTGGGGCTCAGTAACAGACTCCAAACCCAAACTCCCCCTCAGTGGTGACCCCATCCAAAGGCACTCAATGGATCTCTTGTGGACTCAGCTCACCTCCACACATTCGGATTTTTCTGTTACATAAAATCCAACTTCACCTCTTCTTCTTCCCTTCCTACATTCACAAAGGAGTTTGTGGCCATCCATTGTGTCTCTCAAGTTTTCCTAAAAAGTTCCTGAGATCCCCAAGACAGCACACATCTCAGACCAGATGTGCAGCTCCAGCTTCCCCTATTTGAGCCCCCTGTCACTGATTCACCTGAAGCTCTTGGTTTTGAAGAGGATACAATAAAAAACCCAACATGAACAGAAGGCAGAAAACATCCCAAACAACCAAAGACCCAGTGGCCTGCAGAGGCACTGGGTGCTGATCTTCCTTATTCTTTCATAATTGCAATGCCAAGAATCAATTTCTATCCATAAATTTTTCACACCAGAGTATGGGAGAGGCTGCAAGGATCCTCTGTGCCGATCCATATAAAGGTCTTTTCCTGCTGTTATTGGCAGACCCTACACCTGAGCTGGTCAGGGAGCCAAACAGAGGGCAGCTCCTTTGGCCTGACAAACAGTGGTACCTGAACTACTGATAATTCCCATTTCCTTTGACAATCCAGGCAGTGCAAGTGCTCCTGTGAAGTGAATTTGACTGCACAGTTGCATAGTAGTTCTAGACTCATATTAAAAGGTAATAATAATTTAATAGTGTTTTTAAAAGAAGTTAGTGTGACATTTGTCACTATGCAGAGAGGCAAACTATTTGTGTTTCTAATAGGAACCACTGGGAAAAGAGAGTTTTGGGAAAAAAAATCAGCCAGAGGGAATTGGTCAATGAAAGCTTTAAGTTCTAAGAGGGTTTTATTTCTTTGCTGCTTTGTAGTTCCTGTGGGTAAGTGAGTAAACCTGACAGTTCAAACTACATTTTCCTCAATATCTCAAAATTCGTTCAGCTTCCCATGTTACTAATTATTTTTCCACTTGAGAATCAGCTATTTTGTTTCAGGCTAAAGCAAGAAAAAAACACCAGCTTTATTACAAGGGTCAAAAAAAATTCAAGAAAAAAAAGAACTCTGCATCTTTTATAGCATTCAGCCTTTTGTAAATAAAAACATAAATTTCTCTGGGCTTTAGTGGTTATAGTAAGCTCTTAGCACCTACAAGGTAGAGAAAGGAAGTGAATCCTCTTCTTTCTCCTCTTAAATGAATAAGCTCTGTGTTTGTTTTCTTTTTAATTATTGATTTCTGTAATTCTAAACATATAATACATTCAGGAGATTTTAATCAGCATAGAATCAGTAGGCTGGTGTTGAGAATTGTGAGTACCATGAGCATTAATTTCAGTTCTATTTCAGAAAACAGCATCCAGGCATTAATTAAGTCTTTAATTAGGCATCCAATTAAATTTTGCTTTAGAAATGTTAAAGACCTGGCAAAAATACTCTGTCAAATCAATGAGAGTCTTTACATTGATTTCCATGGAATTTGGGCAAGTCACAAAAGAGGTGATTAGATCTTTCTATGGGGTGACAAAAATTTAGAATCCAGTTATCTGACCTACCCCAAACTTTGCTTTACCATTGATGGTCAGAGAGCACACTATGAGAAAAGAAAGGTTGAGGTAAAAATATGATGTTCAGAGCAGTAGCTTGATGGCTCAGATTGTCTGGGCAAGTTCTGTTGTCATTAGGGAAGAAATTTAAATGGTAATCCACAGCACAGACACAAACTCAAGTAGCCATCACTATATATTTTGGATTTCCAGCTTCATAGCAAAGGTGAAGGACCAGAATTGAGGTGGTCTAAGGACAGGCCTTCCTAAAGATAAAAGTTACAAGCAACTTGCAAACAGTAACTTGTGAAATTATTTATGGATATAATTTACAACCAACCTTCAGAAATGCAACCTTGCAATAATGAAATGGGATTATTCATAGAGCAAAAGTTTTACGGTAAGGTCAGAGCTGAAATATGGAAATAATTTATTCTGTGGTTTTACAAGATCCTAGAGCACCTTAAAATATAAATTCACAGTGCCTCTCATGGGTGCTGTGTGGGGCTGCAGAAGTTTGTCTTGGTGCTGTGGAGAGGTGGGTGTGTGAGAGCTGGGCAGGGGCTGAGGATCCTCAGAACACACCCTGGCTCCACAGCTCCCTGCAGAGCCTTGTGATCATTGCCTCATAAACACTGAGGCCTGGGCTAATAGAGCTTTTACAGAACTTTCAAATATCTGTGGAAGCTGGGCCAGTTCTTGAGGGATGTATTTTGTACCTCACATTCCTGTTACCAATGAGAAGAGCTGATGGTTAATTAGAGGGAAAGACAACCATGGCAGAATTTTTTTGTTATCTGTATCTACCATAGTGCTCTTCTTTTCACCTGTACTTTCAGAAGTCTATTTATATAAAAAAAATTCAATCAAACTTTCACCCTATTATGTGTATTAGTAATGCTTTATCCTTCTCTGCTTCATTAGATAAATTAAACAGTTTGGCAAAATAAATAGCTACATTAGGAAATGTAAAAAGGTTTTTTTCAGAGAGGTGGATGCCACTTTAAAGTCAATTATACTAAAGGTCTTGCAACTTGTCCAGAATATGAAGCTTCTGAGATGTGGAGCATGGAAGAGACATCAGAAATTAATTGTTTGAATTGTTTGATACACCAAGTATCCAGCTTCAATCAAAAGAAATAATTGAGATTCATAAAATGTTCCTTTGTAGATAAGATAATTAATTTATTGAATTCTTTTTATCATTTTAGAGAAAGAGAAACTGAAAATTTCAGTCATGTTAAAGTTGAAAAAGATCTGGTTTTCATTTGCATGTAAAGGTAGGTGGTGGTTTTGCTGTGATTTCTTATCAGAATAAATTATTTCAACAGAATCAAAAGTATCATACAGCTGGCAAATTTGTCTTGTACCTTGTCCACTCTTGTGTCCAGAATTGTTGTGGCCAGGGGATGATCCAGTCACAGGGGTTTCAGTGGTCAGGTCATGTTCAGATGGAGCTGGCAGTTCTGATGCTCAGCTGTCTCTACCTTCTGTCCCTGTTATTTGCCTTTGGAGAATTATTATGATTCTGTGTAGCTAGCAAAAAGTATGATTTTTATAAGTGATTTTCCGTCTCCATTAAGCAGTGAAAAGCCAAGCAAGAGTAATTTTGACAAAGGAAATTTCACAAAGGAAATTCTACACTTATTAATTTCTTCTTTTTTCTGAGCCTTGACTGGGTTGAGGGATAAGCCAAGATATTTTGCATATCCTCAAGAACTTATTTTGCTCAGATATTTAGCAGCTTTCTGTAATTAAACAATGTTCTTGCTTTTTCAAGCAGTTTAAACTGCACAGATAGAGCAGCCACAGGGAAGTTAAATGCCAGAATACATTAAAGGAAAGGGTGTCTGCAGTTTATTGGATGGGTCTGCATAGTCTGTGAGGGATGAAATGACCACGACAGTGGAAATAAGTCACTTGGAAATATCCAAATAAAGCTTTCTGGCAAGACTCTGTTGTAATAGATTATTAAGAGAATAGCTGCAGAAATAAGGATTTATCTCCTTTTTCTATTTCCTGGAGGAAGGAGAAAGGTGGGGAGAGAAGATCTAAAGCCAAATACTATAACTTTATTGACTTAATTGAAATTGCTGCCAAAATCACCTGATGGAAGGAAGACTTGAATCTGTCTCAAAGTAACTTCTTCACTTCTATTGCATTAAAAATGTAATAGGAAGTCATGACTTTTTCCTATTTTTTTTTTTCTTGAGAATTTATAAAGGAAACCAGCCCTTTAGCTGCTTACACAGTGATTTAGATAACTTTGCCATTGCACTGGGTCTCCTCAGATATTTGGCATGTTTAATGAATTTTTCAGACATTTCATTTCCTTTGTAAGTGCCAATTATCAATCTGTGGTAATGAAGGATGGTTTAACGTGAACTGTCAAGGAAGTTTATAAAATTATCATGTCAACACTGTACTCTTCCAGCAGAGTTAGAGAAGGATTACAAGAAAATGATATTGTCATTTAATTTAACAGGGTGTACATTAATATTTCATTATTACTCCTTACTTATTTTTCATCCTGACAAGTCCTAGCTATCATTTTGTGGAGCCATCAGCTGTGCCTGGTGATGGGCAAATACTTAGGTGGCCTGAAAACTTCAGGAATTATATTGGAGTGGTGCCTGTATGTGCTGGAATTGGTGATTTTTTTCACCCTCCTCATGCTCCTCTAATGTGATACCAAACAAGATTTCAGTGACAATTGACTGTGCAAATATTTCTTATGTGATTTCCTGTTCTTGCCTCTTCAGCCATCAATGGAAGGAGTGTCCATACCCTAATATAAACTTAACATTTTTTGGGGTGTCTCAAACTCTCTGTGTATTCAGGGTTCCAGTGTGGACAGGCTCAGATTAAATCATTTGTGCTAATCCAAATTTCCACCACTACAGAAAAACTCCTTTACATCTGGCTTTATCACTTAGATCAAGAAAATTAATGTCTTTCCAGTAGTGTTGATAGGTCTTTGGCAATGCTAATTAATGAGCTTTTGGGTTTCCCTCTAATAAAAATAGATTTGCCCTAGACTCTTTAGGAAGATTTTTAACCTCTCTTGTGGCTGCCCTCAATTACTCTTTTTTATTTTGATATTTATGTCAAAATAAATCCTGTTCTCTTTAGGATACTTAAAGGCTGATGGAGGTTCTCTATGTGATGGTTCTGTTCCCTCTCAGAATCTAAATTATCACTGTCCATGATTTTGCTTTTTTAATTATCTCACTCCTGCAAGTGTCTTGCTTAAATGTATAGCTTGGCAGATTTTGTCTCTGCCAAACTCTGGTCATTGTGAAAATGATTTTATGAAGTGTGTCTCTTGCTTTCCTCATGGAGGTGAAGGCATCTTCCTAACTCTTTCAAAAGGATTTGTGAAATTCTCTTGTGATAAAAAACAGTCCAAAATGTCCATAGTGCTGAAAACTAGAAAGATATTCAAAGACAGTCAATGGCAGCCTGTTCCTTAAGACCTTTCAAACCAGCAAGCAGCAGAGGAGTGCACACAGCTCAAGGAGGGTTTGATGTGATTCTGAATAAACCTGCACAGCAAAGGTGTGAAGGGACTCATGAAAGTGTTGTCAAGCATTGGAACAGCCAGCCTGGAGGAGTCACCATCCCTGGAGGGGTCTAAAAGATGTTTGGGTTAGTGGTAGACTTGGCAGTTCTGGGTTAAGTGTTGGACTTGATGCTCTTGGAGCTTTTTTCCAACCTAAATGATTTTACATTGAGTTTTTATTTGCTTGAAGGATTGAACACTGAGCCAAGCTGTGGTTCTGGGCAAGATACTGAGGCACACAGAGCTGTGAGTGCTCTTACAGTTATCCTTTCCTGGGAGCTGTAGATTGCTTGGTTGAAGAACTTCCCTCCTTTCTTGAAAGAAAATAAATTTGGTTGGAGACTTTAAATGCTTGGCACCCCTATAAATTAGACAATGTGCATCTCTTCCATGCCAGAGAGGGGTGCACAGGGTAGTTCCCTTTATTTAAAAGGCCATTTATGTCTGGCATAATTTGGCCTTCAATTTTTAATTAATTTTACACTGGAGATTTTGTAAAGTTATGCAAGCAAGAAGAAAGTGATCTGTTCTTGCTACATACCTAATATATGTATCATTACAGGAACCTAGCAAAAATTAGTAGAAGTGATTAGAATCATAGGGTAATTTGGGTTGGAAGGAACCTCAGGAGGTCAGCTACTCCAACCTCCTGCTTCAAGCAGGGTCAGTTATCAAATTAATGTGCTTCCACACTTTTTGTGGGGTTTATGGCTCCCAGCAGATCACAGGTTAATTCCAGCAAAGAGATAATCTCACCAAGTGCCAGTCAATTCTTCAGAAACCCAGCTATTATCACTTTTATATGCTTTTAATTCATGGGTGTTAACTATGGGAGTTCAGTAATGTATAGTGACAATTCTGTAGTCCTTTAAAATGCTACACTTATTATTATACCACCTTCCAACTTTCCTCATAGTTCCAACAAGTACCAGAAATACTATTGTTATGATAAGTTATGGATCCCCAATGGAGGCATTTAATTTCATGGCATGTTAAAGGCTATAACAGCCTATTAAAACAGGGGTGGAAAATCTTATTAAAAAAAAAAAAAAAAAAAAAAAGCCAGAATGAAATGCTTCGTGGCACTTCTCCAAGAGAGACATTTTTAAAAACCCAAACCTTAGAGACAGGATTTTTTTGAAGCAATACATTCTACAAGGCCTAACAATGAGAATGGTGTGGCCATCCTTTTAAGCAAACATTGGCTACCATTTCTAAGTCCAAAGAGCTATCAGCAGCAGCAGAAGAGAGACTAAGCTAATACTGAAGTGTGCATATGATTTTCCTTCCATTATCCTTACTAAAATAGGCAAGGAATTAGGACAATGAACAATTCTGCTCATGTGTGTGATTATAATATCAGTGCACAAACCTGTGAAAGCTTGCTCAGGGCTTAAATTTGTCCACATAAATAGTTCCCTTGGCTTGAAAGCAAGGAAAGGCCCCAGTGTTTGTGGTGGCCTTTTGGAAGTTTTCAAACTGCAGCTATCCCTGTGTGAACCTTGAGCAGCACTTGTAGGCTTGACTGAGAATCAGAAAATGTGTCCCCATGCCAATAGAAGTGGCAGAGCACAGCTGCTTGCTTTTCAGCTCCAAAACCTTGGGGTTTTGTTTGCAGCTGTCTGTCAGAAGTACTTGCTTTGGAGAATGTAAATAACCAAAGATGAAAGGTGATTTTTGTAGAAGGGGGAATAAGTAAATAGATGAAACCTTTCCCAAACTTGCTGCTCTGTTTAGTTGTCTGAGTCCCTCTTTCAGTGCCACTGGTGGTCAACCAGAACCTGTGCTGATCCCTGGAACTGTAGCTCTAAGTGCAAATGAAGACTCCTACAGAGCTAACAGAGCTGAAGGATTCAGGCATTTGGAGTAGGATTAAATATTCATTTCTGCCTGGTTGGTATCACCTGGGACTTAGTCACAGAGGGCATTAAAGAACAGGTTAAAATTAAAAAAACAAACCCACAGCCTAAAAGTCACTGAAGTCCTTGACTCTCCCTTCCCCAGGAGTACAATTCCATTGTCCTTTATTACCAATATATCATAATATCACCAAATATTGCCAGAACATTTGACAGTCTGGAGTAACATACAATGCACAAGTGAAGAATGTCAGATAAAATTACAAACTGATGCAGGGGGGAGCTGGGCTAAGCAGAGAGGTGAAATTCACAGCTGCCAATCACATAAATAGTGTTTTTTTTACAAATCCATGATGTCTTGGGAGTACCACAGAGGGAAACAACAGCTAGCAGTGTTTCTGGAGGGGAGGAGTGGTGTAGAGCAGGGTGTTTTCTAGGGAGTTGTTTGGAAAGCTGTCAGGAAATTCAAAAGATGGGGGTGTGGCAGGCAGAGAATATTGAGCTGAAGTGGGAAGACAGACTTTGGTCACCCTCATTCCATGGTAATTGTAAGGGCCTGGAATATGAGGGAGGGCAGCTCAGTTTGGAACAACTCAGAGAGCCAAAGTTTCACTAGTTGAGGTGGGAAATAATTTGCTGTTTTATCAGTGAAGGAGCTGTATGTACAGAGGGAACGTGGGGCTGTGAATTGGAGACAGAATGATTTAGTACAGCAGGATTCTTTTGAGAATATAATGAGCTTCTGCCCCTAAATTAAAACTTTTCTTTAAAGATTTTGAATCCAAAAATAACTATCAGGGGAGTTTCACAGAAGCATTAATTACTTTCATTCCTAAATCTGACGGTGATCCAAATTCATGTTCCAACTACCTTCCTTTTTCCCCTTATAAATTAAGGTTGCAGAGCTAAATTATTGGCTTCAAGGACTGCAAAAGCAATTTTCTACATCATATCTCATTCCCAAGTTGAATGTTATACATAGATTATGCACAAACAATGCTGAAAACCTTTATAGCAGTATCCCTTGAGCCACTAAACTCTTTGTCTACTAAACAGAATTTCCTAACAACAGTGTGAAAGTGTGTGACTGTACAGTGGGATTGTCTTTTCCCTAAACCTCCAGTGCTCTGTCTTTGGTCCATATTTGATACAAGTGTTTTTCTGCTCTTTTATAAGCCCCCAAGTGCTATGATTTTATGAGTGGCATTTCCTTGTGGTTCTTAATTATCCTCTTTCTTCTGGCTTTGAAAAGAGTTTTTTGCTTAATAACAGACATAAAAGACATAGAGGTGTCCTTCAGATGTATCTTCTGTTTCACTAGCTTGGATTGTGGGGCTTTTTTTTGCATTGGAAAAATGTTGGTTGCCTGTGGGGATTTTGTTCAAGTAACACAAGGAATTGGTATTCCATAATTCAGGAGAGATTGTGCATCTGCCTCACCCACACTCTGTTTGACCCATCCACTGTTGGAAATAAGAGTATTTTTGTCAGACCAAAATTACACCTGGGGACAGCTGAAGTTGCTGCCTCCTCATGTAAAATTTAAAAATCCCCATGTTTATCTATGTCCTAAAATTTCTGCACAGAGGTCCATCCATTTTCCATGTGTTTCTTTGGTGTGCTAAATTCCTCTTTCAATCCTCAGTTCAAGGGTAGGGACAAGGAAGCCACACAGAGCAGCTACAGGATGCTCGGGGTAGGACCCAGGAATACAATATTTTTTTTTTTTTTTCTGTGTTTAAATAGTGAAGAAGAATCTTCCTGCTTTTTTTTGGGACTTCTGGGTGATGGTTACAAATCACCTGAGCAACACACTGAGTCCTTCACCTGAGCTGCCCATGAGTGTCCTCTGTCCCTGAGTCTGCTTAAAGCAGTATCTGAATGAAATATGCTATATGAGCAATTTTTATCTATTTTTTTTTTCTATTTAATAGCATCTACTCCCTTTCTTTTGTGTGATTTTGGCACTGTGCAAATATAATTGAAATATCACAGACCTAAAAGGCCTGTGAAGAGGCAGCAGCAGTTTCCTGGCATGGCTCAGCTTGGCACAGCCTGGCTGGGCTGTTTGTGCAGAAATAAATCCTTTTTCTAGAAACTAAAGTGTGGGTACAAAAGGTGTCCACCATTCTCCCAAAAATGTTTAAAAACAAGGCACTGAAGAAAAAATCCTGTCATTCTACACTGGTCATATTTTGAAACTTCTAAGGATATTTTGCAGTTCAGAAGCCTTTAAATCCTACTGCAGTAATTAACTTCCATTGAAATTACTGGGTCATGGAATAAGTTAAAAATGTGGCTTGTATTTTTAAGTAGATATTTTTTAGGTGACAGAATGAAGTTAAGGGTGTAACAGAAAATATATCTTGTATCCTTCACTTTTTTTCTGTTTGGTTTTGTGTCTCTTAATAAAACATTTAATATTTAAGACAAATGCACGTTTTTCTGTAATCTGAGTGCACTCTGAAAAGCCCCAGGAACTGGGACACTTGAAAGGTGTAACTTTAGCACAAAAAAGCCAAGACATGCACATGAGCCACTTGAACCTGAGGCCATCAAAATACATGGAAGTAGAAAATGAAATCCTCCTTGTTTCAGTACATTTATTTCCCTCAGTTCTCAGTAAGGGAAGCTGCTAACAGCCTGTTTCCCAAATAGTGCCTGAGCCTGCTGGCCTTTAAAAACTGACTCTCCTTGTATTTTAACCAACTCACCACTCTTCCTGGCTATTTTCTGCTTTAAAATGTATACACTGTGTGGCAGAGCTGCAGTTTTTGCACTGCAGTGTTGTACTTGTGTGGGAACCAATGAGAAGGGGAAAATAACCTGGGATCTTTTGCAGGGAAAACAGGGAAAGACTTGTTTACCAGATCTGACATTTCTGGCAAACAGCTGGCTGTAGTTTTAATAATGAGCTGCCCATAATTGGAATGTATTTAATCCAAGTTAACACACGTGCACTAAACTTGCTAATTGGGAATTTCTTTTTATAAGCACATTACTCTTGCTTTTTCAGGTAGTGTTAACGTGCTGATAGAGCACAGAGAGCACACCTCTCTCCATGACTGCAGCCAGCAGCCCCAGTGCATGGGAATTTTTGAGGAAAACATATGGTAAGAGTAATGGCTGAAGTCTGTAGACAGCTTGCCTAAATTACAGTGCATCCATTGAAACCAGGACACATGCTAAGCTGCTGAAAGCAAAGAGATGTCATTAAAAAATGATTCATATACCTTTGCTTTAATGAGTCCTCCCACTTGAGGATTGCCAATTGCCTGATCAATAGCTTCACTGCAGCACAAGGCAAAATTCCTTCTACAAGTGGAATGTTTCCATTACAGAAGTCTGGAACTTCGGCATATACACTTTTGCCTTGAAGGAATTTGAAAATAATAATTTATTTTTTTATATTTCTGAAACCTGCCTATATTTGAATCTAGTAAATAAACAATCATGCACTGCCATATGGAGCAATTTCATAACAGCACATGGTGAGGCTCTAATGAGTTTTACCATACTGTGCCTGACAGGTGAATTTTCAGCTTTGATTACAGGAGGCCAAAAATAATTCATCCAGGCCAATAAAGTTTGATTTAGATAAGACTCGATTATTTTTGCTATTAGCCATTAAGAACTGTTCTATCCTCATTTTCATTTTCAGGCACATAGCCTGGCAACAAGCAATAATGGATATTTATTGGGCTATCAAATCCACAGAGACTTGTTTACTTATCCTGGTACTGCAATTGTCAATATTCTCTAGTCCACTGACTCCTTTCTTTAAAAGATGTCATGTGTAGGAGTTGTTTTCAAGCTCAACTCTTAAACTTTGAAAAGGTACTTTGAAGTTATTATTAGCAGCACAGTGCCTGGAGACCCCATTATGCCAGGCAGGTACAAACAGAGCGGGAGGCAGAGCTGGCAGAGGAAATGTGGGGGCAGATTTTGGCTTTTGAAGAGCCTGAGCATCCCCAGTGCACATGGGGGTGAGCTGGGGGCAGCCCAGGGCACATCCCAGTGCTGCAGATCCAGCAGATCCTGAGCACTGCTGCCTTGCTCAGCCTCTGCAGCACACACAGGGGCAGCTCCTCTCAGCAAGGCTGAGAAATGTTGTGTTAAGCTCCTGTATAAGCTCAGATCTCGCCCTCACCTCCTGTAACTGAGCCCCCCCAGGTCCCAGGGTTCCATTAATCTGCTTTAACACAGAGGATAAATCCCCAACAGATATTCTCAAGAGGTGAAAAATCACGCAAAAGTTTACCAGCAAAAATATAGAAAATTAAGGAAATTCTGCTGATATGACCAAGGCAAAGTCACACAGTTAATTTCAGTGAAGCAAGTAAATATTGGTTTATTCCATTTTTCCACCACGTGTCAGTGCACTGCCTCAGATATTCCAGGTGCTTTGATTTGCCAGCAGACTAGGCATTGAATTATTCACAAAGGAAGTTCAGAAGGAGGTGTGTGCTGCCTGGACCTCCCACAGCTGCACAAAAAAAGGAGCTGTGCTGAAGATCTTGCCTTAAAATTTGTAAGAGTTTCTTCCTTGGTGGTTCCCAAAATATCTTGGTGTTCATGGAGGGTGGTGAGTCTCAAACTTCACAAGTTTCACCTTAGTTCTGGCTCCTGGTGTTTAGCTATGCCAGGTGAGAAACACACTGGGTAGCATCTTGATCTCTTTGTTCTCATTGCTTCATCCTGCACTCTCCTCCTCCTCCTTGCCCTTGTGCTCAACAGGTGAAAAATGAGCATTTCTGCCTTTTCATAAGCTGGCAAATGTGTAGCCATGCCATTCCTGCATAGCCTGTGA
The DNA here is from genome assembly GCF_029582105.1 of Oenanthe melanoleuca. Lineage (NCBI taxonomy): Eukaryota > Metazoa > Chordata > Aves > Passeriformes > Muscicapidae > Oenanthe > Oenanthe melanoleuca. Next base: position 11,297,807 of record NC_079348.1, on the reverse strand, counting down.
CATTTCATGCAACGCTTTATCTCTGACCTTTCTTTCCTTACCCTTGGTTCAATTTCTTTCTGCCCTGGGCTTTGAGACAATGAAAGTTAATTATGGCTCCTGTAAGGCCCTTTGGGGGGTTTGCCTCTCCATATGCATCTACACAAGAAAAAGTGACCTTAAGGCTTTTATTCAACAAGTGTCCTCTATCAAACTTCATTTCCTTTTTCTCTGTGTTTCAGCAGAAATTTTAATTTTGTCCTAAGGGTTTTGTAAGAATTCAGTATGAGTAAAAAAATTATATCAAGTGAATTTTTTATTTATTTATTATTTCTTGGGGAATAATAATCTTGGGATTACTGCTCGTGGAACTCAGAAATCTTCAGCTAAAATTCGGATTACATTTGAATCCCAAAGTAGAAATCTAATTTGCAAATACCTTCCCAAGGAGGGGAGGTTCAGACAGACCTCTTAGGTTCCCTATTTAAAAATGAAATAGAAGGGGTTTCCAATGGTTTCCAGAGTTCTGAGAATGACTTGGCTGCTCATTTGGAAGTATCACCAGTGGCTGCAAATAGTTTTTCTTTGTGTTCATGAGCTGTGTTGCAGCTGGTGTCCCACTTCAGGATTGAAAGCTTAGAATAAGCAAGGAGCTATGAAATTAAAACAGCATATAACTGAGCCAATCTTCAGTAGCATCTCTGAGGTAATTAAGAGTGGAGCAACACAGTGATCAAATCAAGGTTGCAATTAAAACTGAATCAACAGATCAATGGGTTCAAATGAGCAAATCATCATATTAATATTGCAGGTAATCAGGTAGAATTAAGTGGTTGACACTGGTGGGAATTTCTGTTAGTTTGAGACTTAAATTGCACGGAGAGAAGGGAAGAACCTATTTTCTTTTAGTCTGAGATTTGACAGTAGTGATCACTGACCAGAGAAAGAACCACATGCATGATCTTTCTGATATTGAGTTTTAGTCCCTTCTTCACCAAATCTTTGGGAATGCCCATCCCAGAGATCTTCCCCATGCTATAAAGTTAGAAAAGGAACTTTTTTAGTCTCAGGAGTTATTAAGGGCATACAGAAAGTGCAGCAATACATGACTTGTCTCCTTAGGTAAGAATAACAGATCTTTTTACATTTTGTTTTAATGAATTCTCTTCCTGACTGATGTATCTTCCCAGACTCAAATAGAATGTGGACATTCTCTACAATTCTCCAAAACTATTTTGCCATATAGGTTAATTTCAAAATTAACTCACTTTTTTTTCACTGATTTAACAGGTTATAAACACAGAGGTAATTCATATGTGCCTGTTGAGTATGATTAACATGTTTTGCCTTTCCTGTGTTAAGAAGGATGGCCTTTTGGAAAGACTGTAAAATTATTATGGGAAAAAGAGATTGTTTTAAATTCAGCATGATCTGGGGAATTGGGCTATGCTTCTCCAGTCCAAATTGATGTCTACAAATCTTGCCATCTTAATTCAGAGACCAGATGCAACACAGGTCAATTTAATTTCATTACTGTCAAAAGGTCTTCTGGAAAGATTATAATGTTTGCAAGCCACTGCCTGCTGCAAGGTGATGCCACAGGAGGAGAGTTCAGTGGGGACCACGTGCTGGAGTGAAATTAATTAACCCTTGGCAGCAATGGAGAGTCAAAAACAGGCCCATAACTCCTTCAATCATTCACCAAAGGCAAAGTATGAATTTCTTACCCTGTTAAGAATCAAACCATAAAAAGTTAGTTGAGTGGTTTGTTTAAAATTGGTGGGCATTGCAGCAAAAAAGAGGGAAGAGTGAAAAAGTAAGAGTAGGCATATTTTTATTTTCTCTTTTTATGGTAAGTGCTTACTAAGCTTAAGCTAACAGAAATGCAACTGCAGTGCTGAATTGCCCATGATATCTAATTTTCAAACAGACATAAATACTAGAGAACAACTTGTCATTTTAAAAGGGTAAACAGAAAAATCATATAAATTAAGTGACATTTAAGAAGTTCAGGGTTTATATCACAACCACCAGGGAAATCAGACCTAAGGAAGAAATGTTTCTTTGGAGCATTGATGTAATCAGACTTGGGAAAGAGATTTTTTTTTTTTCTCCACCTAAATGATTGTCCAAATCATTTAGAAGCATAATTTTGGACTCAGATTGTCACAAAGGATTAACTGTTTCTTTTTAATTATGGACCCAGCATTTGGAATTCATTTTTAAGTTGATTGAAAATTAGTTCACTAAAGCGGTAAAAGGCTAAATGCAATCAAGTGCCTGTAAGAAATAAAAAGCCCCAGTGAGGCCCTGGTTTATTGCAAACAGGAGAAATAATGGCACAGGAGCAAAGATTTGGGGTCCTTACCTAAGTGTTTGTAAGGCCAGCAGAGCCTGCAGTGGGACAGAGGAGAACTTTGATCACCTGCTGAGGGCCATCCAGAAAATTTGCTATGAGGCTCAGTCTGTCAAATGTTAATGGATATCTTTGCAAAACAAGCCTGCCTCGCTCTGGAAAGGACCTTGAGGTGATGAGGTGTTGTGTGTGACTAACTGAGAAATATATTGGATTGTTCAAGGATGCTCAAGGCCTGGCTCTGCTTAGGCTGGTTGGGCTGGGACTCGAAGAGAGAAAAAGGAGTTTTGTACTGAGATTTGACAGGATGAGAGCAGCATGGGAGTGTGCCCTGGGGTATTTGGGTGCTAATTGGAGACAGCCTGAGAGGGGACAGCCCGAGAGGGGACAGCCCTGTGCCCCTGTGAGCTGGGCAATACCCTGGGCTGCAGCCAGGCTGCTCTCACTGAGGCCAGCTCTGCTCAAAGCTCACACCTCTGCTAGGGAGTGACAGCTGAGCAGAGCTCTTGTGGCTGCTCTGGTATCCCTGTGGTCAGAGTTAGTGAGGAGCTGCCATGGCATCCCTGTGGTCAGTGTCAGTGAGGAGCTGCCATGGCATCCCTGTGGTCAGAGTCAGTGAGGGTCTGCCATGGCATCCCTGTGGTCAGAGTCAGTGAGGAGCAGCAGGCACATCCCTGTGGTCAGTGTCAGTGAGGAGCTGCCATGGCATCCCTGTGGTCAGTGTCAGTGAGGAGCAGCAGGCACATCCCTGTGGTCAGTGTCAGTGAGGAGCTGCCATGGCATCCCTGTGGTCAGTGTCAGTGAGGAGCAGCAGGCACATCCCTGTGGTCAGTGTCAGTGAGGAGCAGCAGGCACATCCCTGTGGTCAGTGTCAGTGAGGAGCTGCCATGGCATCCCTGTGGTCAGTGTCAGTGTCAGAGAGGAGCAGGGGGCACAGCTCTCTCCTGCAGCTGCTCTCACCCTGCCAGCGCTGCTCCCCTCTCAGCTGCACTCTCTGCTCCCCTCCCAGCTGCACTCTCTGCTCCCCTCCCAGCTGCACTCTCTGCTCCCCTCTCAGCTGCACTCTCTGCTCCCCTCTCAGCGAGCAGATGATGAGAGGAGCCGGCAGGGGAAGGTCAGCTGCCATCCCACAGCCAGCTGATATCCCAGCCACACGGGCAGGAGCTGGCCCTGCTGATCTCTGAGCACAGCTCTGCTCACCAGGGCCCCAGCATTCACCATGCTGGGAAATGACCTCTGGAGGATCCAATTCCCAAACCCCAGGGCTGGCACAGCTCCTGTCTGTGCAGCCAAGGGCCAGCTGCAGGGCTGTGCTGTGCCAGCTCTCAGGACCAGGGCTCGCCCTCCACACAGCACTGACCCATCCTTTGCTGTATTATCCAATTAGTCAGAGTCATTAATTCCTCTCTTTAAGGTCTTGTTCTAACAACATAGCATTATAGACAGTTCTGATGAAAGGCAACCTCAAGGGGCTTGGCTAATCCTCCCCTATCCTAAGGCAGGATCAGCCAGACATTTAAGCTTTTCATGAAAGATATTTATCTAACACATCTTTAAAGAGAACCTGTAATTCTGGGGAGAGGCCTGGGTTATAAACCCTGTCCTTTATCCTGTCTTCCTCTACAGCTTCTTTTTTGGTTGGGTTGTTTTGTGGAGGGGTTTTTTGTCTCATTTCATCCATCAAATATTTGGTTACAGGTGATAGAAAGAATACCTTTATACATCACCTATAAGTTATTTATTCGTTTATAACCTAATAAATGATTAGTCACTGGCTCAGAGATCTTTAATTAATAAACTTAGGCAATCTATGGTAACATTCTGGTAACATTCACTGCTATATTAAGTGCTGTCTGTATATGTACCATTCTAATTCCATCTCACACATTTAACATTTAATTGTTCACTTAGAAATCAAGTCACATCCACATTTAATAAAATCAGTGCTCAAATAAAAAAAAAGTCTTTAACTTAAAGACATTTCATTCAAAATTGTTTCCTTCTTTTTTTTTTTTTTTAATAAAAGCAAAAATAGTGTCTCTATTTTGTAGACTGCTGTCTTAAAACCAGGCAGCTCTTCTGCTTTTCTCAGAGGCATTTTACACACAGATTTTGTGCAGCAGCTATATCATAATGTTTGGGAAGTAGAGCTATGATCTTTTCTGGTCCTTGTTTGCTTTTTACCAGTGACATCTCTAACTTAGAAGATTTGTAGCACTTTCATATACAAAATTATTATTATGTCAGCAGAGAAAGTGCAATTTTTCCTGCCCTAAAGGGTTTCATAAAATGTTATGCAAGTGTCTGTTGCAGATGGGGTTGGTAACACTGCTTGCTTTTAAGGTAGTCCAGCATTTGGCATTTTCACTTGCCAGGTTTTAATTATTCAAACTAAAAGTTTTTTATGCAAATATTTGCTTCAGGCTAAATATTTTAGAGAACTTTCAGGAAAAATAGTTCATCTGCATCCAAGAGTACAGAAATCTGAGAAAAGGAGATTAGCTTTTCCTCATGATAAACAAAATATTTAAGTTATTTAATTAGAAAGGTTTGCCTTCTCTTTGTTTAAAAATAGGCAGAGAGATTTGCTCTAACATAAGAGATCAGTCTTCTTCAGCTCCTTGATAATCCAAGAGAAGCATCCAGAGAAAAACAAAATTTAAGGTTGCTTTAGAAATGTCCAAGCCATTTATATTTGGCTGTTACACCTCTGACCCACCTGAGCAACACTCTGGCAGCAGCATCTTGAGCTGGGGTGAAGTCTCCTGGCATTGACTTGCAGAGGGCTCTGGAGAGGACAGAGCAGGGATGTGCACTTGCAGTGGTGTTAAGCCTAACCATGCTCATCTGGTTAATCTAATGTTGAAAATAAAATAAAAGCTCTCTGGATTCAGTCCAGAAAGTGTCTGTGTTGAGCCTGCTGCATCACCAGACTGCAGGGACTGTGCAGGACTGGCAGCTGGAGGCAGCAAATGCAGAGACAATTATGGTGTTAAGCACTGAACCAGAGCACAGGGAGACAGTGAAACCCTCCCTGCTTGGAGCACTTGATCCCTTGTGATGATAACAGTCTGCTTATTGTTGCCAGACATCTCATCACAGCCAGAGGTAGAAGTCTGTGCTGTGTACCCAAGTCTCTGAGACTCCAGCTTGAGGAGTCCTTCTCGCTTGATAGAATTCTGTGATCAGTTACTTCTCGAAATTCAAGACTATTTTCTCATTACAGATGTATACACAAACAGGCTGGAAAAGGAACCAGCTACCTGGTGCCTCCAAAGTTTTGCATGCTGAACTGTACAACCTTAATAACCTTCTGAATTATTTATTTTTCAGAACCTCATATAGCTCTCAACTTTTGTATCAAATTGGAACCATAGGGGAAACCTGGGCAGTAGGACAGTGGCAATTACCCCAGTGCTGCTCAGCTCTGACAGCTTAGATAACCAGGTTTTGCTTTAGTGCAGGTTGTACTCACTGGGGCTGCTTTGCAAGCTTGTTTTTTCAAACTTCGTTTGTGCTATTATGCAAAAACACCTTTTCCAAATCCAGGTGCTTGGTGCTGACACTTGGTGAACCCCTGGCTCGTTTCTAGCACAGCCTTGGGCATCTGGGGCCAGTTCAGACACTCAGTACTTGGGTCCAAATTTATTGTCATTAGACAAAGGACTATTAATGAACAGCAATTGTGACAGAATAACAATGTGTAAGTTTTTCTACTTAAAGTGTGCTACCAATGGGTTTGGAGTGGAACACACTACATCTGTTTTCTTCTTAAACTTGAAAACAAAAACCAAAGTTTGTAAATGATTGCACATCATGGTACAAATCCTTCTTGCAAATGGAAATCATCCTGAGAATGCTGTTAAATGTTGAGCTGACTGGTGCTGGTGTGACATGCAGGGATTTGATGCCTTGGCACCAGAGCATGTGTCTACATAGCTGATGGATGGGGCTCATTTTTGGGTTAGAAATCCCCAAAATGAGCAATTCTTTTTGTTATTCTTCTGTTGCACCCAAAGCAGCTCTGTTTAAACCTAAGACAAGGAGTTTTCAGGATCAAGTGTTTATGTGGAGGGGATTTCTGGAACTCAGTTCTGAATCAGAATATGTCTGGTTCTCACAAAGCAAAATTAAATGGATTACTTAAAGTAAATAGACATTCAATTTAACTTGGGAGGACTCTGCAATATGGGTAAACAATTACAGGGTGGAGGTTTTTTTTCTTTTAAAAGAAGGACTGTCTTGTACTATTAAAAGTCAGGAAACACTTTTCCTGCTGGAGAGGTACCTTGCAGAATGTGGGGCAGGCTTGGTGAGATAAAGCCAGGAGCTCAGTTCCCATCCCTGTGTCTCCACAGAGTAATGTACTTTAGTGTGTGTAATGACTGCAGGGACTGGGGAGATGTGTGATAGAACACACAGCACTGTGCTGTGAGCTGGTTTTAATTACATGCAACATTTTTCTTCAAAATGAAGAAAACAATCGAGACAATAATCCGTGAGCAAGCAGATATGTGGATGCAGAAGTGATGCCTCCAGTATTCCTCTGTTGGTAGTACCAAGAAGAAAGGTCATGAAAAGCCCCATAAATAGCCTCTATTACCCAGAAAGCAAGCCTTGGTAAGTGTCTGACAGAGAGATCCCCAGCTCCCAGCAGCCATTAAAGCAGACTTTCACTTTCAGACATTAGAACATAAAGCTCCTTAATGAAGGAAAGATGTTTTTAGTCAAATTGTTTTCCTTTAATATTTGTTTTCTCCACTTGAACAAAATGTATATGACAAATTACTGGCTAAGCTTACAAGAAAGATCATTGTTAAAAGGGACAGTTTGAATCAAAATTTTTAACAAAATTCCCATTACTCTATTTAAATGGAAACAATCCAGACATCATTAAAATAAAGCAGGATTCCTTCAGGGAGAAATTATTTCTGGTTTGATTTCTGTCAAAATGACTTTGACTTTCAGAATACTTTTACAAAATGTTTTCCTGAGGCTTTGTCTTTGTGAAGGGTTTTTAAACAAAGGAACTATTTGCCACTAAACAGAAGTAATCTGATAAAAGATTGAATTCAAATTAAATGTGCTGATATTTTAATGGAAGAGGTTCTTTATTATTTTATTTTGTTTTAAGACATGTCACCTAATCAGCACATAAATCTTCATAGAATTCATCTGACAACCTCATTAATTTCCTGTGAATATTGCAGTGTGAAGAAAAGACCATAATTTCATGAAGGTAATTTATTCTAAAATCAGGTGCCTCATATTTTTTATTTCTGTGAGTCTGTGTTTTAATGAAGCTAATCTCAGTCATAAACACATCTTGTGGCCACAACATGATTGTATTCTGATTTTGGAGAGGACCTGATCCTGCTCCCAGTGGCACAGCTGTAAATCAGGATTAACCCCAGTGAGGGCACAGGCAGGTGTGAGCAAAGGTAACCTGGATGGAACAGACCTCAAGGGGCTTTGAGAGCTGCATTTATGTCACTTGGTAGAAAAACTGGTGTAAATGACCCTAGATATTAATGTGGAGCAATGTGTCTGGTAATGCTGTGGGGTTAGAGCAGCAAAAAGTTAAACTGATGCAGCCTTGAGGCAGGTTTCCTATGGATCCCAAAGCTCTTGCTTTTCCCCAGCCTCTCCTGCTTCAAGTTCATTCTTTCAAACTCCATCCAGAACCTGGAAAAGGTGAACTTTTTGCTGAAAAGCACATTGTCTAGGGACTTATTTTCAGTTCCTCACTCACTTAAATTTATGCAACTTAAACTGAATTTTTTCCAGTCATCTGACTTGAAGACTTTTTTTTTCCTTCTTTATTATGGTTTTTATTTCAGTTGGTTGTGTCTAGGAGTAAACAAAGCAACAAGGAGCAGAAGTTTCTGTTGTCCCCCCAGCTCTGTGGGCGTGGATGTGACAGAGGAGGCTGCTGAGGAGGGGGATCAGGTTCTCCCACTGCCATTCTGAGTCCAGGGTCCCACCAGAGCAGCCTCAGCTGTGGACATTCTGTGGCTTTTCCTTGTCTAGTGTTTTCTGTCCCACAGTGGAAGTGATAATGTTCTGAAATGTAAGTCTAGAATTAGGGCAAATCATCAGTACAACCTCAGTGTTCTGTAATGGGCTTGATGATGAAGGTGCTTATATAACAGATATAATATTGTTGTCATAAGTAGAAGATGGGCTATTGATAAAGCAGTGGAGCTTTGATATAAATTGATATAAGTGACTAAGCACAGGCTGTGGAAAAACCCCAATAGTGAACTAAGACTTCAGCAAAGCATAGCTCATCCCACATCCCCATAATTTTTGTGTGCTCTTCCAAATTCTGCCCACTTTCCTCTCCTGTCATTATCTTAATGCTGTTTAAAAGCCTGATGGTCACAAGTTCTCTGCAACCATTAAAAATAATGAGATTCAACTTCAGAAAACAAAAAAGAACAATTTGTGTGCAAGTAACTTGAGCTCCAAGCAAATGAAAACAAAGCTTGATTCATTGTCAGAAAGTTTCAGAAACTTCACATGCAGAGTTTACAGAAAACATCTTTCAGACATGATTTTGGAAACTGCTAATATTTGAAACCAGCTGGTGTAACAAGGTTACTGAGGTGAGGAGAGAGCTGCTGCCTGGAGGACATGTATTAGAGAGATCAGAAGATGTTGCAGGCAAGTTTCAATATCAGAAGCTATTTTTTACAGTAATTTCATTGCAACATTGACCACTGAGAACAACCACTCGTCATTTAACCACTTCTTCAACTTCTTTTCCCCCCACTTTTAATCTTCTTGTGGAGGCAGCTGAATAATACCTTTTTCAAGGTAAGTGTCTGATGTGTTACATCAATCACTAGAATTTCTTCTAAGATCCACATTATACTTTAAACCTTGACCTTAACAGCCATATCAGCATAATAATTTTTAGGTATCTGAAGGATTTAATACTTGATCACAAGAGAAGTTGTTGGGGGCTCCTTTTATGACCCGTGGCAGTAGGAAGATGATTCTGTTGTTCCCCTTTGCATTATCCTCCATCATCAAGAATTTAAAGGCAAATAGCTGTGCTGCTTGGGTGCAATCTTTCCTGTACAGCAGTGCTTTATTAAGAAATAATAACCAGGTGAATAGCAAGTAAGCTTTTCTTGGAGAAAGGTGTTTGGTTTCCAGGCCAAGTACAGCACGGAGAACAGCAATAAAAATTTCATCTCCTTGCACTTGGTGAGAGAGAGCTCTCTTTAGCATGTTATAATATTTCAGGCTTCAAAGCTGTTGGATGTTTTTTGAGTCTTAAAAAGAAAGTGGAACAATGACTGTTTGTTTGTTTAAGGGTGGTTTCTATACACTATATTAACTATACACTATACACTATATTAAGTAGATGGTCACCTATGGAGAATACCAGAGCATCGTTCAGCTCTTGATGAGTTTTGATCCTAGAGATTTCTGGTACCAAATCCATTGTTCTGCCACTCTTTGTGAAGATGTCTTGCTTTGCAACCATTTTGGAATGTGCAGAGTCAATTAATTTGCAAAGCTGTTTGATAATGATAAATTAGTCTTGTTTCTATTAAGAGAAATGAGAATTCCTTCAATATTTGTGAGGTTTTATTGATTTTATTTTGAGAGGTGAGAAAGGTCTCCAAAAGTTACCATATTTAACCAAGACATTTTACAAACAAATAGAATTATTTTTAAAAAGTGGTAAAGTACCATTTTTGCTTTCCCCATCACAGGGAAAGATATTATTTAATCATATTTAGTTCCTAAGATGTAGTAAGCATGGTTCAATAATGGGGATTGTCAGGCTGGCCTCTGTCATGCCAGGCCAAGACTCTTTAATTTCAAGCTGGTTCTACTTAAATGAAACAGTTTTGGTTTGAGCAAGCTGCAAAATGTGGGTCAAGGCTTGTTTGTGCATTCTGTGGGCATCTTTCCATCAGCACTGGGAGACATGGCCAGGCTGCAGTGCCATGACCATATTCTACCAATTGTGATAAATGGATTTGTTTGCAATATTTATAGTGCTCTGTGAGGAACAGAGAGCTCTCCATGAAAATGGTCCTGTTTGGCTGCAGGTTAAAATGAATGTGTGAGAGGTTGTTAATTCTGGGCTTTGCAGGTTACTAGTTCAGAAATTAATTCTGAAAGTACCACTCAGCTTGACACAGGCTACAGGGTTTTTTTTTTTATTTTTTGTGAAACAGCTCTGTGAAAGCCACAGTGTTACAGTAGTGCTCAGAAAGGATGTTTGGGTAGGGATTTCCATAGCACAAAATGATTCTATCAAAGCATCTATGGGTTTGCACTGCATGTGCTTTATAAAAGGAAATGCTTTTCTGTTGTTCTAATTCCCTCGGCTCTTCCTAGCAAATGTTCATTTCAGTTGTAGGCTGATCCATTTCCATGAAGCTCCTCTGTCCTTGGCAGTCACATCATGGGAGTGTCAGAGTGCCCTGGCTGAGATGAGGAATGCTTTTCCTGGGCTGCATCCTGTCACAGCCATAGCAAAGCGTCACACATGCACAAGGAGATGAGTTGTGAAAAGCAGAAAACCTTTGGTGCAGCTTTCTGATTTCATATTTCAGTGATTAGGGAAATTAGGAAGAATATTTAGAATGGCATATTTGTGCACTGGACAAATGCTTTTTTGTGCTCCGTGGGAGGAGAGGAGTGTTCAACAACATAAACTATTTCATCAAAGGTAATTTGAGAGAGGGATTGATTTGTTTGCACATGCATTTTATAATCAAACTGAATCCTAATTATTCTTCCTATTGACTGCTCCACGGATGCCTTGAGCTGTGTACAGCACACTTAGCTCACGCCACTCCTTTATGATCATTTGTACAAAGTAATTGTCTTTGTGACCAAGCTGAGAGTGGTGAGACATTTGGTATGAGCTTTATCTCAGCATGCTCACAGGCTGTGTTGGAAACCACAGGATTCCTCAATGCATTCAATAAACACCACGTCACCCATCCATCAGCTGAATTACAGTGCCCTGCACAGGCTGAAGCAGTCAGCTGACTGGTTTATCTTCTCCCCCCACCCACCAGCTCTATTCAGTGCAAGCAGAGTTATAGAGGGGGAGAAAAAAAAAATCCATTAATAGAAGAGAGGCAGAAGATGATGAATTAAGGGAGCCTCCATTAATTTTTCATTTTGACAGATTATGGTCTGTCAAAAGGCAGAGGAGATGTTCCTCGTACACAGAGCTGGGGAGCTGGCTCTTTGTAACACAGACTTATGTTTTTCACATGAATTAGGTAGTGGGCACCAAAAGGATGAAAAATTCATGGCAATCTATAATTTACATGCTAGAAGATAAATAATGAACTAAATCCTGTCATTAAATTGGTCTTTCATTTTTTTCCTAATCCCCAGAGTGATGAATCTGATTCTGGAACAACATTTAGTATAAATTGATTTTTTTTTTTTTAGTGGGGGGCAAAGCTGTTTAAAATACTTTGTTATAAATAGCTTGAGCAGCACAGTACATTGCCTTAGGCTGAATGATATGCCAGCCTATTAATGTAATAGTACATTAAGATTGACGTTAATTAATGTCAATATTAACATCACCTTTCTAAACCACATTGAGCTACAAAAAAAAGTCATAAATATTGTAGAGTTTGGTTTAATTAACTTTGAGTTTTGTTTAAAAAAAAAGAAAAGCCTGACATATTGGGAAACTTCTTTTATTCAAATGGTATTAAAATGGATAAATGGGCTTTAGGATAAATGGGGGCTTTCCACATCACTTAATGTATGTCAAGGGACATGACCTCATTTCAAACAAATCTGGGCTTTTTTAGATGAGACATTAGTGTAAGTGAAGTTTCACTGTGTATAATAAATAATAAAATTACAAGCCTCAAAAGAAAATCTGAGCAATTTGAAATGTGTTGTAAGCTGGTTTCTGAGGGCTGGTGGATCTGCTCAACTCCTTTTGTGGGCTCCTTGTAGAAGACAGAGGAAGAACTCCTATATGGATGATCTTACAATTAGTTCTTTTTTTTTTTTTTTAGCTCTTCCTTCCTTTTTTTCTAGAATGCCATGCAAATACCTCTTTGGAGCAATGATATTGTTTATGTAGGTGTACACAGATATGCATACACATAGCTGTGGAGCATAAGCCCAGTGAAGCTCAGTGGCTTTCCATGATCTTTGTGTCCTGATCTGATGGTCACAAAGCCATGCAGAGCTCTCCCCAGGAGCTGGGCTGTTTCTCTAGAGCAGTTTTCCATGCAAATAACAAGGGCCTTGATCTCCAAGTGCTCTGAGTGGCTCACCCACCAGTGCAGGTGGGTCCCTGCTAAGTCAGTGGGGCTGCCAGCACATGCAGGGCTTCACTTAGGTCTGAGCCCCCTCTCTACAGTGGTGGGAAATAGAGGGATTCTCATCCACTGACCTGCATTTTGAGGGAGAACACCCCTGCTGGATGATGCCTGCTTCATCCCTTGTCCCTGTGGTAATTCAGACACAGAGCTGCAAGAACAGTGAACACAAGGCCAGATGATCCCATTCCAAAGTCCCAAGGGAATGAATCAAAGTGGGGCAAACCCTGGTTATTGTCACCCTTGTCCATCCCTGGGGACTGCCACGTGCTGTGGGATGCAGCTGAGCTCTGCAGGGAGATGATGTACCATTTTTAACTTGTGTCTGCAGACATTCTCTTGGCTTCTGGCTGGCAGGAAGTGCCTCATAATGAGTTGCCATAAAGAAAGCCAAGCTAATGACAGACTGATTTAATGCAAGTTCATACCATTAATTTCTAGGGATTGGTAAATTGAATGAGGTTCCTGAAGAGTATTACAAAAATGTTTCAGTTAATTCTAGCCATTATCTGGAGTAATGAGCAGTAGCTGCTGTGCATGGAGCCTTTCCCATCATGCAGGGTTTGGGATGCTGTACCTGGGCCTGGGAGGATTTCTCTGGCTGCCTGGTGCCCCTGAGCTGATGCTGTGCCACACCAGCCCATTGTCCCTGTGCAGAGGTGGCAGCAGTTCTAGATGTCCCAGGTGTTGAGAGGAGGCTCTGTGGGGAAGGTCTGGCTGCCAGGGAGCTGGGAGCTGCCAAAACAGCTGTTCCCTTTTTCTCTCAAGGACAATGGAGGCAACCTAGTCCAAATAATCCTATGGTTCATATAGTCCCACAACTTGAAATTTCCAGTTCTTTTACACACTTAGTATTAGAGAAAACTGAAACAAAAAATAAAATTGTCAAAAGCACTTAATTTCCAGAAGGGTCTAAACCTGGCAGTGGATCTTAGGCTTGTAATTTATTCTTGTGGCACTCTCACTAAGTACTTAGAAAACCACTCAGAACATTGGATTTTGGGTTTGTTCATAGTGGTTTTTTCCACTGTCGTGTAATGATCATTCAAGGTGCTTTGTGTCTCAGCTTGATGTTTACTGACCAGATATCTGCTGTTTTGGGGGGATTTATTGAGAGAAAAAGGTTTCATTTGTATATTCCTGTACTTCCCAAACAGACTGGGTACTGAACACTGCTTTCTCCTGCCTGCAGCTCCAAACCTTTTCCCAAAGCATTGCTCCCCAAGCATTTTGGGAGACCATGTGCTGGGGCTCCCCTTGTGTCCCCTGCCAGCAGTGGAGCTGTTGCCAGAGGCTGTGGAGAGGAGGTTCCAACAAGGGTCCCCTCCAGCCCAGCCAGGATGTCAGAGCAGGACCTTTCAGCTGGAAGCCAGCCCCGTTTTTATTACTTTGTGCCATCTCAACACCATAGCTCCCCAAGCTCCAAAATCCTCTGGGCCAGAGGGGATGTTTAGTTTTCTCCAGCTGAGGATCTCACCAAGTTCTGCATGTGCTGCAGCAGGATCCCTGCTCTGCTCAGCCATGCCAGTCATGGCACCAGGGTGGAACAGGCAGAACCTCTGCTCGCCCAGCAAGGTGTTCTCTGCTTGTGCTGTCTGTACTCCTGGGACAAAGAGAGGCTGAACTTCATCCTGACTAAATCAGCAAGAACTTTTTTCAGCCATTGACGTGCTGCTGGCTGGGGGGAGGCCATGTGATATATTTTTAACACATCTGGGTTTTATAGCTTATTTTCTGTAAGAAATGTGTAGGAAATATTGGTGGGCTTTCAGTGAAGGATTATGCTTTTGTAGCTGTCCAAATTATCTTGGCCTATTTAAACATTTAATGCTATTTTAGGCTAGTTGGTATTCACATTGCTCACTGCTTTAAATGTAGCCTTGGGGGCCCTGCAGGCTGGAGCTAGAAATGAGGTTCTCCCTGTGGAAGCCCTGTGGAGTCATATGGTAGATAATGGGATTGATCCAATTTCCATTGAAGTCTGTGGTGGCGGGATTGAGTCCAGAAGTTGATTAAAATTTTGTGCTTGCTCATGAGACTTGGTATGCAATCAATAAGTAGAATGACATGAAATATCAGAAGAAAATTTATGCTACACTTTTTCTCAAAAAAAAAAAAAAAAAAAAAAAAAAAAGTGCATTTTTTCCAGGACAGCCTCACTGTCCTGTGTATATTCATTGCTTTGGAACCTGTATAAGCACCACATTTAAAACTTATTGATTGATAGATATTTTCTCCTGACTCTCTTTAGAGTCAAATCTATTTGTCACATGGGACCTGTATTTAGATTTTGCAGGGTAATGGGCAGTTGATGTGGAAGACAACGTCCAGAGCTCTCTCCTTGAATCTGAAAGCAGGGCACATTTTGAAATGTGACAAACTAATGTTTCTTTTCTTCTGGGCCTTCTTGTTGCCTGCTCTTTTCCCAGTGTTGAACACAGTGAGTCTGAGACATTGTCCAACTATAGGGGGACTTTGGGTTTATCTTATTTTCTATAAATACACACTGAATATTAATGTCTGTGGAAATTAATAATTTTCCATTTGATCTTCCTTCTATTGCACTGACTTTTCTTCATTATTTTTTTTAAGAGCCTTGAAAAATCAAGTACTTTAGATAGTACTTTAATTTTCATTAATGGTTTGTTTTGTTGGGTTTTTTTAATCCTGCATATGAAATCCTTACAATTGTAGCAAAATAATTTGTATTGGATTCCTCAGGGTTTTGGTGCTCTTCATTGCTTTTCAAAGTTAGAGAAAACCAAAGTCAGCTTGAATTAAGGCAGCATTAGTTCTAACCATGTCTTGGCTAACTAGAGGAAAAGGAATAAAAAGAACTTGTTCCAATGCTGTGCTTAATTTCTTGTAGTGGAGATAAGTTTGAAGTACTCTGGAAGGTTTGTGAACTTGCTAAGCAAATTTCATTGCTTGTTTAAAAAATTTTTCCAGAATAGGTTAAAAAGAATGCTCCAGATGGAGATTTTTTTTTTTCTTTAACTGGAAAGGCATATTTTCTAAATGATAATGTAGGATCAAATACACTGAGTAGTGTTTTGACATGCATTTTCCCATAGTTCTGTATGACATATAAATCCCCTTTTAGGGTTCCTTAAATCAAGCCATGTAACATATGCATGCTTAGAAAAAAGAATTGTAAAGTTTAGTAAAAATTGAAAAGTAGGGATTCCATTTCTAGTTCTACTCAATTAGCTGGGAGACCTGGCTGTAAGAAATAGGATTGAGATATATGGTGGTAAGGCCTGAGGGGGTTTTTCTATACAACATGGATAGGTCATAATTTTCTCATCTTGAGAAGAATGAAATTACATATAATTTTGAATATTGAGCAAATTCACTCCTTTATAGCATCAGTGAATAATGTTTTCAGCAGTTTATTCTGGGTTTCCATCTAATATACCCACTGTTGGATTTCTTGGGGATCTTTGATGAGGATGCAGTTAAGCCAAACTGATTGCTTCTGGAAATTTCAACCTTGTATAGTCTTAGGAAATATTTAAATAAAATAGACAAAGCCTTGTTCTGTGCCTCTCAAAGAAAACCACTAAATGCAGGGACAGATTTCAGCTCTCCATACATGGTCATTGTTTGTAACATGAGAATAACTTGGAACCAAGCCCCAGAGCAGTTTTCCTCTGTGCTACTGCAGTGCAAAGACAGGAGGAAAAAAGAAGAGAAAATAAAGAAAACTCTGTTTGCAGAAAGTGGCTGCTACTTGTAACAAGACTTGGTATAAAGGAAAATAACACACAGAGAAAATTTCAAGACGAAAACAAGAGCTGATGTTAATTAAATGAGTGACAATGAACATAATCAACTTATTGTTACTGTACTGACAGGACAGACATTTTGTACTGTGGAAGCAGCAAGAGCAGATAATGTTGAGTACAATGGAGTGATGCACGTCCACACTGGCTCTTACAAAGGAAAGAACAAAGTTGGCAAAGATCAAACCGATCGTGTTTCCATTTTAATGCTGTAATACCTGTCACTGCCAGTCGTAAATGACTGCTGCTTCAAAGATATCCAGCCTTGCTGTGAGCACCAAGATGAATATTCATATTGCTTAGCACAGGAGGAAAAAAAAATTATTGAAGAACTTTGGAAAGACAATGTGAAGCTGATGAAAAATGCCCCCGTAATCAGCACAAGTTTGAGAACTCCAAGGCAGAATGGTGGGAGGCAAGGGAGTTGTTTATCATTTTGGATGTAAAACTGCACAAAACCTTTGGGGTTTGCTTGATGGATACTCTACAGGACACTTGGAGGCTTTTGGGACACTCCATTAACTTTGCATCCTAAAATTTCCTTGGGAGCATATTTTCTCCTGATCATAAACTAATTTTAATCTATTGAAGGACAGCAAATATGACCAGCATGGCCATTTGGTAAAAAACTCATGGAAAAATGCATTAAAATGAAATGTGCTCATGACAGATGACTAAGCAGTTCACTTGCTGAAAACCAGAAAAATTTAAGCTGCTGCAAAAGAGAGCAATGAAATCTGTCTCACAGGAAATGAGAGCTTTGTGAAGCTTTATGGGAATGGGACATCTTCCTCTGCTTTTGTTGCAATGCAGTGAAGATACTTGAGATTTAAGGTCTGTGTAGTGCACATCTGTTAACATGGATGACATCTGAAGCCAAGACCATGGCCATGTAAAGACAAGTTCTGTACCACTGCTAACCAAGGGCATCTGCCTAGAGCCAGAAGTCAGAATAATTTATTTTTGTTTTCTAAATTCTAACTATTTATGGCCCCAAATGTTGCTTTGTTCAACGTCCTTATTATAATGATGAACATCTGGAGGAACAAAGGATTTCTTAATTAGCTGCTTACAGTATTTTTTTTTTCTTCCCTGATTTAAATCCATAAGTTTAGGATCCAGTCCTGTCCCCATGCCATAAACCCCTGTATTTTATCACAAAAATATAGGAATGAGACCCACTTTGTGCTGTTTATAGCACCTCTAACTCTTTGGACTCATCTTTGCTTGACAGATCCTCCTCTGCCTGTTAGAGCATCTGCAGATTTCTCTGCTAAAGAGTTGTGACTTCCATGGGATTATTTGTAGTAAAGGGAATGGAAACTGCTAAGAAATATCTTTTAAAAGAAATCACTATTGTCGAGCTGATTTGTTCTTTGAGGATTCCTTTTAACTGGGGAAATCCAGCTGGGAGATGGTTCATGTTGCATGTGACTTTCTCACATTCTTGATTTTGAAGAACTGCATTTGTTTTGTGAAAAGACCAGGAAGACCCAAAAGATAAAAACTGCTCCACAGAAGTATTTTTGAATTCTGTTTATCTGGGATGTAATGTGTTGAATTCTGTTTATCTGGGATGTAATGTGTTAAATTCTGTTTATCTTGTGCTAAAACCCCAATATTCTTATCCATGCAGGAACTGTCAAAATATACTGTTTTAAAAGACACTTTTGAGGGTGGAATAGCAGTTCCATATGAAATTCTATTTTAAAATATTTTTAAACACACTGAAATAATTATCTTGCAGAGGAGAAAGAGTCTCAAAATTATTCTACAATTAGCATATTCAGCCTTGCATATAAATTATTTACTTAAGTGTCAACCTGCAGACTAATATAGATATATTTCAGTCAAGAAGAAGGGCAAGGAATCTTTATCACAGTGCTATGAATCTGGACCCGAAAAGAGTTTGGAAAAACAGACAGCAATTAATTTTGGCCTTCAAGGATTATCAGAAGGCTTCACATAAATTAAGAAGAATGCTGTGGAAGTTAAGAAGGTAGGCAACCACAGTGCTGGAATACCAATGACTGTCCTTGTTTGTTATAAAATAAAAGGCTCAGTTATAAGAGGAGAACAATGAATTTCTATAAGCATATGAAGCTGAGCATTTGCCATTACTCTTAATTTGCTCATAATAGAAGAAGACAACAACTTCCTTTGTCTTTTGAAAAGAAACACTTTAATATGGAGAATAACTTTTTTGCTGGTCAGTAGCAAAAACACACTGCTATTATAGAAAAAAACACTAACACAGCACAGAATTTTTCAGGCATTTGATAAGAGGAAAAAAAATAGAAAAATAATCAGTTTTGAATAACACTGAGTGCATTTTTTCAGGTACATTCCAGAAAAACACCACTGAAATATTTTCATTATAATGGAACAGAGAGATTCAGACATGAGCATACTAAGATCATACTCTGATTTTGAGTACTTGCACTGCATTATTGATTCTGTTGGTGTCCATGGCTTTCACACAAGAGACTTGACTCCAAGATGAGCCTTAGGATAATGCTGATAAAATTACTGGCCCAATTCATGTGCTGGGAAATCTTCAACAAGAAACCATAGTTATGGCAAGTATGAATCCAGTGTTCTAGGTTCTGTATTTCTGTTTTTTCTTGATCAGGCTTCCTTCAGGTAGGGAAAAGAGGCACTACTGAATAGCCAAAAAATTGAAATAACTGGCTAAAGACCAATGGGATACCCTGTGGATGTCAATTATCCAGTTTTATGTGCACTCCTAAGAGCCACTGAATTATCATCCAGATTTGGTCTTAAAATTAGTATTAACAATAACACCTTTACATTGTGGAGTTGAGCTATCAGTGTAAAAACTATTTTTGGTTTGGATTATTTATTTAAGTCTGAAGCTTATATTCTCAGAACACTACATTCCCCTTGGGGTATTGTTATTTTTGCTAAATGAAGAAGAAACAACATTTCCAACAAGAACATTTCATGACAATAAAGTTCTTTCTTTATGGTGAATTAAACTGCTAAGTGTTCATTTTATGTTCTGATCTCAACATTACAGAACAGCACAATTCCAAAAGTTAAGGAGCTGAGCTGTGTAGGTTTTGTACACCATGCTGCTACTTAAACTAATAAATTATCCAAATCATTTTTCAGAGGAGCAAGGAGCACCCAATTCAGCCTCTGTTCCAAGCACAGAGCCCCACTGCTCTCAGTGGTGTGAGCTTGATGCTCCATTCCAGCCCTGGCACTAAAACCAGCACCCTGAGCAAATGCAGAGGGGTAAGTGTGAAAAAGGAGTCAGATCTTGCTGTCATCACTCTTGGAGTCAGATTCATTCCTCCTACAACTGCAAATGCTGTCAGAAAACTGTGTGTTCATCTCTAGTGTGTAAATTCTCAGGTAAAACATTCCCCACCTATAGAATGGGCTGTAGGAGGGCAGGCTGCAATTCCAGCCACTGTCCAGCTCAGTGCCAGAGCAAAAATCAGAAACAAGGCAAACATATCCTGGAATACTCTTCTGCTTGCTTCTGGCTTAATGTTTTCCTTTGTATTTACAAATTGTTGTGACTTTTTCTTCCAGTTATTTCTCTAGCTGTTATTTGAACTCATATACATAATCACTGCCCCAGAAGTTTTACATATTCTGGGGAGTATTACCTCCTTTTGCTTCTCTAAAACTTGCCTTTTTGTTATGGCTGTCCCTCCCTCCTGCAGCAGAATAGAGATGGAGCAGCTGTTGGCTTCCTTTGTCAGCTCTTTCTCTGTGCTAGTCATGATTTTATAGACTTCTGTCATCTCCCTTCCTTCACCTCTTCTGCAGGATGGTGGCAGTCAGGCTTGTGACAGCTCTTTGTGTGGGAGCTGCACTTTGGAAAAGATGTGGTACTTTCTCTGTTCCCTCTCTTTTTGGGATGTGACTGAGAACTGGGCTGCCACTTTCACTAAACCAGTTTCTCACAATTTGAGGTCTCTGTCTCAGCAGTGAACAGTTCAGAACTTATTTCTGTGTCTGCAAACCTGGGCAGTTTTTATTACATGCATTGTGTTATGTGTATCAGCATAGGAATTGATTTGCATTTCAGTATCACACGAGCCTCCTGCACCTCTCCACAGGTGGCTTTCAATCTCCCTGGAAAAAAATTAGTTTTACCTGGGAAAACTTGGTATCCTGAGAAGACTTTGTTGGGTGATTGCTCATTGTTGGTGCCCTTTGTGAGCTCCCTTTTGGGCAGGCCTGGTTTGGTACTGGAAAGCTGCCCTGCTCTTGGCCCCTACCTTTCAACCACCCCTTTATCTGTGACAGAACATTCCCTCGTGTCCCATGACAGCACAGCTTCTCTAAAAGCCTTTGATGAGGGCCCTTGCCAGATATCTTCTGGAAATACAAACAGACTGTACCAGCTCAAACTCACTTACCCCTCTGCTGTTGGTTTCTTCAAAGAGCTCTCAGCAAGGAGCTTTCAGCAGCAGTAGCTTTGAGGGTCATAAGAGCTGTGTTTTCTCCTGCAAATAGTCATATTCATTCATTTATCCAGTAATTCTGTCCTTTATTATAATTTATGTTCATTTGTCCAAGATGTTTTCTTTTGGGGTTTGGGTTTTTGCTGGCTTGAGGTTGTTTTATTTTTTTTTCCCTCCAGTTTTACCTACTAAATTTGGATTTGGCATCTATCTCAGACTACCCTGGGTAACTTTCAGATGAAACAGTGCAGGCAGTGAAAATAAATCCTCATGAATGTGCCCCACAAGAGGAGCTGTACCTGGAGAGACAGGGTGGAGTTTTTGGTGTGACAAAAGGCATTTTTGCAGCCCTTTGCAGAGCTGTGTGTGCAGAGAGCACAGGGAGCTTCCTGCTGTGTCTGCCCCAGGGATCCATGGCTGTGGCACTGCACAGGTGGCTCAGAGCTCCACATTTTCCTGCTTTGTCATATGTGCATCCACATAAACCCACGGGGGTATAACTCATGCTCACAGATATTAGGATTGCATAGGAGTAGGTGAGACTGCAGGATAAGGCAGGTAAAGAATCAGTGCCAACAATTACACTGTGAACAGTAAAGTGGTGGAAATCAGAGTGGGTTTTTGGGAGGAGGATCTTGGGTGGAGTGATTCTGCAACTGCACAGTTGGGAAATAAAGATATTCAGGGTTGCTAAAAACAGGTTTAGTTTTATAGAAATGATAGCATATTTCTGTCTTCATAGAAGAGAGTTTCAAAAGTAATTTAATATGACCAATTAAAATGTAGATGTGGAAATTAGCTTATGAGCATTTAAAGAGTAGAGAGAACCACTGAGGAGTGGTTGAAACAGAGTCTGTCCCTGAAATGGTGAAATGGTGAAATTACATCTGAAAGAGAGATTATAGTTGAAATTTATGATTACAGTAATCCAGTAAAACCTGAGTTCACCATTTGCTGTGCAGCTCTGTGCTCCCCACTGGAATCCCCACTCCTGTTCCACCAGCCAGCAGGGAGGTTTGGTGTTTCAAATCAACTCCAGATTATTTAGTTCTGCCAAATACAGAGTTGTTTCCTTAAACTAATTTCCTCTTTCTCAAGCCTCCCAGCATGAATTTCTGCAGGGGGTTCTCTGGGCCCTTCAGTCCAAACCACTGCAGTCCTGGAGCAGCCCTGTGGCTCTGAGCAGATTTAGCCTGTTTTGTCTTTCAGCTAAGAAATAACTCTTTTTTTTCTTTTTTGAGCTGGCAAAACTTATTGTGCTGCATAAACAACAAAGAATAAAGCATACTTTTTTTTTTTTTTCAATTCTAGAAGTTCAAATTACACTGATGTTTTGTTTCCATGTTTGCATGAAATATTCCCACTGTTTGCATCACAGCTCCAATTCCATGTGAGCAAGCATGTTGCTGTTTTCCCCATGGTTTTTGATGAGACTGTGGAGTTGTTTTTTTATTTTTAGCCTTGAAAACTATTTCCTAGCAAGGAATGTAGCTTGAACTGGTACTTTGTCTTTTTCCTGTGTCTTTTGTGAGCGTGTTTGGATCAATGTAAGCTCACTCTTACTCTCAGTCTGACCCCGAGAGAAACAAATTCACTCCCATCAAAGCTGAGTGCCTGTAAATCAGTGCAGAGGTGTCTGACAGCAGCAATAAGTGCTGGGAACTGGCATGCAGAGGTTGCTTCTCTTGGCTACTAGCACATCAGGCCATCCCTGGCACAGCTCCTCGGGTGTGCTGTGTGCATGTGTCAGGCATTTGAACCTGACAAGAGGGCAGAGCCATTCCCCAGCTCCATCCACAGCCTCCAGACCCTCCCAGAGCAGATGGCACACACAGGCAGGGGCTGAAACCTGTACTGGTAATGCAAGGAAATAACTTTGTGAGAAATCTTGCATCCACAGATGCAGGGATTGTCATTAGGACATTGAAAACAAGAAATACGTGAAGATTGCTGGATAGTATCTCTGCTATTCCTTTGACCTTAGGAGAACTTTAAAGCAGGTACACATGATTTATATAAACCTTGAGGGTTATCTGGTTACAGCAAGCTGGGTTTATTTCTTGTATATTCTGCAGTGGCACAGGAAATCAGCAATGAGTAACATCCATTGGATTTGGTTTGGAGGGAACTGTGGTGTCCAGGGAAGGCACAGGCACAAGCTGCAGCACTTGAGCAGACTGGCTGAGCCCTCCAGGCTCAGGCATCACCCCTGGCTCCAGGCTCAGTGTCTGCAGATCCAGCAGGAATGGGTTCATGGGATCAGCTCCTGCTAAAGCAGGACCTACAGAACCTGTGACTCCCTTCAAGTCCACGGCATTTTCTTGGTATTAAAATGGAGCAAATGACAGACTGCAAAGTTTGGATGTCTCCAGGTGGAAAGTTTATTATGAATGTTGCTGTTTTCACATCACTAATTCATGGATTGTAATTATCGTGGTGTGGTTTTTTGGAGGTTTTTTTTTTCACACAATGGGTGTAATAGGATGTTCATGTATAATCAGAACAAATGATCTGAGCACATCTAGAAATCCAGAAAGTGCTTTCAGTCTTTTGCTCTTTCTTCCTTTCATCAAACACCTATGACTCTAAGGCCTAAAAGTTATTTTTTATATAGTGTTTGCTCCTGATTTTGAAGCCTTTAGTGAGCTGTGTGACCACTCCAGGAGACAAGCAAGTATATGCAATTTCCCCCTTTCACACAGGCTAGAAGTTAGATATTGAAAGTTATCAGAAGAGCTTATATCAGTGGCTCTCAGGCTGTATTGTCATGGGCCTCAGCTCTGGTGTCACCCCTCAGCCCACTTTGGGAGTGGATCTGCAGTGAATCTCTGGTGAAAGCCTTATACCAGGGGTTTGGGAGCTGGGATTTCATTTTAGTGCTGGTCACCTTTGCATGTTCTCTCCTCTGGTTTCATTTAACATCACCCACATCATTAGTCTGACCAGGCTGGAATTAGGTTTGGTTTGTTTTCTTTTTCCTTTCCATTAATTTTTATGACAGTGGCATTCATGCATTCTGCCCTAGGGAGAAAAGGAAAATAAAAATTTGATGAAACTATGAAGCCCATGAGTGCTTGAAACAAGACAATACTGTATTTAT
This sequence comes from Oenanthe melanoleuca, assembly GCF_029582105.1. Classification (NCBI taxonomy): domain Eukaryota; kingdom Metazoa; phylum Chordata; class Aves; order Passeriformes; family Muscicapidae; genus Oenanthe; species Oenanthe melanoleuca. The sequence goes on along the minus strand of NC_079348.1, from coordinate 11,273,808 downwards.
ATCTGAAAAAAAAAAATGCATTCTTTTATAGGAATATCATTGCCTAAGATTAATTAACTTATATTGACGTTCACAGAGCCCTGTCTAACAGGCCTGTGTGTGTAGGTTAACAGATATATGCAGATTTTGTCTAGATAAAAATTAGACAGCCAAACTTTAGTGTTGGTGTGTGTGCATGCCTTGCACAGATTTTATGTATAGCATAAACAATATAAAGCATACACGTGCACACACAGAGATTTGGGCTGTAATCCTTCTTGCTCTATAGAGCCATGAAACACAGAGATTTATAAAAATACAGCACAAGATTGCAGGAAATTCCTGCAGGAAGTTCCCTCTGGCATGAGTGGCCTGGCTGGATCCTTCTGCAGCTCTTGGATAGTCCTGCAGCTCACTCTGAGCTCCTTGGGGCACAATTGCATTGCTGCCTCACTGATTTAACAAAAGGGGGAGAGTCCAGATGTAGCATCAACAAGCACTGATCAGAGCATTTCTGAATGTGGGCTCTTCCAGAGGAATTGATGCTCCTGCTCTTTCCAGGAGCTGAAGCTCTAGCAGGGGCTGCTCTCACCTGTGCCATTTGGGGTTTGTGCTGGTTGCACTCCCTCAAGCACAAGTGGTGCTGTAGGACAGACATTGGTGTGATGAGCTGAAGAGTCCAACAAAGCTGAAATGATCTTCCACTCAAGCAGGGGAAATTGAGGGAGCTTCTCAGTTTTCTAAGTTATGTTTGGTTTTTTCCAGTAAAAACTAAAGTTAGAAGCTTATTTCTAAAGTTAACATTTCTGTCTCTGCTTGATCTGCTCTCTCATCTTCCCTTCCTTAACATGATTGATTGCAGCATTCTGAAAACAGCAACAGAGCTCTTTGGCAGCTTGAGATTTTGAATTGTGCTGTAGTGGCAGGAACAGTTGGCAAGGGTTTCTGAAAGGTTAATCCACTGAGGATTTATGGGTTTGTGTTACAGAGAGTGCAAACATTATTTGTGTTGTCATGCCATAAAACTATAATCTGACATTGATGGTTATTTTGATTTTGCTTATATTTCAGTGAATGGGAATTACATAATAACAATTTTCCTATGCAGATCTTGAAGTGGCTTAGAAAAGACACTGAAAGTCTTTTCTGCCAGGGGAAGGAGGCAGGGAGACTCTCAAGGTCAGACAGTGAGCAGAGGGTAGAAACTGTGTGCAAGGTTTTGGCATCCATTGTGCTGTTCTGCTGTGATGCACACTTCCAGCTTTCTCTGCCCTCCATCCCAAGCCATTTAATATTATTGTTCCTGGCCAGAAAGGGAAAGGCAATTCCAAAATGTTGTATTCTTTTGGTCTCTGTATGTTGATTAACATGGCTTCATTCAGTCACCCCTTTTCTAAAAGGCTTGGCATGTTTTACATGGTACATATTGGTCCCTGTATTTAAATCCCACATCTTCTCCTGCAGACCTCAAGCTTCAGGGAAGTGAGAGTCAGCATCAGGACTTTTTTCAGCATTTAATGTGATACTAAAAAAAAAAACACCTTAATAGAAGGGAGTTGCTTTACCCATTATTATCACTTAAATCCTTTGTGATAGGGCCAGGAGCATGAGTCAGCACAAGACTGGACATTTAGATAAATATCAATAATGTATGGAGTAAACATAATTTCAGAGGAATTTAAATGTCCAGGATGCTCTTGACAGTGACTGCTAACCAGTGATCCAGGAAACATCTAACCTTATATCACAGTTATTACCTTTTTAAGACATTACTGAACAAAGTAGTTGGATGTTCTGTCTACAGTGTGTCAGACAAAGGGTTCCAAAAATAAGTGTGAGGTCAGAGAGGACAAACAAAAATGAGAGAGTCTGGGCAGAAAATTATTTTCTTTGATAATAAAGAAATTCCCTTCAAACTTGGTTCTGAAGTCTGGGCTGGTTCATATTTAGTTTGAATCAGTTTGCTTGTCTCTAATTAAGAGCATTACTTGTCTGTAAGTCCAGTGGGAATGTTTTTGCAATCTGTGCTCAAAATTTAAGTTGAACACTTTACCTCTGGGAAGAAGGAGGGCAAACACAAAACTAAACAAGCCTGATATGCAGATAATAAGGGAAACATGCAAGAAAACAGAATTAAAATTTGGTGGTTTAATAACAGTAAGAAGGTTCTGCTCATGTTGAAAAATTAATGTTGTGAGTTCAGCTTCTGACCATAATGCTGCCAGTGAGGGACCAGTTCACATCTGTGCAGAGCAGTGGTGAGGAAATCATCTGAGCTCATCTAGATTTCACTGCAGTTCCCATCTCCTGAAAACCAAAAATCTGTGAGCAGACACACATCTCTGGGAGACTGGCTTCCTTCAGTCTTCCCTGCAAGGCCATGAGACCATGCTGCCTTCAACAACAGCTTTTTGTTGCTGTCAGGTTTCTTTCCAAGTCAAATTGTGTCAGAACAGTGATCTTCAAATTAGCTGTGATACTGGAATACAAATATCAGTGTGTCAGAGCTTAGTAAGTGTGATCTGGAGCTATGAATTGGAGACCTATTCCAGATGTTAAGGCTAAACACTGTAATCTTCTATATTCAGCTGGGAACTGTTGGATACTTGCTTTGCTTTTGACATAATGTGCTCCTCCCTGGCAAAGCCAAGCATTTCAGGTCTCATCTGTTCATCACATACCATCACTTGAGTATCAGGAAAAGCACACATTGATTTCTTCCCCCATACTCCAGAAGCAAAGTGATCATTGTCTTGTTAAAAGTGGGCATGAAATGGAACTGTGACAACAGGGAAAGGCAGAATTGCTGTATCATGAACCCTGTTAAAGAAAATAAAAGAGAATTTTACTGGAAATCAGTGGGAGGCAGGGGTGGAAAGGAGTTTTTGAGAAGTCCATTTCCTTCTTGGCTCCGAGAAAGGAGCTGAAATAACAATATTTGGAGAACAGTCACTATTAGCACTTGGATATTTGACGGTTACCACAGAAATTCCATATTCTAAGCATATGGAACAATTGCAGCCTACTGGGCTGATATGTTGGCAAACATTGACTTCCTAATGGCAACTGCTGTGCAAGTGACAAAAATGCCTCTGTGCCTTCTGGTGTGAGGAAACTGTTTAAGCAACAGACTCTTGGCATGGTTCAACGTGCTGTAGGAGCCACTGCTGCACTCTCAGCTATGAGAATATCAGGAATTTTTGCCACCAGGGGGGAAACTCGTGGTGTCCTCGGTGGGGAGCAGCATGACCTCAGCCATGGCAGAGGTGTTGGCTCCAGGCACAAGAATCTCAGTCAGCAGAGCCCACCTCCAGCATGTGTCACTGATTTACAGGTGCCAAACTGGTGTCAGTTTGCATTGCAGTGCTGGAACCAGCAGCTGCTCCCTCATTTCTGAGATGGGTCTGTTCTCCAAGTTCTCTTGGAGCCTCATCTTGTCTTTCTGTCCAGCTTGTCTCAGGAGCTTAAGGTTTCATGGCCATGGCATTTTCTGTAAGGTTTATCTTCACCCTGGCCTCTAAGGGAGAGAAATGAGAATTGATATTCTCATTTTTCACATGGAGAACAGAAGCATAAAAAGACCTGATAGTCTTGTCAGAGCTCATGCAGGAAAACCATGGCAAAGTAGATCCAAGTTTCATAAGCTGTTACCTATTCCAGGATTCTAGTTTGCCTTCAGTGTTTCCTTTCACCTTCCTCTTCTCACTTCCTCTACATTCAGCTGATGTTCCAAATTATATTTGCTCTGTTCCATCCCTCTATATTAAAAGATACTGTGGATTGCAAAATGTCACTCTCCTTTTTCCAGCTACCCTCAGAAAATTGACCTAGAACCTAGATACAGCTTTAAATATTTCTTACCTGAAAATCACATGACCTGTATAACACCCAAATAAGTTTTAATTGATTTATATTTAAGAAAAAATAAAAGAAAAGTATCCAAATGTGTTATGAAAAAAAAAAGATATCATTTGTAAACTGATGGTTCTCTCAAATTGAAATAATTAATCCAAAGGAGTCATTTCATATCTGTAAACACAAAGGGCCATGCTAGTTCTCTGCAAATAGATAAAAGAGACTACTCATAAAGAGTAGCTCGAACTTTCTAGTTTGGTTATAAGATACACAATGCCCTCTAGTTCTTATTCATGGTAGTATTGTCACTTCAGAAGTGAAATTCTAACAACTACAGCCATGGTAAAATCTGTGGAGTCCAATCATATTATTGGATAGCAGTTATTTAAAGGTCATTTATTTTGATTTAGTTGAAATTATTTTGAGAGGCTGGATGCATCAATTATAAATTGGAAGCTACAATAATCCTCCTCTAGATTTAAAACTCAGGTAGGCTGAACTCTTGACCTCATTGTTTCCTGCCTCCATACAGCTCAGAGACACTTGCAACTTAAATTGAAATTGCCCTTCTACATAATTAACTTCTGCCTGCAAAAATTCTGCACCTTTGTAGGGAAGTTCAGTAGCAGAGCTTTAATGTCATGTTGTGGTTTAATCTCAGAGAAGCAATTACTGTTGCTTGGTTACTAGTGCCATTGCTAGCTCATTTTTAAACCAAAACCCAAGCTAATAGCACATAGTTCCAGGTTTAAGCTTTAATAGAAGGTGCAAGTGAGGGTTAAGTCTGATTTATGTCTTTGAACTTTTTTTATCAGATTCTGGTGATTTTTCTCTTTCTGTACAGGTACAGGATACATTTTTCAGTGGGCTGAAATTTTGGGGTTTTTCTTGATATATTCTTGTAAGTTCCAGGAGATTTTGTCAGTGGGATGAAGTGCTGATACAACTACAAGGATTCCAGAGCTGACCAAAAGCCTGACAGGTCTTAGTTCAAACAAAAATGAAACTTAAAGGTTTTGAAAACACATGAAACAAAGTCCATGGAAACAACTGATTACCTCATGGGCAGAAACCAATGGTTTCAGTGTCCAGTCCTAGCAATGGGAACTGGCTGTTTTGGCAGACAAATTTAATAGATTTTAGAGTGTTTGCAATGGGAGCTCAGAAACAGGGACAGAGGATCTGCTGGTCTTGGATTGGAACAAAGGGAGCACTGGAAATGCTGGTTAAGGACTATGCTAAATATTATAGTGATATTAAGGAGCTAACATAAGTTTCTTGGCTTGAAGGGCCACGTTAAAAACTTCATGTTTGTTCTTGCATTAGTCAGATGGACATTGAGGTACACTGTATGTATTTCACTCCAATGTTATTTTTTTGTAGACACCCTTCCTTTTCAATAGAAGCATTCAGAAATCTTGAGCTGTGACCTGATCAGCAGATAGTCATGGTGGGAAACTGATGCTGCTGGGTTTGAGAGGTGCATGAAATTGAGGTGGACAGCCCCAGTGATTCCAAGCCCCTCTCATTAATTCATCTTCCACACATATTTCATGTCCAGTAATGCTCTCCCTGTTGTGTGCTTGTCAGTCTCTCCTCAAGGAAGTGAAGAGCTTAACTGGGACTTTCCTCCTTTGCTGGTTCCTAGTATCTCTGACTTCAGGTAGAAAACTCCTGCAGATTTGTACCCAAAGTTATTCCAGTATTCTGAAGCTGTAAGTTATACCTCACTTCAGAACCTCTCCTCTTTCACAGGAGACAATTTTAGTACCAGGGCAATAAAGTGTTTCTCTCATGATAAGGATATAATAAGACCATCAGCAAACTAAAGAAAAACACAAGCTCTGAGCATGGTGCATGTGATGAGCAAAGCTTGAAAACACAGCAAATTCAGGCTTATTGGGGAAACTGAAGATGAATGACATCCATGCCCTGCCATCCTAGAAAAAACTGTAAACTTCCCTTAAATGATAACCACTATATTTTTCCCCTCCTATAGATTTTTTTCTTCCCCAATTGCAGTTATTAAGATACTTAATCTTGCATGGATTTGCAGATCCTTGTAAACCATGCACTTTCATTTTGCTTAATGTTTTAATGTTGCACATTTTCTGTGTTTTATTGTTCTTTCAAACCTGGCTTTGAGAGTGCAAAGCAGTGCACAGAACATGCATGCATTGCTGATATCCATGTGATGATCAGAGGCTTCTTGCATACAGGTTTACATTTAACCAGGTGCTCCAAATTTATATTGAAAAAGGTGGGCTGATAAAACAGTTTCTTTGCAGAAAGTCTTTGCATAGAGTTGGCTGTCTTAGTTGTCTAGAAATAAAGAGTACTGAAAGAATAATTTGGAAAATGGAAGGGCATAGGGTTGAGTAACTTTGCTGGAGCTCTCCTTTAGGAGACCTGCCTGTCTCAGGATGTGAGTTTGTATTTGGAGCAGGGATCATTGTTTTTCTGTAATCTATACAAATGAGCTTTACTTCAGGTCTGTGCAATTCAAATAGAAAATTAGACCTGCTGTCATGGTGGGGGAACACTCAGAAGCTATAGCCTTGAAATGCAACATGGATCTGCAGAAAGCAGCTGGGAAGCCTTTTGGAGCAGGGAAGTGCTGGGGTGCTGCTCTGCCCCCCCCGAGGATGAGCAGCTTTGGAAGAGGGGAGCCAGCAGCTGCAGCACCCCCTCCCAGCTCTGGCAGTGAACATTTCCTCCTGTTTTGCACCCCTCAACCCCCCCAGCCAACTGACTGATGATTTAAACTTGGCATGTGAAGCACCCAGATGTCCAGCTCCAGGAGGAGTCTCTTCAGTAGAATCATCTCCTTGACAACTCATTTTTCTTTGTCTCTTTCTTGGCTTCATAGCAGGGACCTGCCTGCATGTCTGGTGTGGGGGTTTGACTGCTGCAACTCTGCTTGATCCTCCTTGATGTATTTTATTTTCCCTTATGCTTATTAGAGATGCTATTGCCCACAGTACAGGTCTTGGGGAGGAAGAAGTGGGTTGTGAATCATATATCTGAAATGAGGAGAAAGGTCTTCTTTCTGGAATGAATTTCTGGGGTTTTTAATATGAGTATCAACAGAAACAGCTGCACAGCCATGTATAGAGTAGGTGAAATGTGGAAAAGTATCCTTAGTATCCCTGTGTATGTGACACAGGGGTTTTATAACACTACAACAGCAGGTAATTGACAGGAACAAATACATCCAGGTGAGCAAAGGGTCCAGTTACAGTGTCCTGCACAGGAGGACCCTGGGCTGGTGATATGGAGTCAGACAAGTTGAAGTAAAGGTACCTGCAGAGGGCTTTACTCTTTGAGGTGTGTGCTTGATACCTTCCAAAGAATAGAGAGGTTACATTTTGTCTCAAACTGATCACCAAAACTGCATTTAGAAATTGTTGTCCTATGTGGCATTATGTGTTGATGGCTGACAAATTATCTCTCATCCTGCTCTCCTCAGTAACTGCACTTTTGATCTTCATTCTTTGTTATGGATGACCAGAGCATGATCTGCACATTTGTCCCTCCCATGCACTCCTTGTGTCACTCCTTGTGTGACAGTCCTCCCCTACTCTACCTGTGGCTGATGGCACTGAAGGGACATTGCATTCATTACTGTGCAGCAGTGATAATCTGTGTTTTGGTGTTAGTAGGGGTTTATCTAGGTGTGCTTGAAAATGTGGATTCCAATGAGAGTGGCAGTCTTTTTAATGAAAACATATCTATTCCTTCTAAGGCACAGTGGATTCAAGAAAACAGAGCAGCACATTGAAAGCCTTGGTTCACACTTCTGCCCTGATCTAAACCCTTTTATCTGTGCCCAAGAAAGGCAGTTCTTTTGGGTGGGAAGGTCAGCCTGCCCTCCAGGTCATGGCATGCCTCTGCTGCACTGCCTTGTTCCATCTCATCCTCCTCTGATGTCCTCAGGAACCTCCTAAAGGTGCACTGGGTACCCTTAAGTGTCAGGATGGTGTGTTTAGCCAGAAGGTAACCTACCAAGGGAGCTCTCACATGTATTATTCCTTGTCAACACAGACACCAAGAAAGAGATTATTTACAAATCTGTGGTGTGCAATTATGGTACATCCAACCTGTGATGGATTGTGCCACTCAGACTACTATGCTGTGTCCTTGAGACTGAACCAGCTCCTTGCCTTGCTAATCATTTTGACTGCTTGTCTCTAAGCTGAACTGATTCAGATTCTGGTATTTTTTGAATGAGACAGCTGAATCCCCAGAAACCATGGAGAGAATAAAAGTCTTTCTAATAGCCCTGCAATATCAAAGCAATGTAGTTTCCACACCTATAAATTGGTTGAAAGTACATGTCCCACTGGTAAAGCTGCACACCAGCACTTCTCTCCAGGCAGCTCTTGGAGCCCTCACCTGCTCTCCTCACAAGGGATGTCTCATGCTTCCAGAGGACTTGGGGAAGTGTGAGGCTCCTGTGTAATCCTATTTATGATGCTCTTGCATTGCCCACAACAGCCAGCTTTGCTGAGCCACCATGTGTAATTCAGCTGGGAGCCCTGGAGCCTCTCCTGAGCTCTGCAGGGCAGGCTGTGTGCCCTGTGCTGCTGGGGGGACACATGGCACCTCTCTTTTGGGAACTGCAATTCTGCAGGGCCCTGAGGAATTACACAGTCCTGTGCAAACAAACAAATTTCTCCTGGCACCAGCAGAAAGCAGATGTTAACCTGATCAATTATCGATGAGGCAGAAGGACAATATGCAAATTGTAATAGACTACAAGCAGCATCTTGTACGTGGTGAAAAATAGAAAAGGAGAGGGAGCTTTGGTAGATGAAACAGAAATAAAAAATATACAGTCCTATGAAGCTCTCAGTATTCCAGGATATATTTCTGCAAAACAGCAAATGAGCCACAATTCACTATTAAAACTGAAATGCGTTTTGCTGGCTTTACTCAGCCCACTAATTGCCCATGAAAATTCAGGTCTGGTATTTGACACATTAATTACTCAAAAAACATTTACACTAGGGTTTGCAGAAAGGAACAAAGAGAAAATGTAACTGAGAGAATAAAAGGCTGGAAAGCGAGGGGAGGAGGGTTTTAAGACAAGCCTTTTGATGCATTAATCACACGGTATTCTCTGGGGCCAAGGGCTAAGCACTGGAACACATGGAATTGAGCAAATGCCCATGAGCTGGACCAAAACCCAGTGAGGAATGGCAGCTAGCCAGCAGGCATGGTCAGGGCTAACCCACCACACCATGCTAAGGCTTTGAGAGATGAACAGGCAAGTGTGGAGACCTTCAGGAAGTTTCCACTCAGCCCCTGTGTTTCCCTAGGGATGCAAGGAACAGCTGATGTCACAGCATTGTGTCCCTGACTGTCCTCTGCAGGGCTGTGCCTTGGAAATACTGACATTTTCAGTGTAATCACTGGCATTAGGGCATTGCCTGCAACTGACTTATCACCACTTCCTACTCTGAGATCACAGGCACCACTGGAGAAACTGGGTGGTAAATCCAGAAGAGAGGAAGGGAACATGAATGATGCGCTGGTGATTACACCTCATTACTAAACCAATGCCATTTACATAGGAGTAAATAAGAGCTTAGGGGAGACTTGGTCTTTATGAAGCCTCTGAGGAATAAAAATGAATATTTTTTCTCTCCCAGGTTCTATTGATTGTGGTGTAAAGAGTATTTATATTGTGTGCCAGAAAGGAGGGAGGGAGGTTTGTGGCTGTGAGGAGAATTAAGGCGTGAGTTACTATTGAAATTAGTACTCTTTATCGACTCAATCCAGTCATCTCCAACCATTACAGTTCCACAGAAATGTTAAACTGCTTTAAAACTTTCATTTCCCCTTTAAAACTAAATTACTTTTGTGTTTTCTCTAGCAGTAGTGCCACCATAAGGCAGGCAAGTTACAGTAGAGAAAACATATAAACAACAATCAAGGCATAATTACTAAATGGGAATCACACTTTCTAATGCTGCCTCTCCCAGCCCAGCTCTGTGTGTACTGTAATGGAAACTCTCTCCTGCTATTTGCAATCGAGTTCTTCAAGCAGATGTCTGATATGCTTGAGCAGTTTGGGATTGTCTGGTTCACTGGTTATGCAGTTCAATGCAAAGCTCTTTACTCTTTCTCTTAAATTAAGAAAAATCCTTTTCAGGGATAGATGGGAAACTCTGACTAAAATAATAAAGCACATGAATATTCCTTCTATTATCTGTAGCTTTTACTGAAAATTGAAATCTTATTTTAGATTGCAAGATTCACTTTCCTTATTTTCTACAACTATCACCTGATGTTTCTGTCTCAGTCATGAGCATTAATCTAAATTATGATATGCTTTCTATGGAATGACACAACCAAATTCACCTTGGGCAAGAAAGACTGTGATCCCCTAAAATCTGCTTTACAGAATACAAGTTTTGCTTCAGTTTCAGATAGCTTTTCAAAATCTGTGGTGCATATCCCATTAGAGCATAGCTTCTGAACTTTTGGAGATTTATTCATCACAAATCACCCTGTTCCTGTTCATCTTTTTATATTTGTCCTTAGAAAGAGTTCACACTGAGCAAGTTTGAAAGGAAAGGGTCACAAATCACGTGGGCTTTTAGGTACCTCCAGATACCACAGAGCTTCTCTCTAGACAGAGATTGGGTTAAACTTTGATTGCACAATTCAAAAATTACCATTGCTGTAAAACATTGAACTGCATACTTTTAGTCTCATTTATTTCTATTGTTATAGAGCTTAAAGCCCTAATCAAACACCAGCACACCATTTGGCAAGGCACTGTACATTAAAAGGGGAAAAAATATTCCTCTTCTCAAAGAACTTCAAATTAGCATCTCAAGGGAGAAATAGAGGAGAGCAAGAAAAAAATCTGAGTAGTGAGAGAGAGGCAGTGGTATCAGGACAGCAGCAGGCTACATTTTTGGGATTTGTGAGGTTTGCATGCTTGCTTCTCATTCTATGGGATATTTGGAAATACTCTTGGTGAATGGCTGGAAGGCAGCAGAAGTGGTGCTGAACTTTCTTGGGTAGGAGCTGACATGTTGAGAAATTACAGATTTGATATTGGTGGCAGCAACAAGCATCACCCGTGGCAGTTTGCAGCTTTTGTTAGATGGAATTGTGTTAATGCAGGGCTGGCCTGGTTTGGCCGAACTCCCAACACCTGTAGCCAGTTTTAGAGGATTAGATGGTTCAATAAGAGGTCAGGTTTCAGAGTTTCCTAAGCAGGGGGCAGGACTGGCTCCTGGTTTGGGTGTCCTGTCCCAGGGCTGAGGATGGAGCTGGATGGAGAGAGGGTTTGCTGCTCCTGCTGCCACTGCAGGATGAGAGGGACAAGGCCAGTGGCTGCTCTGCTCCAGCCAAGGCTCAGTCCCTGTCACAGCTTGTATCAGGCACTGCACTTCTCTGCTGAGGGCTCAGGCTTTCCAGGGCTCTCACCTATACAAAATAAGCAAATTAAGCTCTTTTGTCACCTTATCCTGCTGCCCTCCACAGCTGCCTGCTCTGCCTACAGCAAGCACTGACTGCCAGCTGGAAGATTCTGAGGTCAGGAGTCCCAGTGATGGTCTGGCATCTTCAGTGCCTGTGGTGGGAGCTGGATGGGTGAAGGAAAGTGTTCAAAACACTGGGAAAAATTGTATTTTTGTGGGCTGCCTTTCCAGGTGGGTCAAAATCTGCAGCTCTCAGCTGCCATTGCCTGTTATTCTGGATCTGGTATGCACATATGGATTGGGGAAGGGGGATATTTCTTTCCTGATCAATGTGTTTCAGCAGCTGAAAAGACAATTTCAGGTTTTTGGTATCACAATCACAGACTAACAAATTGCTAAAAAAATGCCAAAAATCAGCTAAACATTGTGATCAGTTGAGCTCAGAGTTTTCAGATGCTGTGTTTCACCCTCATAAAGATGGATGGAAGCAGCTGAATATCTCAGTTCTCCAATCTGTTCTTAAATCTCCATCCCAAGTGCAGTCAGATATAATCACGGTGCCGATACTGGTAATTTATCATTAAAGTCACAAATAAGCACTTGACATTGATAGAGCAAAAGAATGTCAGAGCCCATCAGTGTGCCAGGCAGGAGTCCTTAGGCAGAGACATTCCTCAATTAGGCATTGCAGTGCAGTAACTCGGACTTGACTTTCTCACAGCTCCAGTCACAAGCACTTTCCATGAGTGAGGGTGGAGCCCTGCACCCAGTGCCTGTGACAGGAATGCTCTGAGCGCTGACACTGGCAGCTTCCAAATAAATTAACACTCACAGAAACTGGGGACTGCGAGAAGGCAGCAAATCTGCCCAGAAATGGGGAGGTGTTCTTTGTTCAGAGACTGCCCACAGCCTCTGTTGGTCCTCTGCAGAGAGGTATTTAAAAGCCTTAATGTGACCTTTGGAAACAGCTGGGCACAAGCCATGGGAAAATAATTTTCTCCTTTTTTTTTTTTACTTTTTCAACTTTGACAAAAAATCCTTTTTAAAACTGAGCTTTGTTTCACCACTGGGAGTGAAGTGGCTGTTTCATAAGCCCTCATCTAAGAGGATCTTATGTAATAACTAAAACTAAAACAAATCCAAGGGCAGTAAAGGAACCCAAGGAAATGTGCAGCTGGACATAGTGAGATGTAGAGGAAGACTGCCTATAATTTATTTTGCAGTGTAATTGCTGTCTGATAGTCTCTAAGGATCTCTGTGTACTTTGATCTCTACAGAGTTGAGAGCCAAACCTAATGCTGCACATATATATGCAAATAGATATAAACTTTAATGTTCAGGGGCATTGTGTCATTCACAAAATATAATGAGCCAAATTATCCTTTTCTTATAGCGTGAGGCCAAAATTCAGCAAAGCATAGCAGCACACACTTAACTTTGATTCTGAAGGCAATGACACTTAGATACATGTTAAAGCTTTGCTGAATTCACACTGGGCTTAAGCATCTGCTTGCACTGAGAGGTGCACTGGAGGGAGTTGTTTATTTGGGACTTAAAATGAGTAATGGAAATTACAGTATTTCTTTTCTGTCTGGAAAAGAAATATGTGAAAGACTCCAGTTTCTTTCTCAGACAAGCCTGTTTTACACAAACATCAGAATGGACCATGCAACCCCATAGAGTGTGCTGCTCTTTGGAGGTCTCAGGCACAGGGAACAGCAAACCAGTCCTGGATGGAGGGAGCAGTGAGCCAGTCCTTTGAGCTGGAACAATCATCAACTTGCTTTCCTCTTTGACAACAGCAGTTCTTTTTAATTAAGCTGCAATATTGTCAGAGGGCCTGGGGGACAGGCAGGACACGTGGCAGCAGTGTGCTGCTGCAGCAGGGCAGGCCAGCAGCTCCCTGGGCTGTGAGAGCCAGCAGGTGAGGGCAGTGATCCTTCCCCTTCACCTGGCACTGCTGGCAGAGCAGCTGCAGCTGTGTGTGCTGGGCTGGCTGCAGGCAGAGAGGGACAGGATGGAGCCAGGGAGTCACCCAGGGGCTGGCAGTGCCAGCAGGGACAGGATGGAGCCAGAGAGTCACCCAGGGGACAGGAGTGCCAGGCAGGGATAGGATGGAGCCAGGGAGTCACCCAGGGGACAGGAGTGCCAGCAGGGACAGGATGGAGCCAGAGAGTCACCCAGGGGCTGGCAGTGCCAGCAGGGACAGGATGGAGCCAGGGAGTCACCCAGGGGACAGGAGTGCCAGGCAGGGACAGGATGGAGCCAGCAGAGTCACCCAGGGGCTGGCAGTGCCAGCAGGGACAGGATGGAGCCAGAGAGTCACCCAGGGGACAGGAGCACCAGGCAGGGACAGGATGGAGCCAGCAGAGTCACCCAGGGGACAGGAGTGCCAGCAGGGACAGGATGGAGCCAGCAGAGTCACCCAGGGGACAGGAGTGCCAGCAGGGACAGGATGGAGCAGCAGAGTCACCCAGGGGACAGGAGTGCCAGCAGGGACAGGATGGAGCCAGCAGAGTCACCCAGGGGACAGGAGTGCCAGCAGGGACAGGATGGAGCCAGCAGAGTCACCCAGGGGACAGGAGCACCAGGCAGGGACAGGATGGAGCCAGCAGAGTCACCCAGGGGCTGGCAGTGCCAGCAGGGACAGGATGGAGCAGCAGAGTCACCCAGGGGACAGGAGTGCCAGCAGGGACAGGATGGAGCAGCAGAGTCACCCAGGGGCTGGCAGTGCCAGCAGGGACAGGATGGAGCAGCAGAGTCACCCAGGGGACAGGAGTGCCAGGCAGGGACAGGATGGAGCAGCAGAGTCACCCAGGGGACAGGAGTGCCAGCAGGGACAGGATGGAGCAGCAGAGTCACCCAGGGGACAGGAGCACCAGGCAGGGACAGGATGGAGCCAGCAGAGCCACCCAGGGGCTGGCAGTGCCAGCAGGGACAGGATGGAGCAGCAGAGTCACCCAGGGGCTGGCAGTGCCAGCAGGGACAGGATGGAGCAGCAGAGTCACCCAGGGGCTGGCAGTGCCAGCAGGGACAGGATGGAGCAGCAGAGTCACCCAGGGGACAGGAGTGCCAGCAGGGACAGGATGGAGCAGCAGAGTCACCCAGGGGCTGGCAGTGCCAGCAGGGACAGGATGGAGCAGCAGAGTCACTAGGGGACAGGGACAGGATGGGGACACTCTTCAGCCTGCAGCAGAGAGGGAACCTTGGTGCTCTGCAGCTGCCCAAGGTGGGACCAGTCTCTGCTCAGAATGCACAGGGGAGGGCAGGAGACAACAAGCACTGGGTGGGTTTGGAAGGACTCTCCAGACATGTGTCAGAGCTCTCTCCCATGCTCTGTGTCCAGCCCAGCAGTCCCTTCTGACCCAAACGATTATGTGCAGAAACTTTTTTTTTTTTCTTTTTTGTAAAAAACACCCCTAGAGTCTCACATTTCTTTTAACTTCTTTAGCAGTGTTAAATCTGCTTGTGTTGCACACATTTGCCACAAGTCAGCACTTTTGTCACTGTCTTTGTGTTTAAATGAAGTGTTCCGACCTGGAGCCATTTGGTGAGAGAGGAAAAGTAATTATGCACCAAGCTCTTGTCGACTGCAGATTTCCCGCTCATTTTTATGTACCTAGTGATAATCTAACTCTCATAAAATTTAAGCACTGCTGCATTGCTAGCATTTCCATTTTGCTTGGTGAATTTTTTTTTTTTGTTAATACTCTGCTACCAATTTACTTGAAAGAGAAGCCAGAGCCTCTTTTTACAGATAACATGTCTAAATTTTTCTTTTTTATGATAGCATGTCTAAATTTTGTTTTGATACTCCCAGAAACAGTAAATTGGGTGAAAAAGTCACTGGATTTTCTTTTATAATGTTCCTCCCAAAGCAATCAGTTGGATTATTATTCATCTCCTGACTTAAAAGTAAAGTCATTCCCTGGAACTCCTTGTTCAGGCAAACTGAATTATTCCTGACAAGGATTCATCTGTGCCAGTACTGAACATTGAGCAGTCATTGAAAGAATATGTAGATTTAGCTGCTTCTTTTAACATAGGCAGGGTAATGAAAGCCCATCTCACCTGTGCACTGCAGAAATCCAGGAGTAATTAAGGTAACCAGCCTTGATTTGTATTTGGGAAAGCTGAGTGCTTGTGTGTGGTGCTCAGAGAAATGATCTGTAAATGAATGAATACAACTACATGGGTATTCAGCATTATTTGCTGCCATGGAGCGAAACGAAGGAGAAAACAAAAATATGGAAATGAGAAGAGCAGGTAATGTGAGAGACATGAGAAGGACAAAATCTCTCTGAGCAGCATAAGAACAAGGACAATTTATTTCTATCTTCTTCCCTCTGCAATAGAACAGTTGAAGTTTCATGTCAAAATAAATTCAGTTTCACTTTTTAATTACAACTTATTTATATGGAAATATTTGGAAATTTTGTCAGACACTGAGAGATTTTCTTTCAGATTTCCAAATCAAATCTGTAAGATAAAAAAATATGGGTGATTGCACAAACTTATCCACTCTCTTTGAATGAACACAGATTCATCCTTCTCCTCTTCTGAGAGGAGAAGAATAAACTTTCTCTCTGTATCAGATGGACACTTATTAATTCAGGTTTAGGACTGTACCTGTCTGTGTGTTCACACAATACTTGTCACATTTTGATATCATGGAAAAGAAATCTGTAATTGTGGTACCAGCAGCATCCTTAGAAGCACAGTGGAAACAGGCAGAGATCAGCACTGTTCCTGCTGCTCTAGGGAGTGAAGGAGGAAACCAAGTCAGACATTACTTGGCTGCACAAGACAAGTCAGGAGCAAAACTGAGGGTTCACCTGTGTGGATGAGTCCAAGATTTTTCAAGTTCACCTCCAATTCTGACCACATTTGTACCTCTACAGTGTTTCTGTCTTTGGGCTTCGTAGCACGAACATCACCTTTGTGAGTGAGCCCACTGCTAAACTCCATCCAGCTGATGACTAATGGGGCAATAAAAAGCCTCCACCACTATTAAACTCTGCATTCCTAGAAGGTCAAAGTCTAGAGGATGTCATAACTAGGTTCACATAAAGCACTGAGCTTCCTCCTGTTCCCGTACTGTGCTAGCATTTGGTTATTTCTGTGCTGCATCCTCAGAAACCTGTGGTGCTCACCCTGGTGCTGAGAATGTGAGATCAGAGCCCCAGCAGCTGTGCCTGAGCCTGGGCTGGGGTTCATGGGCTGCACTTGTACAGCCCATCCCTGAGAGCAGCTTTTATATTTTGTTCTAAGGATGAGAGAAATGTGGTGCCTGCAAAGATGAAGAGGGGAACAGCAGAAAGAATCTGCAGGGTTTAGGAAAGTCTCTGAAAGTCGAGTTGGAGAATTAAATTAATCTGTAAGGTTGGATGCAGTCTGAGAAGATGACATGAGATCATTTTTGTCACCATGAGTTTGTGTCATGAGAGGAGGAGAGCAATTCTGTGTGAGCAAGTTGTTCAGGCTGTATTCTATGAATGGAAACCACCAGGGTCTGTCTCCTTTGCTGGCACATTATTTTGAGTTTTTAGACACACCAGTGATGTTAACATGTGGTTCACAGGTGTGACAAGTCAGTCTGGAGAACCTGTGAGTGCACAAAGTTCTCCAGGTGCTCATAGCCTCAGGTTTGGTCCTCAGTTCTGTCCATGACAAACCTCTGACCTACCTCAGAATTTCAGAAATTTTCTTTCAAAGCTATTAGCTCCAAAACCAGCCAGGGCATAGGAAACTCACATGCCATTTTCTTAGAAGTAAGAAAATTTCTCACTGAGGACAGAGTAAATCTACATATTTGCTAACCTTTAGTCCTCCTGGGGCAGTTGCAAACTATCCCCTTGGGACACAATTTAATAACCTAACAATCTGGGTAGAACATTCACTTGTTCCTCCAGGAAAGCCTGTAATTTTGTTTATTACATTTCCTATATATAGTGCCTGATGTGTGATTATTTTTCACTCATCAAATATTTGCAATAGGTGAAGTGTTATCTGGTATTTTAAAATCCCTTTCCCTTCCTTTCATAGACTCAGTGGCAGCTTCCTCTGCAGAAGTAAATTATTGTAGAAAAGAGGTTGCTTGGGCATAAAATGCTGCTTGGCAGCCAAGTTGTGCCAAAGCAAATCTAAACTAATCACCACCACAGCTTACTTTGATAAACTCTTTCCTTTTTCAAAGGGACTGGCATTTGGCAATTTCAAGCAATATGACCCCCTACTGGAGCTATCTGAGCTTGTTCTCTCCAGTTTTTAGTTATTAATACAGACACTTTAGTTATCAAAGATTTGACAGGAATGAAGGATTGACCTCCTGTGATTGAAGATGCAGACAATCTCAGCTTGTTAAAATAATAAATGGGCACCTGTCAAAGAGACACTCTGAGCAAATGTGGCCCCTGTAGATATCTCTATTGTAGATTTTTAAAAACTCCTTCTGCTTCCTTGTATGGATATTAATTAATAATAATATTTTCTTTTATTGAGATAGATGGAACTGCTAATTACTGTTTCCCCATGAATCCCTCACTAGTACCATTTATCCTGTAATAATTAAACATCTCAAGGCAAAAAAAATGGTTGGTTAGAAGTAGTTAGTGGTGATTTAAGTGCTGATAAAGAATTGGCACATAAATTACTGCAAAGAAGGATGTAGGATCCATTTCTAAGGTGATCAAAAATAACAATGCAGGACTTGTAATTTTGTTGGGTGCCACTCTGAACAAAGCAAAGCAAGCACCTGATGCTGAAAACACAACAGGCTGAAAACCCCAAAGCTTTAGGGACACTTAGAGCCCAGTGTGCAGCCTCAGGAGGCAGGAGCAGGGCCATGGGGAGAACTAACACATTTATATTCCTCTTCTGAAATAGCCTGCAAATGAGAGGATATCCATCCAGTCTGAGATATGGGACCCCCTTTGTGGCAAGAGCTTCATTTTGTAAAAAACATATAACCTTTAAATAAAGGGCTTGAGTCACACCAGCTGAGCTGCCATTTGCTTTAAGCTACTGCTCTTCCC
Source organism: Oenanthe melanoleuca (assembly GCF_029582105.1). NCBI lineage: Eukaryota > Metazoa > Chordata > Aves > Passeriformes > Muscicapidae > Oenanthe > Oenanthe melanoleuca. Next base: position 11,255,501 of record NC_079348.1, on the reverse strand, counting down.
AAGAATTCCAGTGACTGATGCTGCACCAGCACCTGCTCCTTCATGGAGTAAAGCAGCTTCACATGGATCCCTCCAGTGCTCATGTTGTGTTTGAGGAGGCTGAGGACAGCAATTTTCCTCCCTTGGCTGTTATTGCTCCTTGTAAGCCCCAGCCCCAAGCTGAGCTCCACAAGACAGAATCACAAAACAGCAAAATGATGCACACTCAGCTTTAGCAAAAACAGGCTGAATGGTGCTGCAATAGGGGAAATTTAGCAATTCATTCACTTGTGTTGTGTGCAAAGAAAAATCTGTAACCAAAGAACAAGGAGGAAAACACTAGTGGAGTTCTCTGGAATGAATGTGGTGACAGAAATCAGACCATTAGCTGTGAAACACTGAGAATAGGACCTGAATAACTTTTTTAACCAACTGAGGACAAAGGAGCTGACTCCAGTGTTCATTAGTCTAGCCAATAAAACAGTATCACTGCATCAGTCTTACTAAGATTGATGGAGATTGAGGCACAAATCTGATTTTTGTCTATGGCTAATAAAAATCATTTACCACTTTCCAGCCAGTGCAATATTTTTGGAACTAAAACTAGACTTGGAGCTCACTTTGTGAGTATATCATGATCTTTAAAAAATATCTAAAATTCTTCATTTATCAAAGTATTTCTGATAGTTTCCAAGATAGAAAGGTTTAACACAGCCTTGTGAGTATTACATGTGTCTTGAGGAAAGAAGGAAAAAAGTTCCAATATTCTCAGTATGTTTTTTCAAACTTGAGATCCATGTGGGCCAACAATGCACTAATGTACTTATTTGTAGGAGCTTTGGGGGAAATGAGTGATTTACCCTGGTTTCAAAGCAAGGTCATATTTTGTCTGTCTAATCATAGATTGTAATTATTTTAATATTCAACCTAACATACAGAAAAGGAATAATAATGTTTTGGGAATTGTATTGTCAATTACATTTGGCATCAACAGCCTTAGATTGACTGAAGTCTATGTGTTAAACACAGGGGGCAATGTTTTGGAGTAACCATGGTGGTGACTTTGTTCTTTGGGCCTGGCTGCATTTCTGTTAAAATACCCAAAATGCACAGGAGCCCAAGCCTTGCCCTCAGAAAGAATGAAGTAGCTCTCCTCCAACAGGAAGAAGTTAGTTAGGCTCCTAAAGTTGTTTCCTGACTTTTGTTAGGTTTACCACGAGGCTTTATCCTCTTTTTCATCTGGGACTCCAAGCTGGCAATTTTGCTTTTTCAGCACCAGTTCTTAGCAAAGTGTCCAAGGTAAAGATGTAAAGGTGCAAGTCCTACCAATAATGTCAGAGAGCAAACAATGAATGAATGGCAGACTGTATTGCACAGGGGAAGCTGTCCTTGCACTGCAGCTGTGCAGGGGCTGGCAGCAAGGAGACAGAGCTGCAAGGGGAACACAGAGCAGCTTTTTCTTCTTGCTGCCTTAGGTTATTATTTTCATGGACCTTGGCATCGTTCTGAAAGCTAGAACACAATGAAAATAAATATATATGCAGCAGCTGTATGTTTCCTGTTTCATCTTCAGAGAATGGATATTGTCACAGATGAGGAGGAGAATATAAATCATAAAATCATTCAAGTGTGTTACCTCACCAGTACCATCTCTTTGCTACTACACTGTCTTCCATGACACTGATTCCCTTGGTCTGGAGGAAAGCAGCAATTTCTGCTTCTCACTTCATCAGCTGTCTAACCAGGCAGGCTCTTAAACCCCCAAACACTGTACTTGAAATTCTACATCTGCTGAATACAATGCAGAACTGCCATGGCCTTCTCTGAACACAAAATTTCATATTTTAAAGCATTAATCTAAATAGGATAGGGTGTTTTGTTAGTTTTTTTTTTTTTTTTTCCTTATAGCATCCCTTTTTAGCATAAAATCCTCCAATGAGATCCCATTTCACACTGGCAGAAGCTGCACCATCTCTCAGCATCAGTTTTGGGGACCCACCCAAAAGATTTTCCAGATGAGCAAGACAGAGTGCCAAGGAGTTTTAAAAAGTCTTGCTGTGTTACTGCTTTCCAGCTCCTGCTGCATGTCTTCCTAGCAGCACAGAGTTCTTGAGTGAGATCTTTGAGTCAGAACTGTCTCAAGTATGAATGAAAAAGTTCCATTTGAAATTATGAGTCAGTTCTTCAGCATAGCAGGCATAGTTCCTTTGATATCAGTGAACTAGCAAAGAATTACTTTAGCTGAATATATGTGCCCTGTGCATCCTTTCATGTCCCAATGGAAGTGCTGAGGTGCTGCCAGGGCTCCCTTCCTTCCAGGTGTGTGGGGCACTGCAGGGATGTCCTCCCTCCATGGAGCACAACCAAAGGAAGGCTGCCCATGAAACAGAACTCCCCCAAATGTGCACCCTGTGCTCTCATAGCAAGCACTGGAAATAATAATAATAAGGACTTCTGTCCCCACAGGAAAGCTTACAACATCTCATAAAGCACCAAAGGAGGATGGATGCACACATTTAAAGAAATCTGTTTGATGGCCAGAGGATCCTGTGAGGGCTTCTGCTGCTGGAAGCATCAAGTGGGAGTAGTCCATGTCTGCAGATCTACTGATCTTTCTCTGTGATGGAGACAAGAAACACTCAGACATGGCTCCTAAAGTAGGACTTGGCACCCAGGAGATTCCCCAGTTTGTTAAAAGTGCTATTTAAAGTCTCACATTGCAATGTTATGATGTCTGAGTATCTTTTTCTTTCCTTCCTTCTCTAACAAGCACTGACAGACCAAGTCCTTTCTTTGGCACTAGGACCAGATGGAGTTTCTCTGCTCTTGCCTTGTCTGCTTAGCTGGGGTCGGGCAAGGCTCGTCTAAAGTGCTGAAAAAACAATAAAAATTTATTTCTATCACCTCTTGCTTCCTCTTGCAGACTGGAGCCATTGGTGTCTTTTTGCTCTGAGGCCATAGCCCCTTTCATTGCTCTGGTCACTAAACCTTTTCCAAAAGTGCCAGCAGGAAAGAAACACAACTCACTTAGGTGATGATCTTGTAAATTGAGCTGTTTCATATTATTCTGAGGGCAGAAATAACAAGGCTGCTGTTTCATTGCTGGTTACTTTTGGCTAGAGAAAGGCAGGCCACGTGGCCATTTGTCTTGTTTTATGTCTGGAAACCTTGCATTGAGCTACAGAGGGCTCTGATTGCTTTCATCTTTATGGGGGTTGTTAATCTAAGGGCAGAGGTTGCATATCCTTACTTTTAGCATTGATGAAAAGAATTGACTAAAACCCAGTTGTTCTGAAGTGGTTTAAAGTGTCACCCATTTTTCACCGCCCCTATTTTTTTTTTTTTTTCTGCAGGAATTCTGAAATCCATTCAGATGGCATAAAGTCCACACAAAGGGGAGCCAAGTGTTTTAGTGCAGCATCCAGCATGCCTTGCAGATGGGTTATAATAAGACAAGAGCTGTCTTTGTCAGAGCTGAATCCATACTTTTCATGTACAACCTTTACAAATTGTGCCCATGTGGCAGAGTTTGAATTACTTTTTTTACTGCTCTAGAAAACAAATGCAAAAATCTTTCAAGTGCATTCAAAGTCATTACGGTTCTTTGCTGAGCTGAATCAATTGTCATAACCTCTGTGGGTGTGTAAAATATGAAATTACCATCACTCTCCTGGTCTTTCTGAGTTTGTAAATTAGAAGGAATTGATTATAGGTGCTTTTGGAAAGGACTCTGGTGTATTAAAAGTGTCTTGATGACTAACAACGATATATTATTTGTAAGATCTTGCTTGATGAAGCTGTCTTGTCCACTAATGGCTGTTTGTCTTTGTTATTGTTCTGACTTGCCTTCTAACAAATTGATGTGTGGGCTGAGATTTATCATGTGATGGCTGGAGGAAACAGGAGACTTTGCCCATTAAAGTGGTTGTAATACTTGTTTTATTTGATAATTTCAGATATTTTGAAGTTAGTTAATGTCAATATTTTCCAGTGGAGTCATTCTTTCCCCAAGAACCAATTTTTATAAGTAGTTGCTGTAAATTTATTTTAAAATTAATAAAATAGCCTGCTTTTCTCTCTACTCATTGCACTATTCACATTTTATTCAGAGGTTCTATAAGTTATGTTGTAGCATTTTTCTTTATGTATTAAATCTACTCCATGGCTTGCTATATTCTTGCCTCTTTTTTTTTATTTGTTTTCTGCCATATTTTGAAAAATCTTTATATATATATATAGTGGAAAATCATTCTTTGATTTCTACTTCATAATGTTTTAATTCTAAACCTTCACCTTGTTATTAGCAGGACCTTTTCTGCCTGATTTTATTAGAACTGAATTGCTGTTCATTCATTTTCTAGGGCAGAAAGGGCATCTCTTGGTTCCAGTTAGGCATGACAGACAAGAAAAAGTGGAAGGTGAAGTGGGAGAGAGTTATTAAAATATACTTGCAGTTTGGTTTAAAGTTGGGCTGATCTGGATTTTGAATAGCTGGATACTGATATTGCTAAAAGAGAATATCCAGAAGCTGTTTTTCTGTGTTTCTGTGAACTCCTTCAGCCTTTATCTAACACCAACGTTGGCTTTGACAGACTCACCCATTCTGGCAACTTTTCATGGGCTGTTTGCCCAAATAAGTGCAGAGAAACTCCACAGGCCATAGGTACACTAAAACAACAGAAATATTAATATTAATATATTATATTATGTATTATATATGTATATTATATATATTATGCATTAATTATTATGTATTATATATTAATACAGAATATATTTAAATTAAACATTTAAATACATGTTTCCCATGTTCTCCACTTTGATGCAGTATGATCCTGTGTGGAGCTGTGGATTATGATTTACATCAGGTGAAAGCAAACTTAGAAACTTTGAAGCCACAGATTTCTGTAGTTTAATATGTCCTGCAAATCACCCCAGCAGAAGAGCCAAAACTGTCCACGGGGAGATGTTGAGTTGGACACCATGGGATTTCTCAGGGCTAAAATCACATTTCATGCCTCAATACTTGGAAGGAGCAGAGAGGAATCTGCTCTGTGCCATATGGGAAGTTTAAGATGTGTCAGGTTGTTAAAGATGATATTCCCATATTTCATTGAAGCTTTTAGAGGGAGATGTAATGGAAATAGATGAACAGAGGGGCATATTTTTCATCAGGCAGACTTTCTCTGTGTTGCATCAATTGTGTGTGTGTATCCAATGCCTGCATATGTGTTGTATGAAAAGGTTACCTGTTAATGCTGCTACATGCAACACATTTAGCTTTTCACAGGCAGAAAATAGCATACAAACTGAAACGAGGCATTAAGATAAGAATTAAAAGAGTATATTGAAGGGCTAAAAGGTTGTTACACAACAACAAAGGCAGCACCTTGTCACTGAATCATAGAATTGTTCAGGTTGGAAAAGACCTCTACAATCATTTAGTTCCCCAGCAATGCCAAGTCTCCAAAGGACCCAGGGATGGGGACTCTGGTGCAGCTTGACCTGTTTCTTCTTGTCCTGTCACTTGTCACTTGTGACAAGGGACCGACCCCAGTTTGGCCACAACCTCCTGTCAGGGGGTTATAGAGAGGATGGTCTCCCCTGAACCTCCTTTTCTCCAGGATAAACACCCCCACTTCTCTCAGCTGCTGCTCAGAGTTGTGCTCCAGACCTTTCTCCAATCCTTTCTCTTCTCAGGACACATCCCAGCCCCTCAATCTCTGTCTCATCATGAGAAGCCCAAAACTGATGCCAGGATTTAAGGTGCAGCCTCAGCAGTGCTGAGTGCAGACACCTTTAATGTTTCTTTGCATTGTGAGGTGACAAGGCAGTGAAAATGGTGACAGGTGGGGCTTTTACAGCTCTACTAGAAATTGTGCCAAAATTCAGCCAAGTTCTAGTTCAAATGGCAGCTTGCACCCTCAGATGGCAAATAATACCTGGTCAGTACAAGGACTGAAAACAAACATGAAAACCTTTTTTTCTACCTCTGGATTCTTTATGAAACCAAAATGCTGCTTTCTTAGAGTTTGTTTGAAAAAAAAAATAAAACCCACAAGAAAAAACAGCAGCAGTGATAAATGTCCAGGCCAGCAAGTCCAACTGACCAATTCAGAGGGGTCACCCAGGTGTTCTTGCCAAGGAACAAATAGATGATGCTTCCCTGCATGATCCTTAGTTACTCCACGCAGTGCCTCACTGAAAAATTTCAGCATGTAATAGCTGTCACTCCTTTCAAACCCATAAGCCTGTGATGTCTTTATATAGTGCAGCAGTGCACTGTGGCAAGCTTTATGGTTTTGACAATATATGCCTTTGCTCTTCTTTAAAACAAAAAGGGTATTGTTGAAATCCCTGTGGCTTTATTACATACAAGTGGCAAGCTCTTTACTTTTTCAGTAATCCACATCTGTCAGCCACTGCTTACGAGATAGCCCAGGGGTTATCTGCCCTTTGTTATTGCTTTGATTCCTTTCATTCCTTTGCTTGCCCAATTTAATAACAAGGAGAGATGCAGCTTCTTGATGATTTTGTTGGCATAACACCAAGCTCATCGGCACTTAACTCCAAGGCAGTGCTGTGGTTGCAGCTCTGCATGTTGGAAGCTGCTGTATTGGGTCAGCATCTTTGCTGTAGCATCTTGCTGTTTGGTTTATTCTTTGTTCTTCCTCTGTTGCTCAGTAGTTGTTGTGCAGCAGCCATGTGGGCTTTATCATCGCAGAGAAATGTTTTGTAAAGCAACAAAATTTCCTCTGAGTGTAATGAACCATTCTGTTATGTGAATTTTGGGGTTTTGTCTGTCTAAATGTTTTAAATATGAGGGGATACCACTGCTGTAGCTCCTTGTTGTCTACCAGCATGCAGGAAAGCTGTGATACATAAATAACAGATGCAGAAGAGAACAGAGCAGAAAATTGCCAATTAAAGAAGGCTGTATAACAACTCCTCCATCTGGGTCAGCAGCAGGGTCTGAACCCAGAGCATGCCCTGCTGCAGCACCCAGGGAGGGCCATGCACAATAAAGCTGCTCTCACTCCTGCTGCCTCCCTGCTGGGGATGCCAAGGAGGAGCTTCTCACTTAAGTAGCACCATGCAATAAAAACGTGGCCAGTTTGTTTTCTAGTGCAGTCACAGCAAAACATCTCTCCAGATAATCGTTTCCTGGCATTTAGCAGCAATGGGTTTCTCCTTATACAGGTGCAACCATGGTAACTATTTTTTTTTCTAAAAGTGTTGATGTCTATTGAGTTGATGATGTGTGAATGCTTCCCACCTTCCTGCAGGTGCTGTTGCTCACCTTCATGGGTGTTTCTAGCTTTGCTGATGGATAACTTCTCCTTTCTGGCTGCAGTGTTGAGCCATCACCAGGCTGCCTGAGAACAGGCAGCTGCCTGGAATTACTGAGAAAGGCAGGCTGAAAGGCATTTCCCTTCCTCCCACATGCTCACTTCTGTCTGCAGTGCTTTGCAGAGATTGCCATCTTACAGAGAGGAGTTTCCTGCAGTCATTGGTCTGGGGATTTCTCTGATTCCACAAAAACTGATCTGGACACTGCTGGTAATGGTTAGAGACAAAAACTAAGTCACCCACCTGTTTCCTTCCAAGAAGAGAAGTAGTCATCAGCACTGCAAACAAATGCACTTCCAGCTGCCTGTTTGGTGCCTGGGGAATGCCAGGAAGCAGCTCTGCCCCCCGTGCTGCCCACAGCCCTGCTGCACTGCCAGGCACATCCCACCAGGTAACCCTCAAACCACCTCCTCCTGACAGAGCTGCCCCAGTGCCTGAGTGGGGCAGTGCCTTTCACCTCCACCCAGAGCAGGTTTCTGGCACATCAGAGGGGAAGGTTGCCACAAATCCCAGTGTCAGGCTGAATGCGAGGATAACTTGGCAGTTGTACACCAGCAGAGGTGTTAGCCTTCATTGTCAGCTCTCAGAGTGATTTACAAAATAATTTTAAAAATTCATGAACCTCCTTCTTTGTAAAGCATTGTTGTGAAGTTGAATATTTTATTACACAAGGCAACCATCATTCACTGCTAGGGAAGGGTGTGAGACTGCTGTTTTGAAAGGCCAGGATGCTGGGATGCCTGGCATTGGAGAAAAGGCATTCTGGCACTGTATTTAATGGCTAGTCACCTCAGCAGCACTTTCAGACCTGGGTCTTCTGAGAAAGGACTCCTGACATTCAGACCAATTTTTTCAGATTTCCTTTCTATGTGTGCACCTTGGTTGTGATTATTTTTTTTTCCTTTTTTTAGTTCTTTTTCTCCCTATGATTACAAATTCATTCTCATAAAATAAAAGCTGATCTAGTTGGAAATAGAGGTTTTCAAGGTCAGGGGCAAGTTTTCCATATGGTTCATTGTGTCTGCAGCTGCCCACCCAGGACAGCACAGCTCTACTGAGCTTTGCAGGCAGCTCCTTCCCAGTCAAGAATAAACAAACACAGAAGAACAAAAAAGCAAATAGTTCTATTTTTGTGGCAGTGAAGAAATACAGAATTGCCTTTGTGGATAATTAATAGGCCACAAGCTTTGTCCTGAGTTTGCAAGCCTTGGGACAGAGCCCACCTTGTCTGATCTCTTCTTGGTTTACTTGGTTTAGCTAGGATGGCAGTTTCTATAATTGATCAGGAGTCTGTCTCTGGTTTGCTTTTGTTTGTCTGTGATGGAGATCTGCACTTTTATATAGACAACAGTAACAAGCAGGTATTCTGGATAGAATGGGATATTTATGACTTCAGCAGAATGATGCAGTGTAGAGAAATACAGGCTTGGAATGACAGCAGGGATGAGAAGAAGGTGCAGGATGCAACAGAGAGAGGTGGAAAACATGGAATACAGGAGGTGGGGTACAGAATTGACACTGGAGACACAGCAGCTGTAAACAATTCACTAGTGGTCAGTTTAAAAACATGCAAAATGGTGTGTGTCCTCTTTACCCATAAATAAGAATTTGACTGTAACTTGTTCTGCATTACTGTGTGACACTGCAATAAGAAATAAAATGCTTGCCTGCCATGTTAAGAGGAGACTGGCAGCTGTGCAAACCTGGTCACAACACTAAAATCCAAAGCCCCCAGGATAATTTAAAAACACATCTCCATGAGTGGTGTAAACCCACTCAGCTGCACTGAATCAAACGTGTTCTGGTCAACTAGAGCTTGAACACAGCCCATGGAACAGGATTAATCATGAGAAGGACCATAGCTTGGGATTTATTTCTTTGTCTTTTATTGGAAAAGCAACCTTTCCCCCACAATTTATTAGTTTAAAGCCTGGTATTGACCTAAATTTGAGATGGTATTGGTAGAATATAACTCTGTGCCTCTGTGGTTAGTTACAGCACAAACACCTTCCACATCCTCATTTTTCAGCCTGTCAGTCCTGTGCTGTGGGCCCCATCTGAGCCACCCCAGGCTGGCACAGAGCAGCAGGATTCCCTGCCCCAGCTCAGGGATGGCTCAGTGCTCTGAGCACCACTGGCTGCATGCTCAGCTTGGCTATCCCTGCAGACAAGGTGCTGGTTTTCACAGGGCTGGACCCACCTGTGCTTGTGTGCAGCAAAGGGGGTGGTTCTGTTAACTACTCCAAAAGATCAGGTGGTAGCACAGTAATATTTGACAATGATCAGAGTCTTCACCTAGGTTATTTTGGCAATTTAAGCTACTAAACATCCCCTTTAAGGTACTATGATTATTATTATTATTATTATTATTAGTATTATTATTATTAGTAATAATAATAATAATAATAATAATAATAATAATAATAATTAATATCCCCTTTAAGGCTTATTATTATTATTGTTGTTATTATTGTTATTATTGTTATTGTTACTAAATATCGTCTTTAAGGTTGTTTATTATTATTATTGTTATTGTTGTATTAGTATTAGTATTAGTATTAGTATTAGTATTAGTATTAGTATTAGTATTTTTTCTGACTTCTGTAATACTCGAGCTCCAAGATCCAGCCAGAAGAGAGGTGCTCTCCCCAGGGCATGGGCAGCCTGGCAGCACTCAAAGTACTGAGCATTAACATTTCACACTTGGGTGACCTGCATCTCCTCGGCCCCTGCTTGCTGCCAGGAGTGAGGGATGTGTCTGTATTGGCACCTGGTGTTGTGCTGAGCTGTAAAAGCAGGTCCTGATGCTGGCATTGCTCATGGGAGCTGGCAGGTCCTGGCAGGTACATGGTGTATGGTAACAGGAGACAGCCATAAATCAGCATTCCTGGGTTTTAGCATGTTTTATACTCCACTGAGTTCAGCTGCTGACCATTGGCCCAGGCAATCTGCTTCTGAGGATGACAACAAGCACCTTAAAGCATGAGGAGGGAGGGATACCTGCTTAAATTTTGCTTTAAAAGGGATAGTGACCACTCACAGAGAGTAACATCATAACTATGGAGGGACAAGGTTAGCACAGTACTCTTAACAGGGCAAAAGTCCCATCAGGTGAGTAAAACAAGCAGAGAGAAAAGCATCTTAGTACAGTTTTAGGAGCAAGGACACTTCCTTTAAGAAAAACAGCAAAATAGACCCACTGAGCATGAAAGAGTGTACCCAAAGCAGGGCCTGTTGCACTATGGAGTGAAAGCATATCAAGCAAGATATTGTTAACCTGGACATAAGCATGCTAGAAGAGCATATCTGGTGATGGTGTGTAAGCATGCCCTGATGTAACACCACTAATTAAATAAACAATGAACATGCAAATCTAAGCAGAAATGTAGAAATAATGTGTATCAGCAAATCAACCATTCAGGAATTGTAGGCTTGCACAAATAGGGGTATTGGAAAAATGTGTAAATTGTATGATCTGCAAGAAAAGAGGGTGTGAAAGGGTGGGAAAGTTGTATGGGAAACAAGAAGAAAATATTCTTAAGGGCTACATTAGTTGCAATGTAATGCTAGTTTTTCATGAAGACTAATAATTAACCTATATTTGTTCTGAAATTTGAAACTGGCCTGATGCCAGTTTTCAAACACACCCACCACATGGATCTGTTGATTGCCTGGTCAGTACATGCAGACATAGAGGACATGTGTGTGTGTTCAGCTGCAAGAAAGGAGAGAGGAGAACATCCAGGACCTGAGCTGCTCTAGCCTTGAAAGCCTGGCCAGAGGCTCTGGGCTATGGCCCATGGCAAGGTCAATTACACAGCTGAGGTGGGCAGAAAGACACTGTGCACTGTCTTTAAACACTGACCACAGCCAGCAGCAGGGCCAGCCAAAAAGGTTTCTCTCCACACCTCCTTTTTGGCACCTGCACCTGTCCCCTTTAGCCAGGAGCTCTGAGTGCTGCTCACTGCAGGGAGGGCACATCCCCTGGAGGTGACCCCTTCTGTCCCCTTTAGCCAGCAGCTCTGAGATGAGTGCTGCTCCCTGCAGGGAGGGCACAACCCCTGGAGCTGACCCCTTCTGTCCCCTTTAGCCAGGAGCTCTGAGATGAGTGCTGCTCACTGCAGGGAGGGCACATCCCCTGGAGCTGACACCTTCTGTCCCCTTTAGCCAGCAGCTCTGAGTGCTGCTCACTGCAGGGAGGGCACATCCCCTGGAGCTGACCCCTTCTGTCCCCTTTAGCCAGGAGAGATGAGTGCTGCTCCCTGCAGGGAGGGCACAACCCCTGGAGCTGACCCCTTCTGTCCCCTTTAGCCAGGAGCTCTGAGTGCTGCTCACTGCAGGGAGAGCACATCCCCTGGAGCTGACACCTTCTGCCTCGTTAGACACCAGACCAAAGCTCAGACTGGAATGCAGCAAACTTCAGCCTCCCTGCCACCAATTTGCAGGTGGAGAAAGAGAGGGTCAGTGATGCCACAGCACAAATCAGAGAATTGCATTTTCAAGCTGGCAGTTTCAGGAATTTCATATACCATTGTATCATGTGTAATGCATATATACTATTTTAAGAGTGTATGTTATATATCAAAAACATTTAATATTCCTTTTCTGTCCATTCCTCTGCCTCCTTTCTGGGAAATTTTTCTACCCCAACACAGATTCTGAAACACTGAGCAGCTGCAGAGATCTTTTAGATAACAGCAATATTCAAACTGTCACACAAATATTCTCATAATTAGTGGTTTTTTGCAATTTTTTTCTCATCTTGAACAAGTTGGAATTTTTATATCCATAATAGTTTTGCATTTTTGGTTACCTTTGTAAGCACTACTGTGAAGACAACAGTTCTCTCCCTGCACTCTGAGCTCACATTTGAGTTTGGCACACCTTCAGATTGCCTTGTGCAGGGTACCCCAGTTCTCAGACACATTTTCTCAGGTTGTGTTTTCACTCAAGGTGCATGTGTGTACTGAGAAGCTTTCAGAGCTCCTCCCACCATGGGTGATGCTATTTCCCTTGAGGTCTCAGGCCATTAGACTGGCTGGTGCCTCTGGCCAGGTGCTGGTGACAGCTGAGGTGGCAGCACCTCTGTGGGACACACACACACCCCCCAGGAGCTGCCTGGGGCTGCAGAGCTCTGGCCCTGGCACATGGGCAGGGGCTCTGCCTGCAATGGTTGCATGGATCACACCAGGGCAGCGTTCCAGGCTCCATAGTTAGGGACAGACACAGGACCCCTCTGCTGGGTAACTGTGCATCTCCAGAGGGAGGGAATGAGTCCCTCGTGTGACATCTCCCTGCATTTGCCTCCCTGACAAACTATTTTGCAAGTGCAGAGAGGAATGCTGCTCTTTATTCAGTCACTTATTACATGAGGCTGTGGTACTGTTTGAATCACAAATTGCATGCTAATGGCCTAATTCATAAACCATTGACATTTTTTATGAGCCCTTAACATTCAAAAGTGAAGAATTTGTGCTCAAAAAATAATTTGCATTGCAAAATTCAATAATTTAGTTTCTCATATTCATTAATGCCTAAGCCCACACCACATAACTTATCCCAGTCTAACTACACTTCCCAGAACACTGATAAACACAGGATACACACTAGTTCACTAAAGGGCTTCTATTTGCAACTAACTCTTTACCTGCACTGATTGATTATGTTTGTAGAGAGGAAAAATCCAGCTCTGCAGCAAGCGTGATGGATGCACTCAGCAATGGCTGCTCTGAAGCTGCTTTCTGCTCTAATCATGTTTTCCTCCAATGGCATTAACTACCATAAAATATGAGATCATAAAGGGTAACGATATCAGACAACAAAATCATCCTGCAGACTGCTCAGTCCCACTGTATTAGGGAAGGATTCATGTTTCATTAATGAAAACTTGCTTTGCTTTTGACCTGATATGGCTAGTTGTGGAAACCAGACGAGAAAACTAATAACAAATGTGCAGCTCCTAAATCATGCACAAATTCCTAGTGCTTAAATCACCCCCTTTTACAGGGAGGGAAACTGAGGCACATGGACAGCAAATAACCCAGTAACTCCTGCAGGGTCAGCTGGACCTGCCTGACTCTGCCCAGTGCTAACACACTCCTGTGGATGTGCACATGCTAAGGTGATTGGTGTTATCTAAATAATCTTTATAAGTCATTTTTTATGTACTGACAGAATAGTTCTGTCCCCCTGAGCCTCTGTCCTTCCAGGACAAACCACCATTTGTGGTTGGATCATGTTGGGGGTAATTTGGGGACCCCAGTCTCCAAAAAGAGAGGTGGTTGTTTCCTGGGTGGAGGTGGGAGTCTCTGTTGTAGGTGTCCTTGCAGAAGTACCTTCAGCTGCTGTAGGTGGGACCCCAAACTGCTCTCCTGTGGTCCTAGGGGACTGTTCCAGCATGTTTAATTCATTGCTATTGGTGTATCTTAACTAAAGACAGCACACCTCTGAAGTAGCATAACTACATACAAATCACATAGCAACAATTGCTGTTAACTATTTACAAATAGTGATGCACAGCTTGATCCCTTCCACAGCAGAAATCACCAGGGAGTCTCTGGAGGGCCAGGCTGCATTCTCCACCCAGTTTGTTAACTAACACATTTAGGCATTCAGACCAGGCTAAACACAGCAGGAGCTGCCTGGGGCAACTCCTGCAACTGCCCAAAACTCTGTCCCAGAGAGCTCCTACAATAATAATGCCAACATTTAATTGTGATGGTTGGTTCAGTCCCTCCTTTCCAGCTGGTCTGCTGTCCCAGGCCAGTCCCTCACCCCATCTGTGCAGGGACTGCCTGGGTCAGAGAATCAGTGGTGATGGCACCTAGCTGCCCCCAAGCACAGCCGCAAAAACCAGATACACCACAGCTGCATGTATTTACTACTGACCCATCCCTTCTGTGCCCCAAATCTTGCTGCAGTTTTTGATGTGGGGTGCCCAGGTGCCCCCACCCCACAGCACAGCAGAAGCTGAGGGTGTACAGCTGCAAACCCAGCATTACCAGGGTAAGGACTGTGCTCCATCTGCACTGGCATTGCAGATAACAAGCTTTACGTGCATCTTGAGGGTTTTTCTGTTATACATTTATTCAGTTCTAGTAAAGAGAAAATGATAATTGACTGGATAATTCACCAGCATCTGTTCCATCCCAATATAGGGTCTGAACTTAGTTGCATTTGAAGCTTTCTCCACAATAGAGTAGAGGAAGAGATGTTTATTCTAGATCAGTGAGTGCTTTCCAGTGTCATCACCACGTTGAAAGTGACACTTACAGTCTCATTTTTGGGTTGGCCCAGAGGTTGCAGACACAGTACAGGAAAAGCAGCATCAGGAGTCACACAGGCACACCCTTGAGGAATGGTCTGCAGGACTCTGGCCTTTGGCTGCACTCTTTCTTTCTTATTTCCAGTCAGCACTTCATGTTCTTTTGGAATATTGGTGTCTTTTGCAATACAGCAGCTGAAGTTGCTGATAATTAATAAAGAAGCAGCTACAATATATTTGCAGAACTTCCTGCCTGAGGTTGGCTGTTAAACAGACCTGAATCACAGTTCCATAATTATGTGATGGCAAAGGCTTTGGGAGCTGCTGAACCATGGACACTTCAATTTTAAAGGTCAGATGAAATGCTGATTTGCTATAAAACAAATCAATACACACACCAAAAAAAAAAAAAAAAAAGGTTGAAAAATGTGAACTTCCACATTGCCAGTAGTAAACACATGGATTTGAGACTGGTAGATTATGTATGGGTGTAATGAGTGGACAGCACTTCTTCCTCTTTGCCAAAGCCAGAGCTCCATGAGGCCTCAAGGACACAGCACTCAGATTTCAGATTTTTTCATTTCAGATTTCAAAATAGAGAAAAAAATCCCATGCAAGTCTGGCTCTAGTGAAAGCTGAAAAGTTGTAGTTCTTTTAATTGCATAATTTTGGCACCAAGAAGGGTGGAAGATGCTTGAGGCATTTGAGTGGTCTTGGGTCAGTCGTGTTTTTCTGCTTCCCTCTCTGGCTATAAGCTCTTGAAAACATTAACTGAGAAATGAGAGCTGATCTCTGAGCATTCAAATGACGTGCTATTTAAGACAGTTTATTTTTTTGGAATTTTTATTTTTTTAAATGACCAAATTAATAAATCTCTTTGAGTTCTAGAAAATATGATCCTCATAAATAGAAATTACCAGATCTCAAGTGCCACCAACTTAACAATACAGCTCTAAAAGGTGATCATTCTGATTTTGAGCAATACTTCATAATTCATCTCTGAGGGTCAAATAATTGGGTGACATAAATAAAGTGATGTTTTTCTGACCAGTATGAACTTTAATTTTTCATAGGCCCATTTCAACATGTCCTCCTCCAAGCTGGAATCTGTAATTATGAGTCTGCCTTTCATAAGACAGACTATATTTCCCTTAAAAATGCATAAGCCTCCCTATTATTGCTGCACAGCAGATGGAGTGGCAGAACAGAGCTGCCTTGTGGATTGTTAAACCAAACCATTGCTGGGAAAAAAAAACACCACAGAAGACCAAGATCAGTAATCATTTCAGAAAAACAGGTTCCTGTGCCCCTCCAATATATTTCTGTGTTACCTCCATAGCAGAGGCTGATGAACACATGTATTTGTATGAAATGCAGAAGCAGCATGAGCTTAATGTTACAACTGCTCCTAAGTGCAGTTTGCATTTGTAATTTAAAGTTGTTTCAAAGTAGTGCAGGGAACTAGGGAGTTGTTTGGGGCGATGGAATATAGAGGATCATTACAAGCACTTGCAGATCATATTTTGCTTGAACTAATTCCTCCTGATACTTTAATATCAAACATAACCCATGCCCAGTTTTACATCTCAAATATATTTGGTATTTCAAAAAATAATTAATAGTGTCAGTTTTATTAATGTGTTAAAATATGAATTAAAAACATGACAAATCAACGGGAAACAGCAGTCTGTTTTAATGAATATTTCATACCGTGCATCAATAAATCATAGATCAAAGGGAATGGAGCACATTCTGCAATACTACTTTTCTGTCAATGTGGGGTTACTAAAAGTTTTACAAGTTGTTTTGGCACTTACTTAGTTGCACATTTGAATTAGCATTTTAGGAGAGAAATAAAAAAGTTATGGCACTGAATCCCAGGAGAGTCTGGTGTTCATAACAGATTTTTCTGCTTCATTATAATTCATTGCTTTAAAAAAAAATCTGTGGCTGACCACAGGGTTGCAGGTCTGTGTGCCCAGATTATCTTGCTGCTCTGCCTCCCCAAGCCAGGCTTTTCCCAAGCTTCCCACATGGGCACTGGCAGAAGGTGAAACTTCTCCTTAACAGGGCATCTTGACCTCCTTGTCCATCTTTGTGACTGATTTGCTGCATGGCACTTTGAGTTGTGCAGATCTTTCTGATGCATGGAAGGGCTCAGATATGGGTGCCTGTCCTATCAACTGTGTGTGCACAGCCCCTCAGATCCTTTAGTGATGTATGTTGTATAAACATCTTTTTCACATCTGAAACAGGAACCAGAACTGCACAGAAAGTAAAAGATTCAGATGCCCAGGCCCTCTCCTAAGCTTTTGGTTGGGTGATTGATCAGCACTGGGAAAGTTCACTAGAGATGGGGATATGGCCAAGACAACTTCTCATTCAGGATCTCTGACCACCATGGTCCCAGAACTTCTGACCCACATCTCCAGAAGATGGGAGAACAGCAAAGATGGGCACAAATCTGTGATCTGCCCTGTAGGTGTTCCCACACAGCATATTTATCTGTGTGATGCCACCAACACCCTCCCTTTTTCTAATGGAAAACCAGGGAGGATTACACACATTCATTTGGTTAAAGATGCAAGGCTATTCACAGTAATTAGCTGCTGCTAATTAAGTAGTGAGATCAGGGATAGAAATGGAGACAGAAGTCATTCAGGGTATAACTGCTGAGTGATGTGATTTTGCTGTACTTCACTGATGTTCCACAAGAACATTAAATCCCCAGATCTCTGCAGTGGGCAGTGATGAGTTTAAGTCTAAAAATTATTATACTAATGCCAGAAAAGGCTACAGGACATCTTTGAGGGTGTAGATATTGGGATCTGTTCTTTTCAGCCTCATCTCAGAGACCAGGTCACAGTACTGTGTCCTGCCCCATTGATTCCTCTGGGAGAGCCCCAGCAGTGCTGTAACGTGGAATTCCCATGTAACCCCAGCTAACACAACAAAAACCCAGTCAGAAAGGGGAAAGCCCTCTTGACCATCAGTTTGCTTTCATCATATTGAAACAAATTCAGTCTTTGAGGACAGAACTGGAATACCAGAATGTGCAGAGATTAATCTGAAACTAATACCAATTGCTTCCTATCACATTAAGTATATTTGATATAATTACCTTAAGAACAGCATCAAAGTGTTATATTGTTGAAGCTGCCAGATGGAAGACATGCTCTGCTGATAGCAAGCATATCAGACAATGATATTGAAGAGACTTCTGAAGAGTTTTAATTAATCTCTCTTTTTTTATATAATTGACATTACATTGGGCTCATTTGTTCTGTGGAACCCAAGCACTTGGCTCTTGGTTACAGGACCTTAATGGATAAAGGTTTCCCTGAAGAGAACTAATAAAAGTCGAGGTTCTCAGCTTTTATGAAAATGACTGCAGGTTACCTTAAAGAGAAGATGGTTTCCTCCACTATGTGAAGCAAAACTTCATAGATCAATGTTGACATAAGATGGTGCTTAAATGGGTAATTTTTTTCCAGGCGTTTATCTTCTCTGGCTGAGACCCATTATTTTATTGCCCCGGTTGGAAACCACCACACTGCATGACACAAGCATGGTTTTAATTAGTCTGAGAAGTTTTAATTGGGAAACAAAGGGAGATATCTTATAGATTGTTATTGCAACCTTTAATTGTCTGACTCGGAGACCATTAATTATCTTGATGGGGAGATGACACACCTTTCTGAACTATGGCACTCATATTTACAGCACCTTTTACAGAATACAGTACCTGTTGACTTTCTTCCAGCCTTTCATTAAGGAACTGCTGTGATAGGAATTAACTACAGTAATTCCATTACAAAACCTGCTGTCCAGTGGAATTTTTCTGGAAGATTAGATTTCTGAAAGGGAAAAAGGCCATTTAAGCTAAGCATTTCCTCAAGGCTCAAAGTAAATAACCGATGAAGAAGGTCAGAATGAATTTAGAACTCTTAAAGGTCTGCTGTACACTTGCGTGCAGTGTGCGAAAAATAAACAGTGCAGCTTTCCAGTACAGTGATTTTTATTGTTTTAAATGTTTCACATTTCAGTTTAGGGGAGAGATGAGAAGCGCAGAGGACAGGATCTGATCAAAATGATTTTACTTGGAGGAAGAGCAGCATTTTAAGCAGACATTTCAAGGTTGAAGTGATACTGGTAGCAGTTGCTTGGCATTAACAACAAAGGAAAGACTTGTTAAACCCACTGGGGCAGAACAGCAGAGGGGAACCTGGTGACCTGGGGCTCAGCTGGTGCCACAGTGCATTCACCACGTGTAGGGAAGTGCAGAGCACAGGGCTGGGCAGCTATTGTGCCTGTGTTTGATTAATTCTGTACTGTCAGCCTGCAGAGGGTGGCATGCACTGCCTGCTCTCAGCTCCTCTTCTACAGCAGACTTGCTTTCAGGACTTGGTCAGTTTTAGTAGCTCTATAATTGAGTCTGTATTGAGTAAACTAGTTGAGAGACTTTTAACCTTACTTTATATTGCCTTACTGGAAATTCAGGAGATTACTTTAAACTGTGTTAATATAGTTGTATTGGGTTGGTTGTTTTTTTCCTGGAGGTCAGCAGTATCTACTCTGCTCCTGTGAAAGGAAATTAAAATATTCCCTGGGCTACCACAGGCTAACTAGATACTGAGTTTATTTTAAAAGTACAGCCAGGTGACCTCTTTTTTTGACCAGGAGCAGGTGGACAAGTGCAGGCTGGAGCTTTGATCCCATACAAACCTCCTTCCCCACCAAGCTTCAGCTGATACAGATCAGTGGGAGACAATATTGCACTCCTGCTACTGGGGCTGGAGTAATGAGGGAAAAGGGTTATGTCTGAGTCATGGAACTCACAGGTGTTTCACAGGGACTGGCTCTGAGATGGAGCTAAGGACACAATTGAAGTTATTGTGCCTTTCCTGCACACACCAAGAGAGGTAAAGCTAATCAAAGCAATCTGAGCAGATGCTGTCTATAACCAAGAGGACATGCCCTGACAAAAATCACAGAAACGGGTTCCCCTTTGTGTGTGCTCTGACTGACCTACGAGCGGGGAAACAAAGTTTTAACAAATCCTTTCACTTGGGGAAATCTTTCCACAACTCCAGGAGTCGTTAGGCTTCATCTGCAGTAGCTACAGTCACTGGAAGCAAAGTGGCCATCAGCGGTGCTGGAATGTCTCTACAGCACAGCTTTTGCAAATTAAGAGTCTGATGCTGCATACTGATTGAATGCTGCAAACTACTTCCCCCTTCTCTGTCCTTTATTTCTTCTTCTCTCAAGTTGCTGTCAGGAGTAATCCCTCTTCTAATATACTGAGATGGGCAAAATCTCTCTTCAGGGTTTTTCTGGTTGGTAGTTTGTTTTTCAATTAATCTCAGGGAGGGCTGTGCTGGGTTGGTGACATTGGTTTGCTCCTCACATGTGCAGCATTGCAGCCGTGGCTGTGCTCAGTGCAGGACCTGCAACAGGGAGAATTGTCCTGCACTGGTCATTTAGGCTTGGCACCAGCCCCAAAAACATATATGTATCCCTGTCATGGGATGCTCATTTTAAAAGTCTGCTCACCTGATGGTGGAAAAAAAAAATATTGTTCTGTGAAAAACTTAAGCAGTTTTAAAATATATATAATTATTTATATATTTATATCAACAGTGATGGCACAACTCCAGGATCACAGTGACAACTGAAAAGAATGTGTCTTGGGGCTACATTGGTAGTGAGGAAACACTAGTGTACAAATTTATGTTAATAATGTGGATATACACCATAAATCTTGGGGTTTTTTATCTGTTCATATGTAGTCTACCTCCCAGCCTGCAAGAGAAGCTGAATTAGCAAGGCCAGCCTGAGTGCCTCAGACTTTTGGGGAGTTTTCTCTCTGGAAGCCAGTGGCAGCCTCATATCTTTGTGTGAATATGTGATCAGGAATATACCAATTTAGTTCATTGCACTGGAAATATAGCAATTATTTCAGATATAGCTAAGTACTAGAGTATTGTAAAAATTCTTTGTAACCAAAATAAGTGGAAGAAAATGTAACTTGGTTTATAATTATCCTAATACTAAATTTTAATACATTCTTCAAAAATTCTATTTAATGTGTCTCATCTAACTGTTAGTTTTATTAACTGCCTCTTAAATGTTTAATTTGGGGGGGGTGCAAATAAGAGCAGAGCACACAGTGGAGACATCAGCATGAATAGACTCACTGGTTTTGTATTCAGGTCAGTGCTGTAGGCAGAGAAGTGCAGCAGGCTGGACTCAGGAACGCTGTAATGACTTATTAAACTGCAAACTTTAATGGCATGCTGAGCCTCTTTTAATGTTAACAAGCATTAACTGTATGAACTGATGCAGACTCAGCTCCAAAGCCTGGTGTCTCTGGGATGGCAGAAGGGGTGCATGGAGCCTGCAGGTGTCAGTGGCTGAGTTTCAGCTGGGTGGGCTGAGCCCAGGCTCTCTGCTGACCCTGAGCTCAGAACTGCTGCTGCAGAGCTGACCCTTCATCTCCACTCCTCTGGGCAAAGGGGAGCCCTGAACCATGCTGGGACTTAGGACTTGGGGGTGCTGTGACAAAAATCCAAATTTTTAATGTTCTTCTTTTTTGCCCCCTCTTTCCCTTCTGACTTTTGTTGCAGTTTGTGTGTTTGAAGGTGTTTTTTTTTAATATATTAAGACCTTATACATGAATGGAGATTTTTTATTTCTTTTACTTTAGCATGTCAGGAATTGAAAATGACACCAGAAACTCTTTCCAATATTTGTGGCTTTTTCCTTTAATAAGCAATTTTGGTTGTTGCTACAGTCACATCATAGGAGTAGAAATTACCATTTTTCATCATTGGTGAGCGAAAGGAAAAATTAAGAGGATTCTTTTTTAGGGTTAGAAGTTGTTGTTTAAAAAGTCTCTCATTCCTACTTGCACTTGCCTATAATTGGTTCTTATCTAAAGACCAAGACAATGGAAATATTTTCCCAGGGGTATTGGGCACCAAATAAATTTGTGGACCTGGATTTTCAAAGGACCAAAACTAGATGACAAAAAATTATCTGTTTTTATTTTCTTCATGTTTCAGAGTTTAGGTGCCTTTTTTGAAGTGTTTGGAGCCAAGAAGGCACATGAGCAGCTGTGCTCTAGGAGCACAAGGATCTTGCTGTCTTTGATAGGGTTCCTTGCTCACCTGGAACAAAGAGCTTTGCTGATCTGGGGGAAATGTGAGTGACTCAGGAAAATCTGCTCTGAGAGGGTGAAAGGCTCATAGCTGTGCAAAGCTTCAAAGCAAAATCTCAGTTGTGTTTAAGATGCTCCTGGCATGAGCACATACATTTTGAGTTTCTGTACCTTTCCTTTTTACCCCTTCATTTTTCACATTAGCAATAGCTGCTGATTGTTTTAATACCATCTCTGTGTTGCTCAGAAAAGACAAAACTCACCATTAGGAATTCAAAGGCTCCTGAGACTGAAATCCCAAAGAGCCATTGAGTATGGCAGAATTAAATTATGTGAAAGATGATCTCAAACCCTTGAAATTACTGCACAGAGCTCCATAAAGAACCATGAGAGGGGAACAAAGTAACAGCCAAGCCTATTTCAATATAAAATGAAGCCTTCCATATTTGATTCCTTCCTCTGAAACCTCCTACCTACACCACTGCTTTCTCCTGCTGGCTGGAATCTGACTCCAGGTTCCAAACATCTTTACTGCCAGGAATGGCCTATGGTCCCAAGACATCCAGGGTAGTGGGGTTCATAATATTTATATCAAAACTAGGCTTTAAACTGGATTTCCAGTGAGCATTCTCACAGAAAGGGCTCTGTCAACAGACAGATTGCAGGGAAACACAATTTCTTTAATTGATAAATGAAGTCCAAAGGCGAGGCAAAAGTTTGGGGCACCCAGCCATCTGCATTCTGTTAAATTTCTGTGCACCTATCACAGAATGAAATTATTTGGCTGAGATTATCAGGTGATTCCTTTGTGCTCTGAATTGGGTTGAAATTCCCTCATTTCCTGAGCTGGCTCTGGCACATTCCTCCATGGGTTTGTCACCAGGTTTTCTCACTCCTAAAAAATGGGTAATGCAGTTATCCCAACACACTGGGATGCTGACAAGCAGCATCAAGTCTCATGATAGCATATAATGACTCTCATTTTCAAACAAGAAAGAGAAATGGTGGTTATTGGAAAATGTTGTTAGATTTTTGTATTGAATCTTGCATAGTAACAGTATAATTATAATGTGTCATCTCTGGCTCAGTAATTTGACAATTCAGTTCTTTTTTGGGGGGCAGATGGCCTACAACATACCATATTTTTATAATTAGTTTATTCTCTGCAAACTCAGTATGTAATTACTCCCTCATTCATTACTACTTTCTTTGAAATCTTCCTTTTCAAGAACTAATAAATCCTCCAACACAAGTGAAGCTTGAATTTCTCTTTGTACTCTTCTCTATCCTCTCTAAGGAGCTTTAATACTTACCACCCTGGTTATTTCACACTCCAAATTATTTTAAATACATCTTCATCCTCGCCCTCTGTATGACTCTTGGTCACCTTTCTTTCACCCCATTTTTTAAAGAATAGTGAATTTTAAGATGAAGTTTTCTTGCCAGCAGGGTTGGTACATAAATAAGCAGAGTCTATAGTGCAAAGAGCTTCAGGGAGGTGTACATATCTGTGTGCTACATTCCAGTGAGTGATGTGAGAGCACTCTGCCTCACAGTGCCAGTGCAGCAGGAATCTGTAGAAATAAAACCACCTGATTTCTTTTTTAATGTTGGAATCCCTGCTGCAATACTTTGTTCGTTTTCAATTGTTTTAGGCAGTGACATAATCTTCTGACAATAAAGTTTCCTTCCAAATCCAGAGCCTCCTATGTAGTTGCAGGTGCTTCAAACTCTCTCAACCACCCCTTTGAGCCCAGCTTAAAGCTCTGCTCTGAGCTTTGCTCCCCAACAACAGCCCCTTTGTTGTGGTGCTTATCTGGGCACTGCCTGGGGCCTGATGCTGCTGCTCCAAAGTGCTTCCCATACTGAAATAACAGGCTCAGATTTTCAGGTTACCCACGAAATAAATCAAGTCTTTAACAATAAAATAGCACAAACATGCAAACTTCCGAGGAAATTTGGCTTTTTCTCTCCTTCCTTTTAGGTTCTGCCTAATTTCAGACTAGCTCTGTTATCTTAAATTTAAACCATATCATGGGGACTGAGATTTTCAAAGCAGCTTAAAGGATTTAGAGACATTTTCCATTCAAATTAAGGTTCTTTCTTTCAAAACCCTTTTCATCACCATGTCTTGGTGTTTTTGTAGTTGTTCTTTAAGCAGTGCTTCAGTCACAGAGAAATTCTTTGTGCTGCTACTTAATGTTCCCCAAAAGGGCAAAGAGGGAAAGGAGTGGGAGAATGGGAGTGCTGTGCATTGCATTTGCTGTCTGCAGCATCTCAGTGGCTGAGCAGGGCTTCTCCAAAGTGATTTAAAATCCCCCTGCCCCCTGTGACAAACTTCAGCTTTTCTCCTGCATCCAAGTACGTGGGAGAGGGAAAATCTTCCCAGTTCCTGTCCTGCTGCCTCATTTTGGCACTGTCATTATCAGCTGTTCTTCTGCCTATTTCTTCATCCCTTTCCTGCCTGAAATGGTTCCAGACAAGAAATGGCATTGCTCTCCCACAAGATCCTTGCTTTCTTCTCTGCCTGCACAGTACAAGCTCCTGAAAACAAACATGTCATGGGGAGCTGTGCTCTGCACCAGAGCTGATGGCTGCATGGGGAATTTGTCACAAATTGTAAGAGATGACTGGTGGTGAGCTGTATGCCATGAGAAATTCAGATTTCCCTGGGTCAGAGTAGCCTAGCTACATGATATCAGTGGCTGTTTGATTCAGAGATTATCATTGTGACACTGGCACATATTAAGAGCTGGAAAAGACCCTATAGAAACCATTTTCAAAAAACCTGCACACAAAGAAAATAATTTACATTTACTAAAAATTTTGCTACAGAACTTGAGACTAGACACAGTCTAAATCAGTTTAGATTTTTTTTCCTTTCTTTCTGATTTAAGTATTAGCCAAATTCAATTCTATATAAATTTTAATGTTTAATATGTAAGGGTCCAACTTATTTCAAGATGCGTTTTCTATATTAAAACCTATCACTTTAAAAATTAACACATTCTGCTGCAGTGGGTATCTTAGACCAGCTGAAAACTTAGTCTGGAGGATTTAGTCTTCCTTTAGGTTCAGAGATCTTTGTTTCCACAGTGCCACACCTGCTGAAGGCACAGTGCCAGCACAGCCCACCCTTGCCAAAGGGACAAGAAACACACACAAGGAGTGTGAGTGGAATTATTGTGTGTGTGGCTCCAGTCCACAAGTGCTCATACCAGCTGGAAAAGTTCTGTCCAAAACTGTTCATGCTAAATGGAAAAATGGCCAAGATTAAACAGCTACTAGGGAATTATAAATTTTAAAAAAATAAATAGAAAGAAGTGATGGGCCACCTAGCACAAAATCAGCAGGAAGGAGTGGCTCTTCCAGTGCATCACACCCAAAAACCTCCCCCAGTGTGTTCCACTTTTTGATATATGAAGAATCCCCGCTGCAATCTGGAGCCTGGGGGTTTGTCTGGGCAGGTACTGTTCTGCTGAAGGGACAGCACAAGCTTTTTACAGAGACAACATTTTAGATCCTGTTGAGTCACAAATAACTCTTCAGGAGCTGCTGTTTTACTCTCTGCTTTTTGTAAAGCACCTGGGAAAGGCACAGGGTGAAATGCTGAGGCAGCTTATCTGAGTCAGGCAAAACTATTTAAACTTTGCCTAAATGAAATAAGAGCCCTGATGATGGAGTTATTGCCCCTCAGCCCGAGTTCCCTGCCTCAACAGAGCACAGCCCTGCCTGGGACTGCCCAGACTCTGGTCTGAGTTTCTCAGAACCATCTGTGCTGCACCTTCCCAGACAGTTTTTCCCTGCAGGCAAAGCTTGACCCCTCTGCTGCAATTTAATCCAAAGCACCCTTCAGTGTGGTGGCTCTGTGCATCCTGATCAGTGGCTACCTGCTGCACTAAGGGATGATGGCTGTAATTGTATCCAACACCTTTAAGAAGCTGTATTTTTTTATTTTTTTTTTTATGAACCCATTATAAGCCCTGCATTAAAGTCCTTTTTTTTTCCCCTTTCTGTTTTATTTTTATTTTGCTGTGGTGTTTTGTTTTCAGGCCATTTCCTCCCAAATTGTAAACATGCAGCTCCATCAGCAGTGCAGCTAGTGAAGCCTGTTTTCAGCAGATTTATATCCCATTGGTTGCATTCCCTGGTGTCCAGCCCCATGCAGGCTCCTTCCCAAGCTTGCACTGCACTCTCTCATTTCTGCCCACCTTCTCAGCCATCCCCTTGTGCAGGAGCTCTTTGTGCCTAACAAATGCAGTGTCAGGCTGTAGTTTGCCCCTTAGCAAAATCTCTTTCCTCACTGAGGTTTCCTGTACTGGAGATGGAGAGGACTGGATTTGATAGTCCTGCCCCTCATGGCATGAGTGTGACATGAACAGCCACAGACATAACTTCAAGAAGCCAGAATAAAAAAAAAAAATTATTTATCTCCTCCTCGTTTTTGTTTTTTTTTTCTTAATTCCAAATTTGTTCCCTACCCAAGTCTCTGCCTCCCTCCTGGAGGTTTGGTGCTGCAGTCACAGTGCACAGAACAAGGCACTGTTGCAGTTGCAGGGGAAAATGTACCAGCCTTGGCCCTCCTTGAAAGCTGAATTCAATTATTTATTGATAAAATCCCCTTGACAGGTAATTTGCTTCAGTATTGGGCTTCTGCAGTGCAGTGTAACTGGTGTTGGATATTGGAAGGAGAAAGAGATATAATGGAACACTCTTTCTCTTTCTGAACTGCACAGGCTTCTTTTAATTTATTTCTCTTCTTTCACTATGTTGAAGCTATCCTAAAAATCTGCCAAGTTCATTGTCAGTATCAGTTTTAAAAGCCTTGCAAAACACAGATCCTTAAGTTCCTTTCAAATTAATTGTAATATTGGACAGTTAGTTTTTTCAGTCTTTTCTAGTATTTTCAGGAAGAAAAAGCTGAAAATCAAACAGGAATTTGTATGCTCACATGTCCTCTGTGCTTGTAATGGTTACTACCAGCTGTGATCACCAGGGAAACAGCAGGTTCAGAGGAATTTATTCCAGTAAATATCTAACAAAATACCATATATTATTAAATAGAATATGGGGGTTTTTGTACAAAAAAAAATTGAAAGATTAAAATTTGTCTGTCCTCAGGTCCTTTGCTATAAAGGGCAAAGTAGATTGGGCTGTAACAACCTTTACTAGCAGAAAATGATGGACAACTTATCTGTAGAGAAAGTTTCATCTTAATTGATACCATCAGCATCCAGCCCAAGCTTACAGAAGTCAGTAGAAAACCCTGTGCTAATTTTTGTGGGGTTTGTGCCCACAATCCACTCATGGGTGATTTATAAGTGGTCTTATTTGTTATTGTAGATGTTCTGTTGCACCAAAATGCTTACTCCCTTTCTGAAATCTGCTAAAATGAATTATACCTACCTGTTCCTTGCACACTGCTTACAGAACAGAGCTCCAGAATGTTTCTGCATCATCTTTGATCTCTGAAATGGAACCGACAGCCTCTCGGCAATAACCACACTCACGAGATTCCTGATACTTCCAGCCTTTCACCTGGATGGGAGAACTGCACTTTGCTTTCTTGTCCATCCCTGTAAGGATTTAGCTGTATAGCTTTCAGACCAAAGTTCTGTTGGAATTTAGCATAGATGTGTGAACGGGGTTTTAACTTGTCTGTGTCAGTTTGTTGAACTCATTCAGACGTCCCCAGCTGTTAGGAAATGCAAACTGCTTTGTGATCTTCTCAATAAACCTTGACATCCTATTTAGCTTTTGAGGATGATGAGACAAGCCAAAACATGAGGGACTTGGTACAGCTGAAAATGCTGCAGAATTTGCAGTCTCTGCTCAAAGGCAAAGTATCCATATCCTATCCATATCCTATCCATATCCATATCCATATCCATATCCATATATCCTTTACTGAAGTGCTGTATTTACCTTGGTGTGACCATTCCAAAGGGAATGTCTGGTGTCACCTCTGCTTCCCTTAGAAGTGAAGTGCCTGGGCTTTACAGCATCATGTACTCTACTCATATGGATTAACAGATTCCCCAAGCAGCAGAATAATATTCTTACAATAACAGCTCATTGACAAAGAATTGGACTTCTGGGACTCGTTGCAGCATGTAGCCTGAAATCTGTGACCAGCCCTTGGATCCAAAGATGGATCCAGCATTTTCTGGAGCAAGGGATATTGCACAGCAGGTATTGTAATCTAGTGAGGTTTTACTGCCATTCTGTTGACTTTAGACTGTTGCACTGGCTCACAGGACCTGAAGGATTGTCTAATGCCTATGCTAACAAAGTAGTGAGGAAAACATACAGGCAAGGGTGGCTAATCATTCCTAAAGAAATATGGATGAGAGGATAGTGTGTGTTGTGTATACTATCCTGCTATATCCATATTCATATCCTATATAAAACCATTCCAGAATCCCATTCCTTAAAATACATTCTGGGAGATTAATTTGAAAACTAGTGTGGTGTGAAAAAGGAGTGAAGCCAAGGCAGATTGTCATTTGGAGCAAACTGGCTGAAATAGAAGTAGCTACTCTAATGAGCCACTATCTTTACTAGCCTTCTTCTGAGACTGCTTTTAAAAGGGGGGAAATGCTCTGTAGCACTGTAGCATGATGTTCTGCCTTGCTGACCATGTGCTTAGGCAAGAAGGGATGTCACCTCCATTGCTAACTTTCGTGATAAGGATTTTTCTGTCTCCAGTTCTGGGCTCTGTTTGTCCCACTGGCCCCACAGCAGCATTGGCTCCCTCGCAGCCAGAGCCAGGAGAGCAGGCACATGCTGAGTGCACACATTCTCCTTGCTTCTGAGGAGCCAGACCTCATCCATCACCCACAGTTGCCTTTTCCCCCATGCTGTTGTCAGCCAGCCCAAGCCAGGAGCACGGCGACCCTGCTTCTCCAGTCCCAAACAGTTTGGAGACTCTGGCCAATTATTTGCACTGCCCCGAAGGAAACTGGGAAAAATCATCTTTGGAAGCAGACAGATTTTGCTTGCTGTCACCAGAAAGGTTACTTTCTTTAGTGTCTGAAGGCTCTGGTGGATCAATTCTTGTGCATGGGAAAATAGATTAGAAAGACGCCGTCAGGTACGCTGTGCACAAGACAGACAGATGGAGACAGTGGTATCTATCTGCTACAGGGAATTGTCACAGGGCCACAACTCATCACACTGGTTCTTAGAGGGCTTAATTTGCTGCTGGTAAATAATCTATTTTTTATTACCTCACATCCCCAGATTGTCAACATTCTCAGCTTTTTGCCACAGCTAATTAGACAGGCAAAAGCCTTATAGCCTAAAGAACAAGTCTGAGCTAAGCACCTGCCAAAATATCTGACTTTTTTTTAAGAACTGGAATGTCAAAGAGTGAAGGGGCTGCAGATCACATTTAAACGCTTTGAGCATCAATAAGATGATTAGACCCATGAGGCAAACGTTCAGAATTTCTCTCAGACTCACCACTGAGAGAAGGCGAGATAAAACTCTGATAGATAAAAACTACTGTGCAACGGTACCAAAGCTAATTATTCTGCTGAACTCTTGGAGAAATCTTGCAGGGATGTGTTGACAGCATGCTCTGTGTGGCCACTTCTGTTCGGGAAAGCAAAATTTAATTGCATATGTGAATGAAGTCTCTCTGTGTAAAGTATATCTTTTGGAAATGAAATCGCCTGAACCAAAACAAAGAATGACCTCACCATTAGCCAGGCAAGGCTGATTTGGCAGGGAGAAGGGAGGTTTTATCATTTTCTTCATGGTGGTTTTATTTGGTTTTGCCATCTTTATTTAAAAATCGTGTTTTCAAACAATTAATTTTACAAGGAGATTTTACAAAAATCTCTGCACCAAGGACAAAAGGCACTGAATGATGCCACTGTACTGGGCAAGCAAAGAGCAGCAAAGGTATCCCTGCAGTCCCTGGGTGTCCTCAGTGACAGACTCGAGGTGTCACTGGCTCAGTGTCCCACATTCCTGCTGAGCCTGCTCCAGGCTGGTTCCACCCAGCACAGGGACTGCAGCACCTCCTTTCCCTGCACTCCATGGCCAGGAGCAGGTGTGTGCATCCATAAAGCAGATGGGGTGTCCAGGATTTGTACATCTGAAGGAAGAGGTGGTGTTAGAGATAGAGGGAAATGGCTCCCAGCCTCTGCAGCCTGAGCAGCAATTCACTCAGTGGGACTGTCACTATTTAAGGAGTGGTGCAATCAAGCTATTGACTACCTTATGCTTTCCATGGTTATGAGCCCCAGCACCTCTTTGTGCCTTTGGAAGTCATCCCAGAATTTGCTGACTTGTGATTACTCATCAGGGACCCCGTTCTCTCAGCTAAAGCGAATAACCTGTTTTCCCCTATATTAACTTTTACTGCAATAACTTCTTGTACTTTTCTGTTTCTGATATTGCAGAGAGATGGAATGGAGTTCAAGCAAGGAAAGTGGAGATTTATCATCTGTCTGCACCAAAGTATAAGCAGTCACCAGCTGATGTCATACATTGTTGATGACGTTGATGTTGCTGAAAAAATCTCTAAGACTGAAAATAGTAAGGATAAAAAAAAATTGGCAGACTGTGTGTTTCTTTTCCTGATTGAATAGAAGGTGATAAATTTCTTTTGGTTCCATTTATAGGAATGGTCTTTTTTTATATTGATTTGCTGTTCTTAAAATTAAAAAAAATAAATAAATAAAACCACCAAATAGTTTAGGGCTACAACAAAACCCACTGTATTCTGCCAATGCCTTCTGAGTAGCAAACTATAATGCATCTTTCTTCTCATTCTCCATTCTGAAGATGTTCTCTCTCTCTGTCCCTTCCATAATTTCTATCTAGATAGTTTTATATGTTTTGAAACCAGCCAAACTTTGAGATGGATTTTACCTTCCCTCTTGTATGAACTAATTCTGCTTCAAACTCAGCCTCCAATGCAAGACCACTGTAGCACCCCCAGAGGAATCCATTGTGCAGAGTTCAGGGTTATAACCCCAAAACAGGCACAGGGAGGGGCTTTGACTCTGTGGGGGCAGATGATGCTTTATGGTAATCCTACTCTCCTGTCACTTCAGTCTTGCACACAGTTTATAATTTGGGTTCCTCTGAGCCCTGCAAGCTGTCTGAAGTGTTTGTTGCATAGATGGACCCCCAAAGCTCCTGTTGAGGAGCAGCTGGGTGGGTGGCTGGCAACTGGCCAGGGTCAGCCAGCACAGATGGGGAACTCTGCATGGTCATGAGTGAGAAGAAAAGTCAAAATGCTGACATTTTTATTTCACTTTTTTAGTTGAGGCTTGAATAATATTAAGTGCTTTTACTTATTGTTGTTTACCTAAGACTTTGAAATTCAAGTTCTCTGTGTCTCCCTTTCCTATTGCAAGGAAATGAATGAATTCTTGTCACAATTCCTTCATGTCTGAGATACTTCGTGGTGTTTTCTCCCCTAGGCTGAAATGTCAGTAAGAAACTGGCAGGGCTCTACAGCCATGGTCTGGCTTTGCCATTCAAAGTTTATCACTCTGCTGAGGAAGCCTTGAGGATTCCCAAAGCAATGATGTGAAAATCAAGGTAAGCAGTGACTAAATTAAGTGCAGAGACTAAATTAAAATTGGACATTGTATTGTGTGCCCATAGCTGGAAAGGGAAGTTAAATTAGAAACCAAAAGGCCCTGTGGCCACTCTCTTTTCTTAGCTCTGGATTTAAAAGTCATCACATACATGGGCACCTGCTGCAGAAGGTGGGGAAGGAACTGGCAATGAGAGCTGAGGTGAGGAGCTGAAGTGGTCCTGCTCTCACTCTCTCTTTTTCACACATAAATATGTACATGTAGATGTCTTTCACATCCTTCCTTGTGTCTTTTTCATAGGCTGCTCTGTCAAGTTTAGGTTTTTTTAACTAATTTAGGATTTCACATACCCAGTGAGAGCTGCTCAGGCTGAGCTTGGCTTGTTTGCAGTTGGCACTGAGCTGCACAGCTTCTCCAGGGGTGCTGAAGCTTGGGCTGCAGGGTGTGAGCTCACCTGGGGCTGTGCTCAGGTTGCACACAGGCAGCCAGAGCTGCAGTTTATCCACAGCCTGTGATGCACCTCCACCTTCCCTGGCAGCCAGGTTAAGCCATCCCAGAGCTCCCAGCCTCGACAGGGAAATCACTCATCTTTCTGGCTCCCCTAGCCTGGAAATGCATTCCCTCTCTGCCAGGACTTGAGAGAAATGCATCCATAATCCACTGCTCCTGTTTATAGGAGCAAGGCTTGCTTTACTGTGCTTGAATTTAAATAGAGGTATTTGCACATCCCTGATGAATTTTTCCACCTGTATTTTATCCATAATAGACTGCCTCTGTACTAGCAGTGACTGATCAATTGTTTGGGGGTTGTTTGTTTTCAAGGCAACGCGTGGGTGATTCTCGATCCTCCCCTGTGACAGAGCCTGCTGTTATCAATATGTTACTTTCTTTTCACTGGGAATGTAGCTTGCAGAAGGCATGGAAAATAAATGGTTTAACTCAAGTGACAGCTAGGGAACATGTCTGGTAAATCGACTTCCAAAGCCTCTCCCCCCTTGGAAGTGGCCAGGGCAAGACCTGCACTTGCAAAGTGCAGTGCAGTCTGAATTTTTTTATCTTTTTCTAATTAACAGGAGTTAGTCTTTCAAAGTATCTGCAGCAAGTGAGAACCAAGAGGCTGGAGTGTATGCCCTCTGTGGTCTCTAAAGAAAGAAATGCCTTTGCTTTTCAAGGGGAATAGGAAGATTAGAGAGAAGCCTGACTTGGGCTGTCAGGTCTCTAAAGCAAAATCCACGCTTGGTGGGGCCAAAGATGCAGTGCTCATAGAAGTGTGTGAGAACTGTGTTTTCTCACCTCAGTTCAGGTGCAGTGAGCAACCAGATGGAGGGAATGGCATCTCCAACACAGATGTGACCCTCAGGGGTGTGGGTGCCCCTGCAGAGCAGCCATGAGGACACAGCAGGGCTGGGAGAGCAGCTCTGACTCCAGCATCCCTTCAGTTCTGACCAGAGTGCCAGAAAGTTGTGTCCTGCCAAGGACCAGAGATGGTCATGCTCTCTGTACCTCCTTTATTCCTTCCACATTTAGTTTATTTGCTTTATCAAGGCATAGAGACACAGAATAGTCCTCACACTGTTTTTACCCTTCCTCCCGTGGAGGGGGTTCTGTCTCATTTAGTGGCTTTAGGCAGTGCTGAAGTTCAATGAGGAGGAGCAGGGACTCAGCTGGAAATGCCAGCGTGCCTGCCAAACTGTCACCCGAGGTGTTTTCAGATGAGGATGTCTGCAGGAATTACACTGAGCCTTGGCACCACCAGGCAGAGCAGCTCTCTCAGCTCTGCTGCTTTCTAATACAGACAGCATCGGCTGTCGCCCCATTAATAAGCTGGAGTGTACTGAAAATTAAAAAAAAAATGACTGGAATTCTGTAGGAGTAACTTTTATTGCCAGGAAAGAAACATCTCTCATATAAAGGGTGAGTCCATTGCTGCAAATTCAGCTGATTTTCCTGTTTCCCCATCCATTTCACTGTGGCATGTGTGTCCTGCAGCAGGATGCCCTGGAGGTGCTTAGGGGAGCAGCACAGCCTCTGCAGTGCCTGTCCCTGATGCTGGTACCTGCTGGTGCCTGTGGGATGACTGGGTGCTCTGGGAACAGCCCTGTGCACCAGCAGCTCTGTGTGGCAGCACTGGGCACCCTGCACAGCCACCAGCCCAGCCTCGAGGAGATGCTCCAGCTGTGCAGCCAGCAGCATTGCTGAGCTCCTGCTGCTCCTGGGCTGCTGAAACACAGCTCCCCTTGGAAAACGGGTTTCTAAAAGTGCCATTCCTCACCACAGTGCTTCATTTCTCCCAGAAAATTTTTAGTGGGGATGTTTTTTGTTGGTTTAAGTGTAAGGAGAGAGGATTTCCCTGCCTATCCACGAGCTCAACTTGGTCTCTGTCAAGCTGTGCTTTTTCTGGCTCATGCTTCATTACCAATAATAATAAGAGTTTTCTGAGCAAGGGAGATCTCGAGGCTTTAGCATTTTCACCATTCAAATGTGAGGACTATTATCTCAGTTCTTGTAGACCTGAATCCTCCTTGCCTGTGTGGCACCCTCCCAGAGTGGCACTAGCACAGCTGAGAAAAAACAAGCATGAGCCTTTCCAACAGTGAAAATTTCAAGGGTATTGTCTCACCCAGGTCCAGCTTTGTGTCTGTAACACTGAGATTTTTCACTTCTTTACAGGACATCCTACAGATTTCTGTCTTCTTTCTATAAATCTTTTTCCTGGTATTCTATTTGTATTTTACTGGCTTAGCTTGTGAGGCTCTTTTCTTTCTATTTCATCCTTTTGTTCTTAGTTTTTGGATTCATAGGTTTCCTCTGAGGAACCATCTGGAGCAAAAATATATCTGTTGTCCCTCTTAGGTCTTACAGCTAAGAAAGATAGTAACAGAATTTGTGCCTGGTCCTTTACCTGTTCTCTCTGATTATCCACTGCAGTTGAGGATGGGTTTATTGTCAAATTCAAAAAAATAGGGAAAGATTGCTGGTCCAGCTGGAGGAGTGCTGCTTTGTGGTTTGTTTGTCTGGGAGATATTTTAAGTTGGCTTGAACACTCTGATTTGTAAGACCAGGGTTGCTGAAAAGCAAATAAAACCTTGAGGGGGTTGGAGACTTTTTTTTTTCTTTATTCTAAAGAATATATTAGCCTTCAGTTCACAAATAAATCACAAGTTCCAGAAAATCTGAGTCTCTTGCTTGAGTCTCTAGCAGGGTATGAATAAATGTGTACTCTGTTGCAGCATGCATTGGGAGTTGGATATTTCTGCTTTGCTCACCCTGATTGTTTGATTCTGTATTTGCCTTAGCCAAACCTGACAAGTGTTTCATTAATTTGGGGAATGCCAGAGCTTTTGAAAAATTAAATATCTCACTCATGTCACCTATTTTAATTTCAGTATTATTCCAGCCAAGGGATGTGAAGCTCTGCTGTGGCTTTGTGCCCAGGAACAGCGTTTCAGGTGTGCTGCAAGGCAGTACAGTGCATTTCCTGCAATTCCTGACTGCCTTGCAGAGTCCAGTAATGCTGATTTTCTCTGAGGCCAGAATGGGAAGAAGCTAACTACCTCTTTCAATGCTGATATTTGTATTTAGAGCTGAGTTTCCTGGTCTGGCTTTGCCTGTGCCCTCCCTCAGCACTGCTGGCACAGGGGTACAGTGCATGAACTGCAGTCAGTGCTCAGCTCTCCTGATGACATTCCTGCTCTAGTGGCCAGGGATTTTGGGGACAGGACTAGAGAAACCTAACTATTACCAAATACTGGGACCTGAGTCTTTGGAAATCTTTTAAGAGCCTTTTGGTTCACTCTAAAAAAATGTCTGACTGCTTCTGACAAATACTGGGAGTTTTACAGTCTGGTTTTCTGTAGGAATTCTTACTTACTTTCAATAGATAACTCAGTCTGTGTGTGTGTGTTTTCCTCCATTGTAAATCTCTGAATCTATTGACAGACTTAAACTCAGTCTATCACAAGTTAGAAGTCCTAGAAGAAAAAGATAATTAAATTTCTGTATATTTTCCTGGAAATAATCAGATGCAAGAGACTAGTGTTGGAGTATTCCCAGTAATAGTTTTAATAATTTCTGAACTCTGCTTTGGCATGGACTTAATGATCCCCTCATATCCTCCCCAGCCTAATGAATTTGATGACAGTTAAAACCTCAGTGTGATTTAGTTGACAGGGGTTTTTTTATTTAAAAGGTCATCCAAGAGACACCAACAAATAACAAGCAGGATTTCTCCAGTGCTTTTGCTGATCAAACAGATCATTTTTCTTCTGGAGTGCCCAAGGGACTTGGATCCACACTGAGCTGATGGAAAGCAGTCTTTGGCACAACTCTCAGATGTTCATCATGGGCTTTCAAACAGACCTCTGATTCCAACTCTTAAGTCACTTTGGTTAAATTTGTCTTTCAGAATTAATTTTAAACCCAGATAATAATTTTTCTAGTTGCTGAAATAGCCTGCAATTTATTTTTTTCTTTTTTCTTTCTTTCAGAAAATGTACATCCCCAGCACTTAGACAGAAAGAGAGAAATGTTTAAATAAGTCAAAGATGCCATTTTGGGATTAAACTATTCTTAGCATTTACAAGGAGGAAATTATTTAATAATCTATCATCTATGTTAGTAAAAGAAATTCACAGTAAGACATTTACAGGATTGTGGCTTTAAACTGTGCCTTCCTGGAGGTTTTTTGTTTTTATCTTTAAACTCTCACAAGGATGTTTTGGCACTTGAAGTGGCCCTGGGAACACCAAGAGTCAGGAGAGCCCACTTGGTTCTCTGGGTGCTCAGTTTGTAGGGGGTGTGTCAGAAAACACAAGCCCCATTCAAAACAACTGGCACTCATCTGTATAAATAAAAATATGTTAGGATAAAAATATGATGATCTTTAGGCAAAGGGTTTCTTTAAGCAAAGTTGTCTGTAATTATTAATCAAACATCACACAAGATAGCTGGAAATGGTTTTGTCATTCCCAATGATTCCATCTGTGCTGTCTCTCTTGTCATTCATGATTCCCTAATCAACCATTGTCTTCATGTATGCTGAGAATCTTGATTCTAAGCATATGGATGAAACTTTCCAAGTCTTGAACCCAAAATCATATTTATCATGAGTGCTGTTTTCACCCCAGCTAGGAAAGCTGGGAAATGCTTGCTCTGCTCCAGCCTGAGCTGAGAGAGAAAAGAGATTCTTTAGGATTTAGACTGGAAATCATCTGGGCACAAGACCATGTGAATTTGCTTTGCTTGTTGTGTGTTACCCAAGGCTGGGTGGGCTCTGAGGGGCTGAGGAGAAGCTCCCAGAGCTGGGAGGGCTCAGCCACAGGAAGAATGCTCAGTGCCAAAGGAAGGCAAGGATGTCCCAGGGGAGCCAGCCCAGCATCCAAGCACCCACAGAGACAGGCTGGGAAGGTGGAGGAGAAGGGACTTGGAGCTTTGCTTTCTCAGCTCTAACAGGAGGTTTGAGCTTCAGCTCCTGCCAGCAGTTTTATTAATAGTTAACTGCTGGTAAGACTTGGGATGTTTGAGCTTCGTGGGATTTAGTGATTCTCAATGCTGGGCAAGACCTACAGAAAGTGATACTGCTGTGGGCCAGCAAATAGCAAACATGATAGCTTCTAGAAAAGTCCTCTCTGCAAAAAAAAAAGCTCAAAAGTTTGGTTTTGGGATGTTTTATTATTTTCCTGTTTGGAGATTTTTTTT
Source organism: Oenanthe melanoleuca (assembly GCF_029582105.1). Taxonomy (NCBI): domain Eukaryota; kingdom Metazoa; phylum Chordata; class Aves; order Passeriformes; family Muscicapidae; genus Oenanthe; species Oenanthe melanoleuca. The sequence goes on along the minus strand of NC_079348.1, from coordinate 11,218,492 downwards.
TTTTCCTAAAGGAACAATCTAGACAATGTGGCATTGCTCCCAAATCTGAAATCAATTTGGCATATCTTTGCTCCTCAGCTTTTTTTTTTCCCCCTCTCTTCTGGGCATCTTTAGAAGGACATTGAACATAGAGAATTGGAAGGGATGGGTAATTTGTTATAGGTGACTGAAATATGTGAGGAAAATTAGATGTACTTAGTAGACAAAGGTCAGAATTAACATTTATGTACCTGAACACATACATTTAGAGGAAATGGTGTGTTAAACCTGAATCTCTATTAACAGTGATCACAAAATTCAAATAAAACATTTTCATATTAGGAAACAGGATTTTCTCACCAATTTGTTGCATGCTGGCCACCCAACTATTTGAGGTAATGTTCAGAGAGAACCCTGGTTTCTGAAAACACCAGTCCCAGATAAACTCAAATGGTTTGCTGAGCTGATTTTCAGATACTGGGTCTGAAGCTTTTTATTTATGCTCTGTGTGCAGACCCTGAATCCCTGAAATGTGTGATTCACTCGGAATTAATCTTGTCTCCCTCCACACTGCTATTTTCTCCCTCCCCCTCCCAAAATGAACATAAGCTGTCCTGCATAAAAGGCAGTCCCTGCCTGGCACAAACACTCACAGCTTCACCCTGGTGTGAGGCTGCTCTGACCAGAGCAGCCTTTCAGTGAGCTGACCCAAATCCTACAATCCCCTCCAAAACACATCTGAACCTGCCTGTCTGATTTCCATCAAAGATTGGGATTCTCAGGTCTGGTTGCTTGGCTTTATTTATTTTGTTCCAGTTCAGCTTTTCAGCACATCACAAACACATTTACAAATACCTTGAATTATGCATTTCCCATGGGGTGAAGAATCTTTAGTCCAAACCCTTTGTATTTTCTTATATCTAATTCTGGTGCTGTAACTCCCCAAATGGAAGGCAGCTGTAAAAGCTAATTTAACACAACACCATAACACAGTCCATGGTTTCTGGGGACAGGAAGGCAGGGGTTGCAATGTTTGGGGGTTTGGTGGTTGAGGGGTTGCAATACAATAAGACTTCTATTTTCCTCTGCAAGAAACCCTAAAGCCCACACTGTGTAACCCGCCAGAATGAGTTACCTAATGATTATTTCCAAGGGATCTGTGATTTGCAGGCGCCATCATCTGGGCACAGCCTCTGTTTGCAACTGGAATTGATGGAGTCGACCCTGAGACACAAACTTTGGAGCCTCAGCAAATCTGCAAATGGCTCCTGCTAATAAAACAATATTTTTCTCTAAATAAATATATGTCTCTACCCCCCAACACACACACACACACTGTCTGTGAGTGTTTAGAGATGATAAATACAGGGTAGTAAAGATGGATTAATCCTTTCTTAAAGATTTAATTATGTCCTAGTCTGTTGGGACTAAATCCATTAAATCTAGATGGAATTTCTCATCTATCAGCATGTCCATTCCAAGCATGCTGGTGTGCACCACAGGCAGCTCATCTGTGAGATGCAACCCCCTGGCTCCAGGCCATGAGACCTTCCCAGCCTGCTGGTTCAGCTTTGTGCCTCTTGGGTGTTGTGCTCACTGCTCTTTTCACCACTGTCTGTTGGGGAATAATAAAGGGTTAAAATAGGGTTAAATGGGAGCCCGAACTATCTTTGCATGCTTTGGTGTTCCAGTCATTTATCTGATGGTGAGGAAGGGAAGACCAACCTTCTGTCATCAAAAAAATTAGCATTTGTTCACCCAGTGCAAAAAATAAGTCTTTGCTCCCAGTGCCTCCCGAGAGAGGAGCAGAAACAGAACTTGTGTGACCTCAGGCACAGCAGCCAGGGCAGGGCTCAGAAACTTCCTTCTGAGATAATAGTTTCTTCCACAATGATCTGAAAAGCCTGAGCTTCATTTGCTTTTCTTTTAGAAATCTTTTCCGTACTTTTTGGGGGACCCTCTGGCAGAAGTGTGCCAGGGCCCTGGTGCTTTGCAGGGTTCCATGGCTTTGACAAGAGCAGCACAATGGGCAGTTTGACCCCAAAGGTAAAATCCTGGCAGCTCTGAAGTTGATAGGACATCCTAATACCTCTGCTCTGGGTATATTGCCTTTGCAAAGCAATTCAAATGGATAAATATCTAATGAAACATAAGAAAAACATTGGAATAGAATCACTCTGGAAACAGCAGAATTGGTGTGCTGGGACAGAGCAGATCATACACACATGTTTTTGCTGTTCCTTCCCTCCTGCTTTCTTTTCTAAAATTCCTATGGGTCCCATGGGGAGCAGGAGAATAAACCTGTTGTCAGTTTTATTGCAGAGCAGGCTGCCTAAACTGATGTCTCACTGCAACATGGTTATAAAAAGGAAAAAAAGAAAAACTGCCAAAAAGCCTTGCTGATGTAAATGATATTCCTGTTGGAAGGCTCTCCAGGAAGGGCCCCTGAAACAGGAGAAGCCTAATGCATACAGCAGTATTTTCAAAACACCAACTTAAAAATTTAAAGCCCTATGGCTTTTTTTTTTTCCCTGCTGTAGACTGTGAGCAGAGCTGCCCAGGCTCTGCTCTGAAGAGGATGGAGAGAACAGATCAACACAGTAAACCACAGCAGTCTGGTGGTGATGTGCTGAGATGAATTTTAAATTAACCTGCAAGACAAATAATATTCCATATTTTGGAATGCAGCCTGACCTAAAATTTTCATTTTTATGTTCATTATAGCTTCAGGAGCTTACCATCACTGACACCCCTGATTTCTATACCCAACATATGGTGCTCTTCCTTCTCTTTCTCCTTCACTAAGGGAGGCATTTTGATGAAATAACTCCTTGTGTCGTTGGGATGGGGCAGATTGTTGATACAAATTGTCCCAAGGTCTGGCATGATTGCTCAGCTGTAGGCTGTGTGTACTCTCTTCCCAGGAATCACTGTATCCCTTTCCAAAGTCAGGCTTGTCATGTAATATTTGAAAATGTCAATACACTTGGAAATTTCATTAAAATCTTAACGTTGTCTTGGGTTTGCATAATTAGGATGAAAATCTCTGGAAAATATTTTTCCCTGTGATGCCACTTATATTTCTTCCTTATAGGCAGGCAGAGAGCAATACCAATACAAAGCTCACTGAATTCACGTGCATTAAAATGAAAAATAACCAGGGAAAGGTACTGATTTCTACATGTCCAGAGTTCAGTTTGGTTCATTTTGGGACCTGCATGCTGAGCTGTTCATTTGTTGCACTCCTTGCCAGTGGCCTGTCACTGATGAGATGCCAGGCTTCCCAGCAGACAGTTCAGGGGATAAGTCATGCTCTCTCAGAGCCCTTAATGTCACCTGTGAGCCAGAACTGCAGCTTCTGTGCAGTACCAGCTCTTGCCTCTCTTCATTGCCACTGCTTCCTTCAAAGGGGATTTAATTACCAACTTTCTCTGCTTGAAATTTTAGAGAAAAAAAAAAAAACGCGTAAGGATCCATTTGACCTCTCTTCTGAAAAGCAGTGATGTGAAATGAATATTTGTTGGACTATTGATCTTTGCTTGTTCTTAAATACACTGCAGCCCTAATAAATGCCTTTGGTCCATCCCTCAGCTGGTGTAAATTAGCACGGCTCGATGCAGCTGAGCAGATTTACACCACCTGAGGACACGGTGCTGGGACAGCTGCTTTTCAGCAGTGTGCCCCTGCTGCCATTTCTGAGCCCAGCCTGCCCTGTGTGATCAGCCAGCTCTGGGGACAGGGCAAGCACCTCTGCTTTTTGTGTCCTGTTCTCTGCTGCTTTGCTGGGCTCACCTGAGGCTCTGGAGCAAGGGAGATTTTTGGGGAGCCTGCACACCCCACAGGCACAGGCTGGGAGGGCTCCTGTGCTGCCCCTGTGCCTGCTGCTCCTCACCCTCAGCCAAAGTTATTCAGTGTGCAAGTGCTCTTACTTTTATGGGCCCTTTATGACTCTTCTGTGTGGAACATATAATTTTAATGGGTGGAAATCAAATTAGCTCTAAACCCCACTTGACTAGTGCTTCTTGTGAAGACAGTGGAAATTCTGTTTGCTGCATTCCCAGCTCCCCAAACCGTGGTAACCTCTTGGCCTCCAATGCTTGCTGTGTGCAATGGGAGCCCAGAAATCGGTACCATTTCATTCTGCTTTGCTATTTCACTGCAGTTTGGATTTTCATGAAGCAAAGAACTCAACTAAAATACTGTCTCACTCCCCACACCACACCAGCACATGAGCGTGTTGGTGGAGACAGGTCTTATCTCCATTTGCAAGCTGCTAATTGTGAAGTCTTGCAACATAACAGGGATTGTGCTGGGATATAAAAATTCTAAATAAGACTCAAATCAAGACCGACTTTGAATTTTAAGAAACCTTTGTCCATTACTTGGCTGCATTCCTCTGCCATTTGAGATAGTCAAAGGGAGTTGGGAATAATTGATCCAATATAAATCTCTGACTTCAAATGCCTGCCCTCTTCTTGCATGTCTGATCTCCTCTTCCAGGCCTGCTGAATGTCTCTGCTTTGTATGCATTTCTGGATGTGCTTTTGCCTTTTCCAAACAGTTTCTGTTAACTACTTGTAATATAAGCAAAAAATTGCAATTAGATGTTGTATTGATTTACTCACTAGGTAAGGCAATTGTTAGGTAACTGTATGTTGGTAAACACTATTTGGCATCTCTAAAGTGAAGAATAGATTAAGATTCTAAAAGACTGTAAAATGTCCTGAAGACCATTCCTGTATCTGTTGGCTTGCAAGGCACAGTTATTTATATATAATATCTTCAAGAAGAATCTGGTTGGGAAAGGAGGGGAGGGATAATGTTTTGGGTTTGCAAATTTTATGTGATTTTTATTGCCATCATAGGCATCCCTCTGAGCTTTTCCTCACTCAGACAGTTTGCTGTCTGTGTTTGAATATTCATTGTTTCTTTGCAGGTGCATTAATTTTGCCTTTAATTCAGTTTACTTAAGTCGAAGTAGCACATTTGGTAGGTGGTCAGGGCTCATGATTTCATAATGCAGATTATGCATTACTGCTAACTGGCTCCTTATTTAATGAATCTTGCTGTACAGTGTGAATTCACGTGAAGATGCACCACTGTGTGGACTTGCATTATCTCAGTGGCAAGATGTGACGTTCCTTGCATGCCTCTGTCCCCACAATGTGGCCTTGCTGTCATTTGGGAGAGGACTGAGCTGATCCAGGGCACTGTGGGTCCCTCAGCTCCCATCTCAGGGTGTCATTTTTTTTAGCTCTGATGTAGTGCTCAGCTGGGAAGCAGTGGCTCTGACATACAAACACCACTTATACAAAAGCAAATGAAAATTGTATGTGTGGCCAAGGAGAGCATTTGGTGAGACAAATGCATGGTAGCATCCTAAATCAAACAATTTGCAGCAGGAATGACAAGGTGCAGTTATACCTCCAGTGCTGCTGGCAATTTGGAGGTTTAGGTTTGTTTGTTTTTTAAACCAAGTTTAATTTTTTTGTACAGACATTACCAGCCTCCCCTGAGCATGCAAGATTTCAGCTCTTCTTTTCAGTCTGGTTTAAATGAGCTGAGCCAGCAGCCAGACCTTGGTGCAAATGTTATATCCCATTGAGTCAGACAGCTGTAAAGGCCAGTCTGGGCTCTAAGGTCTTTCCAGAACTAAGGACTCCTTGTAGCTAATCATTCAATCCTTGTCCTCTCTTCACCCTTCTTATGAGTATTTTTCACTTGAAAGTTTCTGTTGCTTTCCCATGAATCAGGCTTTGGGTCTCCAGTGTTGCTGTAAACAGCTCCCAGGCAACTGGGTCATCTGCACTGGCACCACTAAGGGACTTACAGGAGGAAACTTTTGGGGAGGGGATTAAGTGCTTGATCTGGAAACCATACAGGGAGAATGAAGGTAGGATTTCATGCCATTGTTTTACAGAACTGCTTTTTTTGCTAGCACTGTGCTTTAGTTAGCACAGACAGGAATTCATGCTGACACTGCAGAGCTGAAGTTTGAATCTTTTCCAAACTTCCTTACTGACCAGGAGCCTTAAAGGTTTTTGAGAACTACAAAGAAACATCTGTGCAACAGAATTCATTGAACAGACGTCTGCTAGAGCCTCTCCAGGGCTACCTACACCCTGCCTGGTTTCCTGTTATGGATTATTTTAGAGGGGTTTTGGCATCCATCCGATTCTGTCAGATCTTCCAGCACAGAGCATCTCCTCTGATCTCATTCATGATATTTGTTATAGTTATTTTTCAGATCATTTTTATCATTCAGGTTACAATTCTAACAGTATTGGAGTGCAGACTCTGTGGTGTCTTTTAGGCCAAAATATTCTTTTCTATTACACACCTTTGACTCTGGTACTGGTCCCATGAAGAGTCACCCTTATCTAAATCTTCTCTAGTCTACTTTGCAGCAAAAGGAGCCAGTACAGCTTGAACTTTCTCATGTGTAACCTTGCATCTAGACTCTGCTTGTTATCCCTTCTGATTTTCAATATTTACTCTTGAAGCAGTTTATTACAAATATCTTTCATCTTTATAGAAATTGCTTGCACTGAAAGATACTCTATGATCAAATATCTGTCATGGTGCTGGTCTGGGAAAATGGGTGGCCATGCAGAAAACAGGAAAGAACCCAGGCCCTTGCAGCACCAACAAGCACCTTTAGCATGGTGCAGTCCCAGGCAGCCCCACATTCATGTCCAGTGCCTGAGAACAAGGTACAAGACCCTTTCCCAGGGGATCCCCAGCTGTGGTGGGGGCAGCAGCCTCAGAAAGCAGCAGGATGGTTTCTCTGGAGCCCAAGAGCACCCAAAACCGCTGAAGATTGTGATAGAGGGAGATTTCTTTGCTTGTGCACATGAGCTGCTCTGTAGAGTTTGCATGGTGTGTGTCCCCAGGTCATCCTCTGCATGCACGAGTGCATGTGCCACTGTCCCACTTGGGTAAACTGGGATCGTGCTGGGGGTGTGGAGAAAATAAACCTCACTAGCTCTGCTCTTAAAGGGAAATTATTTACTGACCTGTTTCACAGGGAAGGGAAAAAGCAAGACCACAGCCTACTAAAAAGACAATATGCATGTAAGTGAACAGATCAATATATGAAGCCTCTAAAGACTTTTAAAATTTTTTTCATAAAACTGAAATTAGCTGAAAGTGTCTCAGGGTAATACATAAAACAAGATGGCACAGATGTCAAGCCTAAGTTCTGTGCTGATTTATTGTTTATGCCTCATGTTACAGGAATGATATCTGGGGTGGATGTGGGAAGAATGAAGAGAGGAGACCCCACCAGTTCCCTGCAGCAGGTCCTTCCCACGTGGCTCTGTGCTGAAAGCTTGCACCATGGTCTGCATTTATGTGAAAACCTGCTGGGCAGCTGGCTCCACTGGCACTTAAAACTAGACACTGGGATTGTGAGAAAGTCAAACACAAATGGAGATGTAAAAACACAGCTTTGGCTATCTGCAGGGTGATGCTAGTGTCTAAATAACTTGAAGAATAGTGTGTGCACTTGGATTTGAAAAACAGAAGTGCAGATAGATGCTTAAGCAATAAAAAAATAAAAAAATAAAAAAAAAAAAATTTTTGTGTGAGTATAACGTGAGCAAAAGGCAATGGCAGGTTATTTTATACCCTAGAACAATGAACTCTGGGCAGATTTCCTCCAGTTCACATCTGACCTTCAACACTGGGTTAAATTTTCTCCAGTGAAGGAGGGCAGGCTGCTGGATGCTCCTTGAGCAGGTATCCACAAAAGATGGGGAGGAAAGCTCCCCATGTGTCACTTCAAGCCATGCTACATGTTTAGTTTCTAAAGTCAGGATAGCTTTCCACTGGAAAGGGAAATACTGAACTTCCTCATGAGGGACAAGAGGAGTTACAGTGTTGGAGCTCTAGGCATTCATAATCTGAACCTTTCCTTGATGCACACAGCACAGGCATGAGCCTGCTAACCCCTTTTTGACCCTGTTTTGAGTGAAAGGTCAGATCAGATGACCTCTTGCTGTCCCTTCCTACATAAATTATTCTATAACTCTATCTAAGTGCTTTCTTCTCAAAACTTGCCATCCTGGACACCAGGACTCCTGACAAATCACACTAATAGGGTAAATACTGGACATTTTCAAGGATAGTTTATTGAATGTCCAAGAAGGCATAATTATTCAAATATGTGCCAAATTATGCTGGGCATAAAAACATCCTAGTCAGAAGAAATGTGAAAGCAAAGACATAAAAAAAAATACTGAAAAGAGGAATAGAGGATGGGAAGAGAAAGGAAGCAACAATTTGGTGGCCACAGAGATGACACAGACTGTGTCTGGAGATTCATGTTACTGTTAGTGAATAATGTTTGGTGGCACTTGAAAGTGGGAGAGGTTTTGAATGGATCCAAGGAACCCCCAGAGCCTTTTGAAGCCAGAGGCAGAGATAATGAGTCTCTGCATGTGTTCACTGGTAAGCTGATAAATTAAATTTAGGGAAAAATAAAACCTTTAAGCCTCCAGAGTTAAAGTTAATGAAATCATTTTTCCATTCACCCAGAACCTTTGTGGTGCTGGAAGATCAGACCAAAAATGGTAGGAAAGGACAACAGCCAGGATATTTTTCTGGCTGTATGGTTACTGGCAAAGCCAGGCTTGGACACTGGAAGTGGTTTGGTTTGGGTTTTTTTACAGTTCCCTGTAGGAATCAAGGGAATGCCTGCAGGATCACTCTGTGGCTCTTTTCAGAAGTCCCCAGAGCAGTTCTGAGAGCTTTGCCCTGCTCAGGTGGGTTTCCAGGGTTGTGCTCCTCACCTGCTGGTGCAGAAGGGTCTGAACTCCAGCTGGAGCAGCCAGGGGCTGAGCAGCCTGTCCTGACACAGCCCATCCCTCACTGTGCAGCCCAAAAACCCAGACAAAGCCACACCTGGTGGTTCTTTCCCCCAGGGAGGAAGGTGGAAAGGCAGAGTCCAGCTGCTGCAGCATCCCAGCATGTGTGAGGAGCAGGACACTCTGCTGGGTCCCCATGGCTCAGGGATGGTCGCTGTGAGGAGCAGGACACTCTGCTGGGTCCCACAGCTCAGGGATGGTCCCTGTGAGGAGCAGGACACTCTGCTGGGTCCCACAGCTCAGGGATGGTCCCTGTGAGGAGCAGGACACTCTGCTGGGTCCCCATGGCTCAGGGATGGTCCCTGTGAGGAGCAGGACACTCTGCTGTGTCCCCAGGGCTCAGGGATGGTCCCTGTGAGGAGCAGGACACTGCTGGGTCCCACAGCTCAGGGATGGTCCCTGTGAGGAGCAGGACACTCTGCTGTGTCCCCAGGGCTCAGGGATGGTCCCTGTGAGGAGCAGGACACTCTGCTGGGTCCCCATGGCTCAGGGATGGTCCCTGTGAGGAGCAGGACACTCTGCTGTGTCCCCAGGGCTCAGGGATGGTCCCTGTGAGAAGCAGGACACTCTGCTGTGTCCCCAGGGCTCAGGGATGGTCCCTGTGAGGAGCAGGACACTCTGCTGTGTCCCACAGCTCAGGGATGGTCCCTGTGAGGAGCAGGACACTCTGCTGGGTCCCCAGGGCTCAGGGATGGTCCCTGTGAGGAGCAGGGCACTCTGCTGTGTCCCCATGGCTCAGGGATGGTCCCTGTGAGGAGCAGGACACTCTGCTGGGTCCTCACAGCTCCCTGAGTGTCATTCAGGGGCTGCTGCTCTTTGGGCTGTTGCTTGGTTTGTGTGTGATTTCTTCCCCAGCAGCTCCACAAGCCCACTCCATTTGTCACCCAGCCCTAAAATCTGACAGGGATGCATTTTCCCGAGCCAAGCAGCATTTTGCAAGACATAAATCTTGAAGGTGCCTGAGGAGGGCTGGCTCCAGGAGGGCAGGGGGTGACCCTTTTGCTGCCCTGGGTTTGCAGAGATGAGTCTGGGGGTGGCTGGCTCACTCTCTGGCTGGGATGTGGAATTCTTTGCACATGTACAAATGATGGGACGGGAATGTTTCTGTTCATCTACAAATCCAAATTTCTCGTTAAAATTGGTCATTAGTGAGATTAGTGAAAGTATCTATTAATATATGCATTATCATTTGCAAATCTGCTGCAGGCCTAGCAGCTCAGGAATCAATTTGGATGGCCATTTCTGTGGCTTTGGCTGTATAATACACAGACTGAGTTAATTCATATTAAGCATTAAAGCCCTTGCAGTTTTTGCTCTTTTTAACAAGTGTTAGCAATGCATAGAATTTTTTTTTTTTTTAATTTCAAGTTTATGGGCTAATTTTGGCTTATTCCAATTTTATATTTAAAACAATTTTCTTCTTTAACATGTTTTCAGGGGTAATCTATTACTGAGAGCACTAATGACCTTGGATATTAAGTTCTAACTTTTATTTCCCTGCAGCTGCTTGTGGTATCAAAATGGAGGAGGTACAGGGCAGTGTTGGCAGCTCTGATGCCTTTTCCCTTCAAATGGGCTCATACCTAATGCATTTTCCTTTGGATTGTTTTGTTTTCAGTGGTGTTTCTTCTGAAAATTGCATTCCTCTCTCATCCCATGAATCACAGCTTATGTCTTGTGCGTGGGTTTTAGTGTTTGTTTCCATTCCTTGTGACTCCCACATATGAGTGGATTTTGATGCATATTGTGCTAATATTGTGATTGCTGCTGGCTGTGCTGTCTCCATATCAGGTAACCTTATTGATCTTTTTTCTCACCTCAACTACCAGCAGTTTTGCTATGCCTGACCTAATTTCTGCCACTGAAGATGCTCTAAAGTGTTGATATGAGCAGAGAGGTTATCTTTCTTTAACCATGACAATAAAAATAAGTCTGGCATTATCCTAGAAAGATCCAGATTCCAATAGTTGTCTGCACCCATCTGAGCACTGCAGATGAACTGAGAAATTCCATTCACTCCAGTGGAGGCTCCTGGTCTTGAGGGACCCAGAGTTTTCAGAGAGTCTATAAGCACTTTGTGAGCACACATGCATGGGTGTCTTTAATACAGTCCCAATAAAGTAGACAAATTCTTGATGGCCAAGGACTCATTAAATTTAAGTAAGAAATTTCTTCCAAATAAATATTTTTTATGAAGGTGCAGGGCCTTGTAAATAAAGTAAAATCTTCTCTTCAGCAGCACCTGGAACTATTTTTCTAACACACTGAAAGATGAACTGGCCTAGGGTTTTTAAGACAATTCTTTTTTTTTTTTAAACCTGCATCCCTTTCTCTCTGCAATTTACTGCATTTGCTGGCTGTGAGCAGAGCCTGGACCATGAGGGCTATCTATTGCTCACACCAGCACTTTTTGCATTATTCAGCTCTTGAAGAGCATCTGCTGAGCATCCATCAGCATGGGGTGTGTGCCACCACCATATGGGCAGCCAACTGCTGCTGGAGCCAGAGCCTTGTGCTCCCATCTCTCCCCAACAATGCTGCTCACATCTGGCATGCTGTGCTGCTGCAGAGCTGCAGATCCCTCATCCCTAACTGTGATGGAGCTCCTTGGTGGCAGAAAGGAGGCTGGGGAAAGCAGGGCAGCTCTGCAGCTGTGGGGAACAGCGTGCACAGAGCTGATCTCCTGGGCTTGGCTCAGCCTGAGGGCAAAGCCAGCCCTCTGGAGGGTCTGAAGAGTCCTTCTGACACTGCCTTCTGCCTCTGGCTGGGACACAGAAATTACAAAAAAGGTGTTCTCACAGTCATTGCAAGGTAGGATTAGTGTCACAGTATTGATGCTTCAAGGCATGCTGCTCTGCAAGCCCTTGGTGTCACTGTGAATGCATTTTCCACCATGTATCACATTCATGACTGTGAATACATTGTCAAAAAATAAAAAAAAAAGGTTTGTATGGTGTTTTACTGCTTGAAGGCCCAGAGGTCTGATGAGTTGTTGAGTGACCACATGTTTGTCAGTGGATGTAAGAAACTATTTGCCTTCTGTTTGATGATCATAATTCCTGCTCTCCAACTATGAGCAGAAGGGAGGAAGGATCATTTGGTTTCTTTTTCTTTGTGTTGTGTGTCTCTTTCCACAGCCCTGAAGTTGCTTTGAGATCAAATTCACTCTTCTGTGTTTTGGGGCATTCAGGCTTGAATCTGAATCCTTCACACTCTGGCAGGATGAGGTTACAGAAATGTTTCAGATTTTCTTGGAGTGTATTTCTGGCTTACAGAAACTTGCTGACAATTTTTTTTCCTTATCCTTAAGTAGCTTTGCAGTGATCAGAGCACCATTTGTCCCTCTGAAGTTCCTGAGGGCCCTTGTGAACCTATCTTTCATTCTATATTACTAGGTAGCTGCCAAGGCACATGAATTAACTCTCTCACATGTAGTTTTGCCAGGAATCTCATGGTAACACACCAACATTCATTTTTTTACACTCTGTAGTTGGTGATTTATGGAAGGACTTCTGCCAAGAGAATGCACCACTGCAGACTGTCAGAAAATGCTATTCACATGTAAAAAATATTTTCTCCTGGGACTCAGCCATGTGGGTAACTCCATTCATTTCCCTGAAGGAATTCCATTTTAACTAAAATTTATTACATGAACTCAATTAGCAGAAAAAATTAGGGTTTATTTCATGCAAGTTACCAGATGTCAAAAGGGGAAAACCAGCACTGGAAGTGTTTGTCATACATGCAGCACCCATTCAGATGTTAAAAAAACTGGATAGAGGCTCAAACCAGCCTCATTCTACAAGAGAATTCCCCATTCTCTCCAGATCCAGCTGCTTTACTCAGACAGTTCTAAAAGATCCAGCTTCTAAAATGTATCAGGGGCTGGACTCCTTTTAATGTCAGCTGGATCCAGATGGTAAAATGCATTCTGAGGAGCAGGGAATCAGCTCTCCTGAACTGTTCTCAGCTGCAGTACAGAGTATTTCTGATGCAGGGTTCACAGATCAGGCTGTACTCAATTGTTCAGTGCAGACCAATTTAGGGTTGATTTTGCCCTGAAAGGGAAAGAAATTACAATGCAGGAAACTGTGTCTTCCTTAGGATAGGCAGAGTAAGAGAACTGCAGCAGGAAAAAGGTCTGGTTCGTGCATGGTTCCTTGCTCCCTGAACTGTAAGTGCAAATTTCAGCAGTGGGATATTTAACTACACACCCTAAAATAATGTCTAGAGTGAGCAGAGCCTTCTTGTGTGGTAGGACTGAAAAGCAGGCAGGGGCACAATTCCAGTTACAGCAGAGAGGACATTCAAACTTGACAAACCCTGACATTCTTCCAGTGCTCTGAGTGTCCTTTTCTGCCAAAAACACTTTTAAATGCCCCAAAGTTGCCTCTCTTGGCACAAAGGCCAAGGCAGACAAGGAGGGTCCTCTAAGCACAACCAAAGGATGTGTGAATCTGGACATAAGTTGGCACAAATGGATGCTTTTTAATAGCTTGTTTCTGTGTAGATCCTTCTAGTTTGTACCTGCAGAGGAACACATCCCACCAGATGCTTTGGGTGTGGAGGAACATGGGTGCTCATCCCTTTGCTTTGGCTCTTGGGGTGACCTTGAAGTGAGTCAGGGAGAGGAGAGGCAGGAGAGATGCAGAGCAGTTTGGCTTCTCTCTGCAGCCATGAATTACTCTTGAACTAAAAGCCAGTGTGGGACCCCATGCCCCATGTTTTCATAACCCCCATACCTATACACTTGCTGATAAATATTTCTGTCCTGTTGTTGACTCATATTTGTGACTAGTTTGGTGGATACACCAAGCAGGTTTGAATTTTTCCAGAGTTTAATCCTGTAAAGGAAAAACCTGGACTGCTAAACCTTCTTACTTGAAGACTTAAGGCTGCCCATCCAGTCTGAATAAATTAGAATTTTAAAAATAAAGCTCCAGTGAGGTTTTCCCAACAGTAAAAACAGTAACCATTGATTTGGTGCCTGAAGGGCAGCAGCCCAGTCCATATAAATGGCAGCTACAAATGGGAGATACCAGAGGAAGAAAATGTAGAATTCTTTGATATCTTCTAACCTACAAATAGGTTAATTTTTAAAAGTTGTTGGCTAACTTGCATCACAGAAGGAATAAAAATCCACAGGTATTTTGTCACAGCCATGTGTCAGAGAAGATCTTTGTGAGCAACCTCTTCTTCTCAGGCTGCCTCAGGTGTGGGACACGTTTCTGATGACACCAGTGCTCTCACCTCATCTGAATGCAGAGCTGGCATCCTCACCCCTCCAGCGCAGCCCGGGGACTCCCGCTGAATTTCTTATCTGCTGGCATTTTGACCAGGAAGTTTGCGTTTCCTCTCGAGCCTCCCGTTCCTGCAGTCGTTGCCAAAATCCTGTCAGAGAGTCTGGACAAGGTCATGACTGCAATTCCTCTGTGGCTGGCTAAACCACGCTTCTCAGCTCATTGCCAGACTCCTTAGTTGTCTTTAGGAAGGTTATCATCTCAGGGAATCGCTGCTATCAAAAAGATTATTCTTAAAAGCTGCAAGTTACTTATTCAGTCTGTCAAGCCTCGTTACATTAGAGGACTCCATGACAGAATATCTAAGAAATTTATCTTTTTGTTCACGGATGGAAATGATGGTCCCACTAAGGAAACTGCAAATTTAATTATACAGTAGATTTCCTCGCAGACAAAATTTCCAAGGACCTCAGTATGTCAGCACTTACTTTCAAATCTTAATCCTCAGCTCTGACTTTGGTTTTCACTTGCTAAAACACTTCAAGTGACACTGTTCATCCAAAGCTGTCCTCCAGGTCCCAGGTCTGCACCCCTAATTCACTCCAAGTTTTTTCTTCCCGAGGAATCCAGGGGATTCCTCATTTAGTGTGGAGGTGGTGGGAGCGCGCCCTTAATTGCTGTTCTAAATTCTTTATTAAGCATTATCAGCTGCTGTTGGGCAGAGGGGGCTGTGTGCTATTCCTGGCTCTGCTGTGCCTTGCTGTGTGCCTGCAGATAAGTGGCTCAGCTGCTCAGAGCCTCACCTCCCTCCTCCCAAAACAGCAGTGCTTTCCCTTGGCAGCACTTTCCATCCGTGGTGTGTGCTGGATCGAGGGAAAGCTTCCCAAGGTCACTGCCACTGCTCCTCTTTGGCCACAGGGAAACTGAGGCAGGCCAGGGCACAGCCTGCCCAGCACTGGGGATTCACCTCCAGCACCCACCAGGCCAGCTGCCTCCCAAATTATTCCTTGAGTGCTAAATCATCAAACTGGGGTCCAGAGTCACTGCTACATCTCATGTCTTCCTCCCTGTCATTTCTTTGGGTACAATTCTGACTTTTGTGATATCTGAACACTTTTTGAATAGCTGAAAGAATTTTCTGCTCAGAAGAGAGACCCTTTGGACAGCAACTGAAAAGCTTAAGCCAACACCTCCCAGTTGTATCCACCAGCTCCTTTGTCTCTGGAGAGATCTAGATTTTTCTCTTGGCTCACAAACATTATTAATAGATCTTTTTCAATTTAGGGGAGAAAGATTTAGCCTCTGTATTTGTAATTCTGGCCTTTCAGAGGAAGCCAGTATAAACAGCACTGTGTCCTGGCCCAAATCCATTCTGCGTTATTAGGGTGGCATTGATTTGAGATCTCACTCCATTAAAATTGGAAGTCTAAAGCAGTTCCTGCTACAAATGGGGTCTCTCAAGGTTTATACATTAGCTTAGCCCTCAACATTGCCAGATGGTCAAAAACTGGAAAGTTTCACAAATGTTACCAGTGCCCTTCACAAAGTGAGACTTTCAAATTAGCCCCCACTTCCATCCATTGATGTAAAGTGCTACTTCCCATATGTAAATAAACTCCACCAAGAGGAAAATAGATTTTGCTGAAAGAGATTTCTGGGATTTTCTTTTCTCAGGTGGATGTATAAGCATTTTCCTGCTGCCATTGGGGTTTTTTTTTCAAATCACTTGCACGCTGATTGTCCTGTCCCTTCCCAGTGTATCAGAAGAGAAAGGCAGGCAAGAACTCCCCAGTTCCTTCTTCAGTGGGTAGAGAAGGGGGTGGTTTCCAGGCAGGGGGACCTGCCCCCTCCCTCACCCCAGATCCCTGGAGATCTTGGTCTGACCAGCTCAGTGCTCCCAAATAATCTCATTTATTTTTCTTCACTATGAAGTTCATGTTTGAAATCTACCTAAGATTTTGAACAGAGTAGACTCTACTTCACAAGTTATGACAATGACTTTTTTATTTTCTTTTAGTCCTTATTACTTTTTAAATATATTTGAATTATTTCTATAAATTTTTGTTAATTTATTTTATTTTATTGGTTTCATTTTTTTGTCTCACTACTACCAATAGTCCCCAGAACTCTTCATAAGCACAGGCACAAGTGGGTCCTCTATGCTGACAAAGCAATGCTGGTATCTTATTCCTTTCACATTCCCTTATTTCCACTTAAGTTACAGATCCAAAACGCTGAGGAAAGCTACAGAACTAGGAGTATGTTTGCTACCTCTTCCCCACATACAGCTCCTACCTGATAACCTCCATGTTGATGAGATCTGGCCTTAATGCAGTCAGACACATTGTCAAGTTCCCCAGAATTTCAGCCCTCCAAAATGTAGAGAAGCAGTAATTCTGGGTAGGCTGGTGTATACCTGTGTTGACTTCTTTCTTTTAAAAACCATTATATACTGTGTGGTACGTGATGGAGCAAGAAATTCCTGAGCTTTCACTGTGTCTAGCTCATTGATTTTTAAGAGTCTGGGAGTTGGGAGCCTCTGGAAGCAGCTTGACACGTAATGTGAAACCTGCAAATCCTGCCAATTGCCACGGAAAGGTGAGAGAGGTGAAAAAAATCATTTCACACTGTAGACTTTGGCTCATTTTTTGACACTGAGAAAACAACTTTTGCCAGCAAAAGCAAAGCCTGCAGAGCGTGGGGTGGGGAGCAGAAAGCCAAGGGGATGGAGCTGCACTGGCTGCAGCCCCAGGAGCAGCCCTGAGCATTCGTGCACCCTGAGCACTGCAGCCAGGGCAGACAAACGCCCTCATGCAGACCCCAGCTGCTTTCCAAACCTCAGCAAGAGTTTACTTGCAGAAGAAGTCTTTGAGGCAAGAAGGTGACAGCTCTTGTCAGAACCTGACACGCAGCAAGGACAAGTGCACCACATTTCTGCCACTGGATCTCTGTGAGGCTTTGTTCATTAACCTAATATTGTTTTTTATCAACCACGTGGTGGGCTGCTTCCCTCTCTGAAACTGCTCAGGTTGTGATTCTGTAATCTTCCTGCTGACAAGGACTATATCATTCTTTAACCCCTAATTTCACCATTATCCCAATGCACACCTTTGACTCCTGTGTCTTGGGTTTCAATACAGGATGTGACAGAAATGTGAATTCTGTCCCCATCTGCTGCAGCCGGGTGGGGCAGTGACCCTGATCTCCTGGCACACATTATCTGCTCATGGGCCAGCTTTAAACCAGCTGGGCAATCATCTTTATCTTCCCACAGCCCATCCTCCCTCCAGGAGATATCTCCTGTTCATGGCCACTGAGTCCCAGGGCATGACTGATAAAATTCCATCATCCCACTGGGAGATGCTCCAGCCAGGGGAGCAGCCAAGCCTTTCCTACCCAGATAAAAACTGACATTTGGAACACCAAAGCAGCCTTTACCCGCTGGATTCCAGAGGAAAGCCAGACCTTTGCACATCATCCCTGGAGCTTCAGAGGAAACTGCACCTTCTCCAGGAGCACTGCTCCAGCTGAACCACATCTGCCCCTGCAGGAGGATGCAGCCACCATTGAATGGGACTGTGCCAACACCCTGACTGACTGACTGTGTCAGCTTGGATTCTGACTCTGGCAGGGTTTGGGATTGTTCTGTGTAATACTGCATTTCTAGTTTAATTTTCCTAGTAAAGAACTGTTATTCCTAATTCCCATCTCTTTGCCTGAGAGCCCCTTAATTTCAAAATAATAATAATTTGGAGAGAGGATTTACATTCTCCATTTCAAAGAGAGGCTTCTGCCTTTATTGGCAGACACCTGTCCTTCAAACCAGGACATACTGACAACAAACTGGCAACTTGCTGCAGCCCCTAAAGCACACAGGTGGGGCAGTGTGTGTAGGCAGGGATGAGATCTTTCTTTAGACTAAGTGGTAGAGCTGAAAAACGTTATGCAAACTTTTCAGTGCACAGGTAAACAAATGCATATGTTGCAGTAATGAACCTGTCTCCTTGTGGAACTCAAAGCACTCCACAGAGACGAGTAAAGTGACTCAGCCATTTCTGTGTGATTTGCTCACCCACCAAAATGAAAATCTTTGGAAATTTTTGTCTCCTGCTTCACCAGGACCACATTTCCACTGCTGTGCAGTAAAGCTTTATTTCCTATCTCACTGCAATGCCAGGGAGAGAGGAACAAGATAGAATCTCTTATGTGCAGGGTGATTCCTCTGGCAGTACATTAGGAGGGGAAAGAAGCATCAGTTCCAAGGTGTGTCTAAGATGAAAAATGGAAGACTTTTCTTCTTAGGGTAGAGGGAACTAAAAATCAAGACCCAACACAAAAAAATCTGTGGGCAAAGTATGCTCTTTTCACAGAAATTATGAAATGGTTCCTGTTTGTGGGAAATGGTGTCATTCAGGAGCTAGTTCCCTGTTTCCTATCCCTGCTTTATTTACCACATCCCTGAATGTATCTGCTTTTAACAACTCAGATCTTCAGGTCAGGGTATGTGACATATCACACTGATACTTCTAAGTCCATTTCAGTGGCATTTTAGCCTGAAGCCAAATTGTGCAGCATTTAAACACCACTGATAAATAAACAATTGTAGGCAATAATATTATTTCTAGAGCAGACTAGTGCTGAGTATCCTTTAAAGCTCTCATCTTCATCTAGAACTCCTGGATCTGTGTGTGCCATGCAGGGTAAAACCTCCTTGTTGAAGAGCTTGGAGAAAACCCCACCAGAAAATACTGCAGTTGCACATGTGGCAGATGTAACCGTTCATGTCCTAACTCAAAATCCACTCTATGGATCATCCTTGAGACATCTTTTGTTTTTCCTTCCTCAAGAAGGGCAATAAATCAAGCTAAGTTAAAAATTTTATAGCTACAGCTGGTTTTGGCTTATGCAAATGCAACATTTCAATCACAACATATGGGAAAAGCATATTCTTTCTGTTCTCTCACATAACTCAAAAGCTGCTATCCTCATTTTTTCTGAAGCTTTTCAGAAACTATCATCTTTGGGTGGAAGCTTCAGACAGGAGGTACAACCCAGCTCAAATTTGTTCAGTTGAAAGACCAGTGAGCAAATGGAGGGAATGGAATTGGAGATTTTAACTACAATTTGTTTGCTGACAAGAACTGTAACCAGGAAATACTTGTTAGATAGCTCGATTTCAGATTTCAAAACTATGATAATTTCTTACCTGGGCTTCTCCCTAACACAGCACGCTTGAAAAAGTCGCAGTAGATCAGTTTGAGTTTCATTATTTCTCCATCACCTCTGTTGCTCACTGTGCTTAAAGATGCCTTGTGATGAGATTTCTTTGTTGCAGACACAATTCAGAGCCACACAAACTGAATTGCTTCCTGATGGAAGTGACTTGTCATCGTCTCCTCTTTTCCTTTTGAAGCATCAGTACACCAGAGGGCCTGGGAGCAGTGGGGGCTGAGTGTGCCCTGCCTGCTGCCCCAGTTTAGGGAGCACTGGGGCTGCAAAAGGCGTAGGACCAGCACACATCCAACTCTCACTTAACTCCACAGGTTATTTTCTCCTCTCTCTTATTATTTAATTATTCCAGAGTTATTCTGAAGGAACAAACCCTGCAGCACTTGAGCACATTCAATCACAGGTGGACTAATCCTGAATAAACTTGTGTTAAAGCCTCATTCCTGGGAATCTCCTCCACAAGTTCATCCAGCCCTGGTTGTCTCCTCTGACCTGCACAGGGAGAATGAGGGATGGATGGAGCTCGTTGGGAAGGGATGGTGGCACGAGGGGAAAATCCCCAGAATGAGCCTGTTTCTGTAATTACAATGACATGATTTATCATTCCTTTGCAATGTAACATAAATCCCTATCTGCTGTGCCAGAGAAAGTGGCTTTTCCTGAGAAAACCTCCTGGTGACAGTCCAAGGGCTGGTGTTTATGCTGGGAGTTCAGCAAAGTCAGCAAGGGGGAGAGGGCAGAGAGAGGAGGGCAGGAGGTCATTAAACACCAGACACCTTCAGAGATGTAGCAGAATATGCCCAGCACAGGAAACCCAATCACCAAACTCTGCTCCTTCCACTGGACAGTAGCCAGTTTCACCAGCCACAGCTTCCAGGCAGCTCTGGATGAGTGAGGCTGAGACTGGGAACAGGGGTTGATGTCTTTGTTTCTCACTGTCCAACCCTATTTTGACTGGCAATCAATTCTATTCAATTTCCCCAAGTTAAATTTGTTTTGCCCATGAAATTGTTAAGAGATGTCCTTTCTTTATCTCAGCCCATAAGTTTTCCATGTTGTTTTCTCTCCTGGCTCGTCCAGGGGGTGATGAGCAGTTGGGTAGGAGGGACAGCCAGCAGTGCCCAGCCCAGACACTGCCCTGCTCTCCCAGTGCCTTTTGGGAGGGTCCAGCTGGACCCCAGGCCCAGCTGAAGCACCAATCATGGGGAATGCAGAGCACCAAGCCTTTGGTACAGGTTAGAGGAGAAACTGCACCTCAGCTCTCTTCCACACATCTCATTAGGTGCAGCACACAACCAAAGAGTGGGACCCCTCCCCTGAGGCTGCCATTTGTTTGTGGGTCCAGATGGAATTTAAAGAGCCATAAAAGGTACAGGTACAGTTGAGTGCTGTGGGCTGCAGGCAGCTGCTGGCTCACAGAATGCTGAAACACTGACAGGGGAGTAGAGCACTGTCTAGGATGGGGACAGGACACGAGGGAGACTGCTCAGGACCATCCTGCCCTTGCAGGATGCCTTCAGCATCACATATCAGCCCATGCCAGCAGCTCGTGCTGAGCTAGACAGACCTTTGATCCTGCACTTTTATTGCTGATCTTGCAGTCTGGTATTGAACAGGAAGGTTTTTGTATGGCTTTTTGTACATCCCTCCACTTGGAACAACAGGGTTCAGTCCCTCTAAGACGATTTTTGGGAGTTTTCTATTTCTCATCCATAATACTGCAAGAGTCCTATTTGGGA